>NW_016107325.1:2455007-2470969 GCF_001604975.1 Cebus imitator | reverse complement strand
AAAAAAAAAAAAAAAAAACAAAAGATAAATGAAACAAAAAGCTGTTTCTCTGAAAAGATAAATAATTAGTGAGATTATCCAACAAAAGAGAGAAGATCCAAATAAGATCATTTAGAGAAAAAATGGGAGATATTACAACAAATACCACATAAATACAAAAGATTATTCGAAGCTACTATGAACATCTTTACGTGCATAAACTAGAAAACCTAGACCAATGGAATAGAATACAGAACCCAGAAATAAACCCAAATACTTACAGCAAACTGATTTTCAACAAAGGAAACAAAATGTAAAGTGGGAAAAGTATACCCTATCCAAAAAATGGTGCTGGGATCATTGGCTAGCCACATGCAGGAGAATGAAACTGGATCCTCATCTCTCACTGTATACAAAAATCAACTTGAGGTGGATCAAAGACTTAAATCTAAAACCTGAAACGAAACTGTAAAAATCCTAAACAATAACGTCAGAAAAACCTTTGTAGACATTGGTTTAGGCAAAGACTTCATGACCAAGAACCCAAAAGCAAATACAACAAAAACAAAAATAAATAGATGGGACTTGATTAAATGAAAAAGCTTCTGCACAGCAAAATAAACAATCAGCAGAGCAAACAGACAGCCTACAGAGTGGGAAAAGCTTTGCAATTTATACATCCAACAAAAGACTAATGTCCAGAATCTATAAAGAATTCAATTCAGCAAGAAAAAAAAGCAAACAATCCCATCAAAAAGTGGGCTAAGGATATGAATAGACAATTCTAAAAAGAAGATATACAAATGGCCAAGAAACATGAAAAAACGCTAAACACTAATTATCAGGAAATGGAAATCGAAATCACAATACAATACCACCTTACTCCTTCAAGAATGGCCATAATCAAAAAATCATAGATGTTGCCATGGATATGGTGAAAAGGGAACACTTTTACACTGCTGGTAGGAATATAAACTAGTACAGTCACCATGGAAAACAGTGTGGAGATCCCTTAAAGAACTAAAAGTAGAGCTACTATTTATCCAGCAATCCTACTACTGAGTACCCAGAAAAAAAAGAAGTCATTTTGTGAGAAAGATACCTGCACAGGCATGTTTATAGCAGCACAATTCTCAGTTGCAAAAATATGAAACCAGCCCAAATGCCACTCAATCGAGTGGATAAAGAACTTGTGATACATGTGTGTGTGTGTGTCTGTGTGTGTGTGTGTGTGTGTGTGTGTGTGTGTACGTATACATGTATCCATCCATTCCATGGAATATTACTTAGCCATAAAAAGGATGAAATAATGGCTTTCACAGCAACCTAGATGGAATTGGAGACCATTATTCTAAGTGAAATAACTCAGGAATGGAAAACCAAACTTGTATGTTATCACTCATAAGTGAAAGCTAAGCTGTAAGGATGCAAAGGCATAAGAATCATACAACAGACTTTAGGGACCTGAGGAAAGAGTGGGAGGTGATGAGGGATAAAAGGCTACATATTGGGTACAGTGTACACTGCTCTGGAGATGAGTGCACCAAAATCTCACAAATCACTGCTAAAGAACTTATT
Organism: Cebus imitator; assembly: GCF_001604975.1. Taxonomy (NCBI): domain Eukaryota; kingdom Metazoa; phylum Chordata; class Mammalia; order Primates; family Cebidae; genus Cebus; species Cebus imitator. The sequence goes on along the minus strand of NW_016107325.1, from coordinate 2,469,412 downwards.
TATGTAACCAGACCAGGCGTGGTGGCTCATGCCTGTAATCCTAGCACTTTGGGAGGCCAAGGCAGGCAGATCACTTGAGGTCAGGAGTTCGAGACCAGATTGGCCAACATGGTGAAACCCCATCTCTACTAAAAATACAGAAATTACCTGGGCATGGTGCTGGGTGCCTGTAATCCCAGCTACTCAGGAGGCTGAGGCAGGAGAATTGCTTGAACCCAGGAGTCAGAGATTGCAGTAAGATTGAGATAGAGCCACTGTATTCCAGCTTGGATGACAGAGTGAGACTCCATCTAAAAAAAAAACAAAAAAATTATTCCTGTAACCAAACACCTCCTGTCCCCCCAAACACTATTAAAATAAAAATAAATAAAAGAACTTATTCGTGTAACCAAACACCACCTGTTTGCCAACAACCTATTGAAATAAAAATAAATATAAATAAATGCTAGATTTTATTAATTTTATATTTTTACATCCATTAATCATCTGCACTTTTTCCCCACTCCCCACTACCCCTTTTAGCCTCTGGTAACATCATTCTGCTCTCTATCTCCATGAGTTCAATTGTTTTAATTTTTAGCTCCCTGAAATAATTGAGAACATGTGAAGTTTGTCTTTCTGTGTCTGGCTTATTTTACTTAATGTGCTCCAGTTCCACCCACGTTGTTGCAAATGACAGGATTTCATTGTTTTTATGGCTGAATATTAATTTATTGTGTATATGACCACATTCCCTTTATCTATTCAGCCACTGACAGACACTTAGATTGCATCCAAATCTTGGCTATTGTGAACAGTGCTGCAGTAAACATGGGAGTGCAGCTATCCCTCTGGCATACTGATTTTCTTTCTTGTGGATATATACTTCACGGTGAGATTGCTGCATCGTATGGTAGATCTATTTTTAGTTTTTTGAGAACTATCATACTATTCTCCATAATGACTACTAATTTACATTCCCATCAATAGAAAAAAATGTTTTAACTGCCCTAGTCCTCAAGCAAAATAAGAACATGGTGCAGTACAAAAGCTTTTCTTTAAAGTGGACTTCATTTTTGTTAAGCATTAGAAATATCCTCTATATTTGTTAAGCAATAAAAGTGACAAAAGCAGTGTTTGGACTTACAGTCCTGTTTTTCCAAAGTCAGCATTTCATATAATTCCTCTATATTCTGTGATTTAATTTATGAGACTGTATCCATTCCTTTATTTTCCTGGTAACACTTGATTCTTATGTCTGTAACTCATTTGAGATGTAACAACACTGTAAATCAACATTTAGAATAGTACACAGGCATGACACACTACATTTTTTCATGTTAGATTTTATTTGAAAATATTTTAAAATAAATGCCTTTAAATGAATACTTTTTAAATGCTACAGCATAGTTTTCTAACAAATAACTGAGGTTTCTAGACATCTTTCCTCTCCTCTCTCCAGTGCCTGTTGGGGTGAGACAAGGTCAGGGGATCAGGGAGCAGAGATGTTCCACACTAATTCTAATCCTCCCCTACTTTGCCTTAATTCCTTCTTCATTCCCACACTAATGAGGGCACAGTCTGGTGGACAAAATAAGAGGCTGGCTTTTTGGTAAAAGTCATAATTTTGTTTCAAGGTAGAAAATATATTTCCAACGTTTGGCCAGTTTTGATTTGAGCTGGACTAGCTGGGAAAGATAACTATGCCTCCAATAAGTTGGAAGGGAGAAGCACATCAAGATTTATAAAAATAGACCAACAATATACCAAATGATGCATTGTTTCTGAGTATAATCAGTGTGTGGATAAAGGGAAAGTAATTGTACTCAGAGAAAAGCTATTCTCCTGGCTGTGGAAGCAGGAAAAACAGTACAGCACAATTCTGTCACAGGATATAGATGCTGTTTTGTTTCGGAATGGTAGACTAACAAATAGCACCTAAAGAGGCAGTGTGATACACCGAAAGGATAATTCTCTGAAAGCCAAATGGACCCATGTATCATTGGGCCAGCAAACTCATAATCTTTTCAGAACTTAGTGTTTTCTTCTTGTAAAGTGGAAATAATAATTACCATGCAGGAATATTGGGAAGAGAAAATATATATTAAATACCTGGTTTATAAGCACATGATAAAAGATAGAATTATTGTTATTTGAATACCCTTTATCTTTACATATACTTTTTTAAAAACGTGTGGAATATGGAATTAAACATGGAATGGTGTGTGGTTCATGGAACGCAAATCTCTTAATCAAATGAGAAGGCTCTGAAAGGGAAATTCCCGAGAGTCAAGGGGCTAAGTCCAGGGATATTTATGTGGCTGTGTGATCTAAGCAAGGCTCTACCCCAACAGTCAGACTTTAAACACAGAAGATGATTACACTGAATGGCTTGATTATCTCTGTGAAAATAGTGCCTGACAGACAGGAAAGTGATTCCCATGATACATTTCTCAGAATACAGTTAGCTTGATATTTGTTCACACTGATTACGTAAAAGAACAATGAATGAGGCAGCCTGGAGCTTACCTCTCTCTCAACTCTGACTCACTTTAGCTCACTCAACATTACTCTGCCAGAAACACACTCATTGTTGGAGAGTAGAAACAGTGACAAGTCAGGGAGAAAATATTGGAAAAGACCTTTTTTTTCAGCCATTTGAAAAAAAATATGTATGTAAAAGAAATGTATGAGTGGGGAAAATAATTGAGTGAAGTGGAATGAGTTTAGCAAGATTTAATCACCTTTTTTCTAAATTTGCCTAATGATGACAGGTGCTACCTGTCTGTGATCTTGTTTTGTCATCACAAGCACCCTATAATGTAGATATTTCCATTTTAGAACAATGTTAGCTCATTTGTCCCAGGTCCTCCAGAAAGTGAATAGCCAAAGTCTTTCTGATCCTAAATTCCACACTCTTTTATTAACCCCTGGTCACTCAACCCAAGGAGGATATCTAGGACCAAATTCTTATAATTTGAATATCTTACAGGGACGTATAGAAGGAGGCCTTTTGTTCTTTTCTTTTTAAAAGAAATTATTTTTAATTTTCATGAGTACATAGTATGTGTTTATATTATGGGGTATGTGTTAGTCTGTTCTCATGCTGCTATAAAGAAATATCAGAGACTGGGTAATTTATAAAGAAAAGAGATTTAGTTGACTCAGTCCTGCATTGCTGGGGAGGCCTCAGGAAACTTAAAATCATGGCAGAAGGCATCCTTCACAGGGTGTCATGAGCGCCAAGCAAAGGGGGAAGCCCCTTATAAAACCCTCAGATCTCTTGAGAACTCACTCACCATCATGAAAATAGCGTAGGGGAAACTGCCCCCATGATTCAGTTACCACCACCTGGTCCCACTTTTGACATGTGGGGATTACTACAAGTTGAGGTGAGATTTGAGTGGAGTTACAGAGCCATACCATATCAGGATACATGAGATACTTTGGTACAGGCATGCAGTGTGTGCAATAATCACATCAGGGTAAATGGGGTACCCGTCCCCTCAAGCATTTCTCGTTTGTGTTATAAACAATCCAATTCTACTCTTTTCATTATTTTAAAATGTGCAGTTACTGATTATAGTCACCCTGTTGTGCTATAAAATACTAGGTCTTCTTTATTCTTTCTAACTACTTTTTGTACCCGTTAATCATCCCCACATCCCCACTCCCATCCCCCCACTACTCTTCCCAGTCTCTGGTAACCATCTTCTACTCTTTATCCCCATGAATACGATTGTTTTCATTTGTATCTCCCACAGATAAATGAGGATGTACGATGTTTGGCTTTCTGTGCCTGGCTTACTTCAATTAACATAAGGACTGCCAGTTCCATCCATGTTGTTGCAAATGGCAAGATCTTATTCTTTGTATGGCTGAATAATACTCCATTGTGTCTGTGTATTACATTCATTCATCCATTCATCTGTTGATGGACACTTAGGTTGCTTCCAAATCTTGGCTGTTGTGAATAAAGCTGCAACAAATGTAGGAGTGCAGATATATCTTCAATATATACTGATTTCTTTTATTTTGAGAATATACCCAGCAGTGGGATTGCTGTATCATATGGTAACTCTATTTTACAGTTTTCTTAGGAAACACCAAACTTCTCCATAGTAGTTTTACTAATTTGCATTCCCACCAATAGTGTACAAGGGTTTCCTTTTCTCCATATTCTCCCCAGCATTTATTACCTGTCATTTGAATAAAAGCCATTTTTATTGGGGTGAGATGATATCTTATTGTAGTTTTGATTTGCATTTCTCTGATGATCAGTGATGTTGAGCACCTTTTCATATGCCTGTTTGCTATTTGTATCTCTTCTTTTGAGAAATGTCTATTTAAATCTTTTGCCCATGTTTTCATTGGATGATTAGATTTCTTCCTGTAGAGTTGTTTCGAGCTCCTTATACATTCTGGTTATTAATCCCTTGTCAGATAGGTAGTTTGCAGATATTTTCTCTCTCCCATTCTGTAGGTTGTTTTATGCACTTTGTTGATTGTTTCCTTTGTTGTGCAGAAATTTTGACTTGATGTGATCTCATTTGTCCATTTTTGCTTTGGTTGCCTGTGCTTGTGGGTACTCAAGAAATGTTTGGCCAATCCGATGTCCTGGAGAGTTTCCTCAATGTTTCCCTGTAGCAGTTTTATAGTTTGAGGCCTTTGATTTAAGCCTTTAATCCATTCTGATTTGATTTTTGTATATGATGAGTGATAAGGGTCTAGTTTTATTCTTCTGCATATAGATATCCAGTTTTCCCAGCACCCTATATTAAAGAGACTGTCTTTTCATCAATGATGTTCTTGGCACCATTGTCAAAAATGAGTTCACTGTACGTGTATGGATTAGTTTCTGGGTTCTCTGTTCTGTTCCATTGGTCTATGTGTCTGTTTTTATGGCAGTATCACGCTGTTTTGGTTATGATAGCTCTGTAGTATAATTTGAAGTCAGGTAATGTGATTTCCCCAGTTTTGTTCTTTTTGTTCGGAATAGCTTTGGCTGTTTTGAGTCTTTTGTGGTTTCATATAAGTTCTAGGATTTTTTTTTTTCTATTTTGATAGGGATTGCTTTAGATAGTATGAACATTTAACAGTATTGATTCTTCCAATCCATGAAACGGAATATTTTTCCATTATTTGGTGTCCTCTTCAATTTCTTTCATCAATGTTTAGTTTTGATTATAGAGCTCTTTCACTCCTTTGGTTAATTTCTAAGTATTTAATTTTATGTGTGACAATTGTAAATGAGATTACTTTTTTGTTTCTTTTTCATATTGTTCACTGTTGGCACATAGAAATGCTACTTATTTTTGTATGTTGATTTTGTGTCCTGCAACTTTACCGAATTTGTGAATCAGTTCTAATAGTTTTCTCGTGGAGGTTTTAGGTTTTTCCGAATATAAGATCAAATCAACTGCAAACAAGGATAATTTGACTTCCTTCTTTTCAATTTGGATACCCTTTATATCTTTCTCTTCTCTGATCACTATAGCGAGGACTTCTAGTACTATGTTGAATAGCAATGGTGAAATCAGGCATCTTTGACCTGTTTCAGATCTTAGAGGAAAGACTTTCAGTTTTTCCACATTCAGGATGATGGTAGCTGTAAATGTTTCATATATGGCTTTTATTGTGTTGAAGTATGTTTCTCTTATACCCAGTTTTTTGAGAGTTTTTATCATGAAGCAATATTGAATTCTGTCAACTGCGTTTTCAGCATCAATTGACATGATCATGTGATTTTCATCCTTCATTCTGTTGATATGATGTACCACATTGACTGATTTGCATATGTTGAAACATCCTTCTATCCCTAGGATAAGTCCCACTTGGTCATGATGAATAATCTCTTAATCGTATTGTTGAATTTGGTTTGCTAGTATTTTGTTGAAGATTTTTGCATCAATAGTCATCAGAGATATTGGTCTATAGTTTTCATTTTTAGATGTGTCTTTATCTGGTTCTAGTATAAGGGTAATATACCAAGGGCTATAGGACCTCATAGAATAAGTTTGGAAGTATTCTCTACTGCTTTATTTTTTAGAATAGTTTGAATAAGGTTGGTATTAGTTCTTCTTTAAATGTTTGGTATAATTCAGCAATGAAGCCATTGGGTCCTGGGCTTTTCTTTACCAGAATAATTTTTATTACAGCTTTGACCTTGTTAGTTGTTATTAGTCTGTTCAGGTTTTGGATTTCTTCATAGTTCAAACTTGTTAGCTTGTATATGCTAGGAATTTATCTACTTCTTCCAGATTTTCCAATTTATTGGCATATAATTGCTTGCTATAGCCACTAGTGATCTTTTGAATTCCAGTAGAACCATTTTTCATATCTGATTTTATTTATTTTGTCTTTTTTTCTTAGATAGTCTTGCTAAAGTTTTCTCAATTTATCTTTTCAAAAAATCTTTTCATTTAGTTGATCTTTTTTATTATTTTCTTCATTTTTATTTATTTCTGCTTTGATCTTTATTTCTTCTAATCATTTTGGGGTTGATTTGTTCTTGCTTTTCTAATTTTTAAAGATGCATCATTAGGTTGTTTATTTGAAGATTTTCTTCTTTTTTGATGTAAGCATTTATAGCTATATTCTCCTCTTCATACTACTTTCACTGTATCTCATAGGTTTTGGTATGTTGTATTTCCATTATTATTTATTTCAAGAAATTTTTCAGTTTCCTTTTTAATTTCTTCATTGACCCAATGGTCATTCAGGACCATATTGTTTAATTTCCATGTATTTATGCAGTTGCTGAAATTCCACTTGATATAGATTTCTAGTTTTAGTCCACGGTCAGAGAAGATGCTTGATATTATTTCAGGTTTTTTGAATATTTTAAGATTTATTTTGTAACCTAATATATGGTCTATCCTCATCCATGTGCTGAGGAGAAAAATGTGTATTCTGCAGCCATTGGATGAAATGTTCTCTTAAAACATTCACATTTTTACTACATTAAAAATATTCTCTTAGAACATTTACATTTATATTGTTCTCTAATGTAAATATCTCTTAGGTCCTTTTGTTCTACAGTACAGATTAAATCCAATGTTTCTTTGCTCGTTTTCTTTCTGAAAGATCTGTCCAATGCTGAAAGTGGGGTGTTGAAGTCTTCAGCTATTGCTGTATTGGGGTCTATCTCCTTAGCTCAAATAATATTTGCTTTATATGTGGGTGCTCCAGGGTTGGGTGCATATATATTTATAATTGTTATTTCCTCTTGCTGAACTGACCCCTTTATCATTATGTAATGACTTTCCTTATCTCTTCTTACAGTTTTTGTCTTGAACTCTATTTTTTCTGATATAAGTGTAGCTACTCCTGCTCTTTTTTGGTTTCTGTTTGCATCAAATGTCTTTTTCCAGCCCTTTATTTGCAGTCTATATGTGTGTTTATAGGTGAAGTGCCTTTTTTTGTAGGCAACAGGTCAATGGGTTTTTTAAAAAATTCTTTCAGTTACTCTATGTCTTTTCATTAGAGAGTTTGGTCCATTTACAATCAATGCTATTATTGATAAGGACTTACTACTGCCTCTTTGCTATTTGTTTTCTGGGTTTCTGTGTGTGTGCATGTGTGGTCTTTTCTTCCTTTTTTGTTTTCTGGGTTTCTGTGTGTGTGCATTTGTGATCTTCTCTTCCTTTTTTCCTTCCTTCATGTCTTCCTTTGAGTAAAGGTAATTTTCTCTGGTGTATGATTTAATTTCTTGCTTTTTATCTTTTGTATATCTTATAGTATGTTTTTCAATTTGAGGTTATGAAGTATGTAAATACTGTCATATAACCCACTGTCTTAGAGTGATGTCAACTTAACTGATTACATAAGCAAGCAAATGAACAAGCAACAAAAAAACTAACAAAAACTCTACACTTTATCCCCCAGCTTTTTAACTTTTTATTTTTTTCTCTTTATGTCTTATTGAAATGTTATGTCTTGAAAAGGTGTTATAGTTACTATTTTTCACTGGTTCACTATTTAGTCTTTCTACTGAAGAGTAGTATACACACCACAATTACAGTTTTATAATGTTCTGTGCTTTTCTGTGTGCTTACTATTACCAGTAAGCAGTGAGTTTTCTACCTTCACATGATGTCTTTTCTTTCTTTTCTGTTTTTTTGTTTTGTTTTGTTTTGTTTTGAGACAGGGTCTCACTCTGTCACCCTGGCTGGAGTGCAGTGGCACAATCTTGGCTCACTGAAACCTCTGCATCCCAGCTCAAGTGATTTCCCCACCTTTGCCTCGTAAGTAGCTGGGACTACAAGTGCATGCCACCACACCCAGCTAATTTTTAAATAAATATTTGGAGAGACAAGGTCTTACTACATTGGCCAAGCTAGTTTCAAACTTCTAAGCTTAAGCTATCCACCTGCACTGGCCTCCCAAAATGCTAGAATTACAGATGTGAGCCACTACACCTGGCCCTTAAAGGATTTCTTCTTGCTTGTTACCATCATTCTTTTCAGATTGAAGAGCTTTCTTTAGCATTTCTTGTAGAACAGAGCTGGTGTTGATAAAACCCCCTCAGCTTTTGTTTGTATAGGAAAATCTTTATTTCTCTTTCATGCTTGAAACATATTTTCATCAGATGAGTTCTAGGGTAAAAGTTTATTTCCTTAAGCACTTTAAATATGTCATGCCACTCTCTCCTGGCCTATAAGTTTTCCACTAAAAAGTCTGCTGCCAGACATATTGTAGCTCCTTTGTTTGTTGTTTCTTTTCTCTTTCTGTTTTTAGGATCCTTTCTTTATCCTTGATCTTTGAGAGTTTGATTATTAAATGCCTTGAGGTAGTCTTCCTTGAGTTAAATCTGCTTGGTGTTCTATCACCTTTTTGTATTTGAATGCTGATATCTTTCTCTACATTTTGGAAGTTCTTTGATATTATCTCTGAATAAATGTTCTACTCCTATCCCTTTCTCTACCTCCTCTTTAAGACCAATACTCTTAGATTTGCCCTTTTTAGGCTGTTTTCTAGATCTTGTAGATATGCTTCGTTTTTTAAAATTATTTTTTCTTGTGTCTCTTTTGACTATATAGTTTCAAATAGCCTGTCTTCAAGCTTGCAGTTTTTCTTCTGCTTGATTACGCTCTTAAGGAATTCTGATGCATTGTTTTAGTATGTCAATTGCATTTTTCAGCTCCAGAATTTCAACTCAATTCTTTTTAATTAGTTCAATCTCTTTGTTAAATTTCTCTGATGGAATTCTGAACTTCTTGCTTTTGTTACCTGTAATTTCTTTGAGCTTCCTCCAAACCACTATTTTTGAATTCTCTTTCTGAAAGATCACATATCTCTGTTTTTCTAGAATTGGTCTCTGGTACCTTATTTAGTTTGGTGAAGTCAGGTTTTCCTGGATGGTCTTGATGTTTCTAGGTGTTTGTTGGTGTCTGGGAATTGAAAATTTAGGTACTCATTGTAGTCTTCACAGTCTAGGCTTCCTTGTGCCCATTTTTCTTGGGAAGGCTTTCCAGGTATTTGAAAGGACTTGTGCCTCATAATCAGTAATGCTGTGGTTCTTGTAGACTCATAGAGGTACCACCTTCGTGTTCTTGGATAAAATCTAGAAGAATTTTCTGGATTACCAGGCAGAGCTCTTGTTCTCTTCCCTTGTTTTCCCCCAAACAAATGTAGTTTCTCTCTCTCTGTGCTGAGCTGCCCAGAGCTGGGGGTGGAGTGATGCCAGGACACATGTGGCTACCATCACTGGAACTGTGCTGGGTTGAACCTGAAGCCAGCACACCACTAGGTTTTGCCTAAGGCCTACTGTAACCACTCCTTGGCTACTGCCTGTGTTCACTCAAGGCCCTAGGGCTCTACAGTCAACAGATGGGAAGCTGGTCAGGTTTATATCTTTTCCGTTAGGGCAGCAAGTTCCCAAGACCCTGGGCATGTACAGAGATGCTGCCTAGAAGCCAGAAATTAGAGTAAAAAACCCTAGAAATCTACCTGATATTTTATTCTCCTGTGGTTAAGCTAGCCCTCAAACCACAAGACAAAAGTCCTTCCTGTTATTGCCTCCCTTTTCCACTAGCACAGGAGCCTCTCTCAGTGGTCACCACCACCACTGGCCTGCAGGGAGTTCTGCCAGGCCACCACCAATGTTCATGTAAAGCCCAAGCACTCTTCAGTCAGCTTGTGGCAAATGGTGCCGGGCCTGTGACTCACACATCAGAGCAGTGGGCTCCCTTCTGTCCCAGGGCAGGTCCGGAAATGCTGTCCAAGAACCTAGGCCTAGACTCTGGGTCCCCAAAAGCCCACTTGATGTTCTACTGTACTCTACTGTTGCCAAGTATGTACCTAAGGCGTAAGACAAAGTTCCATTTATGTTTTCCTCTTCTTTTCTCTAACAGGAGTCTTTCTGTTAGAGTAGTCACTGCAGCTGGGAATGTGCTGGGTCTCACCTATAACCAGCGTATCTCAGACTCTTACCCAAGACCCACTGTATACTATCTTAAGTATCATTTCTTGTTATTTGGGGCTCAAGGGCTCTTTAGTTAGTAGCTGATGAATCCTACCAGGGTTTGGTTCTTCTCAAAGCAGCAGGTTCCCTTCTAGCCCAGGATGTATATAGAAATGTTGTCTGGGGGAACTCATGACTCTGCCCAGTGCCCTATCTTATTGTGGCTAAACTGTATTCAAGATGCAAGCCAAGGTCCACTTTTCTCTTAGTACTTTTTTTGTTTGTTTGTTAGAGACAGAATCTCACTTCTTCGTCCAGGTTGGAGTGCAATAGCATGATCTCGGCTCACTGCAACCTCTGCCTCCCAGGTTCAAGCAGTTCTGCCTCAGCCTCTCTGGTAGCTGGAATTACAGGCACGTACCAGCATGCATGGCTAATTTTTGTATTTTTAGTAGAGACAGGGTTTCACCATGTTAGCCAGGCTGGTCTCAAACTCCTGACCTGAATTGATCTACCTGCTCCGACCTCCCAAAGTGCTAGGATTACAGTTGTGAGCCACCACATTGGAAGGAGTCACTTTTGTTGCTGCAAGCTGCACTGCCTGGGGTTGTGGGAGGGATGATGCAAGCACTCCCTTTGCCATCCCAGCTGATGTGTCCCTAGGTCATGTAGCACCCTAGCCTACTGGCTCTATGCCTAGTCCAGCACTAGGACTTGCCTAGGAATTGCAGTCTGTGTGTCCCTGACTGCCTTTTAATTTTACCTAGTACTCCAGAGCCCTTTAGCCCTTGGTGGTGAGGCTTGCAGAGAAACTCAACTCCCAACCACTGGGATGAATGATTCCCCTCTGGCTAGAGCTGATCCAAATGCTCCCTCTGTGGGCAGGGGCTGGCTGAGCCTGGCTCAACTTTGCTCTCTGCTGTGACAGAACAGCACTGAGTTCAATATCAAGTCCTACAGTGACTGTGCTCTCCCTCCCTGAAGTGCTCAGATTCTCTCTTCATGCCACATTGCTGTTGCTGGGGAATAGGGAAGAGGTAGCATCAGTGATTCAAGATTGTGTCCTTTCGGTGATATAAAGTTAAATCCAGGTAATGTGACTGCTCACCTGACTTTTGGTTCTTATGACAGTGCTTTTTTGTTTGTAGTTAGTTGTTAGAATTTTGTGTTCCTTTGGGGGCAATTAATGGAGGCTTCTGTTTGGCCATCTTGCTCTGCTCCCCACCCCCCAAATAGAGGCTTAATTAATATTTTTAGTGAAAAATGCCAGTGTGGCATACAGGAAATAATATTGAATTGGGAGTCAGCATACTAGGGTTCTGATCCCAGCTCCATAATTAATTGGCTATGTGATCATAAGGAAACCATACAACTTTTCTTGTACTCAGTTATCTATTAAATGAGCTTGGATAATTAACACTTTACTAGAATCAAGAGACTTGTACATATATAGGAAGACATCTCTGATTTCTAGGTAGGGACAGGTAGCGATGGCTTGTCTGGAGTGGGTAGTGATGTCCTATCTGAATGATATAAACAGACTATAAACCAACATAAACGGAAAAGCTGCCGAACGCTTGGGGTTAGTTCAGTTTGAGTCCATTCATAAGACGGATTCCACACAGTAATTTGGACAAGGGAAAGTTTAATATAAGGAGTTATAAGGAGTTGTTAATTATATTAACAACTGTAGGAAGAGACTACAGTAACAAAAGATTGGCTACTAAGAAGTAAAGAGAATGCTAAACAATATAAAAATAGCAGATACAAAGATCAGCCACTATCCCTAGAACTGAGCTAGAACACCCAAAAAAAGCTCCCTGCAATCAAGGTTGAGATCCAGACCTTGTTTGGGGAGGTCTTTGGGAGGTGATTAGGTGACAGGGTAGAGCCCTCATGATTGAGATTAAAGCCCTTATAAAAGGGTCCCCAGAGAGTCCTCCATGTGAGGATACCACAAGAAGTCAGCAGTGGGCAGCTGGAAGAAGGCCTTTACCAGGAATTGACCATGCTGGCTCTCTGATCTCAAATTTCCAGCCTCCGGAACTTGACAAATAATTTCTGTTGTTTATAAGCCATCCACTCTATGGTGTTTTAACAACCTGAACAGATCAAGACATTGTCGAGGGCATGGCTGTGGCTCCCAGAGTGGCTGAGAAACCACTGAGGTACCATACCAGTGGAACCTGCTGAAAATCCCCCCTCTAGGGTGCTTAAGGAGTCACCCATACTGTAGGAGCTGGGCACTAGAGAAGCTTTGTGCTCTACGTAAGCTGGACACTGGAGAAGCTGCCCACACTGCAGGACTGCCAGGAGAGCTCACTGGAATCAGGGAGCAAACCTGATTCTCCTGCGTCGTCTCTTGAGCACACTCTACTAGTGTAGCTTAACCTTGTGTCAGCTAACAATGAAAACTAAAGGGCCCAGTTTCATTTCACAGAGCAAGCAAAAAGGATAACTTTGGATCAGATGCACACTAAATCCATAGCTTGCACTGGCGGACATCAAAAGCAGCTTCCTAAAAGAGAGAAGTTCATGAAATGTGTCTTATTGTACCTTGGCAATCATTTGTTCCAGAGGCAACCAACCAGAGGCCTGCTGACCAAACCAAGTCCCTATGCACAGTAAAGAGCCTTAAAATTTTGAATTTGAATGCTTTAAGGAAGGCCAAACCTGTTCTAGTTTATCATAGTCCTCAGTAACTCTCTAGGATCTTAAGCTCAGCAGGCAAACTTCATACAAACATATGCCAGGCCCACATAAGCATCTGAGCATGTGGTCCTGAACTATCTAACCACTTCATTTTACAGGTGAGGAAACAGGATGCTTAAATGGCTACTTCTGCTCCTACTCCCATCTCTGTCATAGTCAAACAAAACAGGAGGGAGGTAATACATAAACCTTCCTTTAGTGCTGATTTTTCTCAAACATTTGCTTCGAATTTGGGCAGTTTGTATTGCACAGATTTTGCTCATTTACATAAAATCATGATCGTTGGAAGAAATATGTTCAGGTAATTCTCTGAGGCAAGAAAATAACCAAATGCTCACCCAGACTTGTTTCTCCTTCGGTAACTAGCCTGGTATTAAGTATGCCTTAATGTAAAATCCCATCCAAAATATCCTAAAACAAAACCAGCACTTCACAATGTGTAATTAGTCCTATAAGAACATGCCATTGATTCTCCTATTCTCCCCTCTCTCGAATTTTCAGAGCCATTACTTTCCACCTGATGAGGTTGTAGAGATTTCTATCACTTCACCATTATGGGAAATCTATGCTATTTTCATTAAGTAACTAAATGTTAGACCATTTCCAATTCTTAAATAATTTCATACTCTTGGCAAGGGGGGAAAAAGATTATTCAAAGTTATTTAAAAGTTTTTACAGGATTGCAAATAATTATAACAGTAGCAATGCCTTACTAATGCAGAATACTTTATGGTTTATAAACATATATAATATAAAATGTTATGTAATATAATACATGTGACATAGATTAAATATACAGAATTTCATCTGAAATAACTCTTCAGAAATTTTACTTGCTAGAAAAATTAAAGATGCTAAGGTGAAAAATAATTCGAAAGCATTTTAGTTCATTCCAAACAGAAACATAAGCCTATTTTATTTAAAAATAAAAGACACCTCCACACATTGATAACAACTGAAATTTTAGGTAAATAAGTGAGTTTCAGAAATTATTCTGGGGCACAGTATTTGTAATCAAGAGAAAAAAAGCGGATGTGGTAAAAACTTGGAATCTGGAAATCAGGGGACATGGATTTCTAAATCTTCTCTGCCCATAATGGATCATCATTCATCTTCTCAAAGTTTTGGTTTTTCAACCCATGTTGCAGGTGGGATTCCATATTCCTTTATAATTTTTGCCCTCCCTCTCCCCATAAAGGCAGTGAAGAATTCCTATCTCCTTCATCTCATTTGTCTTTCTTTGTCTTCACCCCTGATAAGGAAGGAATTTGGTTTGTTTTCTTTTTCTCTCTCTTTTTTTTTTTTTTTG
>NW_016107325.1:2415050-2454989 GCF_001604975.1 Cebus imitator | reverse complement strand
TCAATAAAAGGTTTTATGTTAGGCCCTTTTTTTGCATTTCCTTATTTATTTAGATGTTTAAGCCCTCACACTAAGTTTTTACGAGCTAATGAACACTGGCAAATTATTTCTCCTGCAGAACTATAACCACACTTCCCCAGACAGTATAAATATATGGTTGAACTAACTTTAATATACGGTTGAACTAACCCTAATATACATCACCATTTTATCAATTACATAATAAAATAAATTATCAAGTATCCAAATATTAAGTTACACAGCTAAAAAAGGCATATAAAATATTAGATGTCTGCTTAATTCATTAGCAGAAACCCACTTCTTTTTTTTGTAAGAGAGGAAGAGAAGGAAATAAAAAATTACTTTCAAACAAAAATAAGTTGGTAAACAACTTCTTATAGTTATGGAAAAAATTAATTTTATTATTGAGAATTGTTTCAGCTACAATAACAAATCCTCTCTACCTGTAAAAAATATTTTACTAAATTAAAGGGCATAGTCTACATGTCTGCATAAGACAAAGGCAACATTTTGCTAAAATAATGAATAACCCCTCCCATTCTTTTCTCAGGCCCTCCCTGTTAAGTTGCACTTCAGATGGCAAACATTAAATTAACTGTAAGACCTTGCTGACTGAAGACATTAAAGACATGTGCTTCTGTACAATGTAAATTTTTTTCAGTGGAGGTTTTTCATAACAGCACAAAGTAAGATTTATAGGAACATGAAATAATCACTGTAAGACTTGCTTAAAAAAAAAAAAAGCAATGGTTAAGCAAACCTGATATATGCCGGTATGAATGTGGGAGATGTAAACATAAAGTGAACAGGCAAATCGCCATGTAGGCCCTTCTTTCAATGTTTGAACTGATTGAAGGAATAAGCTACATAAGGTCTAGAGTGTTCATAGTTCCTGGGATTTTAGTTCTGTATGACTGCAAAAGTTGTTTCTATGACCAGTTGTTACTGGAGTCTTTGCAGTGCAGCCACGTTTTAGGATGATACTTCTCCAAATACAAAAGTTACTTGCTGTCAATAGCTCCACGCTGCTTTTGTCTTATAAATTGTACTGCATCTTCATCTTTCATTCTACCTTCAGTTAATGCTAGGGCAACAAGTACCAAAGCTCTCCCAAGGCCTGCAATGCAACAAACAGCAACACAACAACCAGGTTCTTCATGAAACTTAATTTTTACAAGACATAACCAATCTGGTTGGATGGTGGTTCACCATCATCAAAAGGCCAATCAAGAACATGGATACCTTCTTTCTCCACAAGATTAGTGTCATAAGTTACTTCACATACTCTTACTATTGTGGTAACTCCATACTTCTTAAGTTCATCTATAAATTTGTTTAATGTTGCTTTGGTTGGATTGTGTGTAGTAAGAAATCTCATGTTCTTGTATGTGACTTCCACAGGAGCTGGGCAGTTCATTCAAGCCATGTTAATATAGTTAAAAGACATTCGGCCAGGCGTGGTGGCTCACACCTGTAATCCCAGCACTTTGGGAGGCTGAGGCAGGTGGATCACAAGGTCAAGAGATTGAGGCCGTCTTGGCCAACATGGTGAAACCCCGTCTTAGCCAGGTGTGGTGGTGCACGTCTGTAGTTCCAGCTACTCAGGAGGCTGAGGCAGGGGAATGGCTTGAGCTCCGGAGGCAGAGGTTGCAGTGAGCCAAAATCAGCCACTGCACTCCAGCCTGGCAACAAAGTAAGACTCTGTCTCAAAAAAACAAAAGAAAGAAAGAAAGAAAAAAAGACACTCTATAGGGTTATAAAAAAATTTTGAAAATTGAATACAGAAATGATACAAAGAAACTGAAGCCTACTTCAATATACTCCACTTGAAATTCTCAGTGCTTTGAGTATGAAATTGTAAGTAATGATAAATGAAATGAACCTCCTAATAAGAAGCAACAACTCTTCAATCCAGTAATGCCAAGGGAACAGAAAGGAAGCACGCTGAGGTCTACCCCACCCAGGTCAGAACTCTTGTAAAATGCCCTGTGGCATGTTGATTTCAATTCAACACCTCTGTGTCCGGGATAATCACTCTTATGGGTGCTTCCTGATGGAGTAGTAATAAATTTCCACAGTTTCTTTGTCGGCATAGAGGCTGTGCTGTGCCTGGCAGTAATCACCACTGCCCTTCAGAAACTCCACAGATGTCTGACCGAGAATACCAGAGAACTGAGGAATTTGTTTATGCACTGAAAATGGTGGCCTAGTCCTATAGCTGGTCCCCAGGCGGCAGCGGCGGGGGCTGCAGGGCAGGAGGAAGTGGAGATGTCTCAGGTGGTGGTGGCTGCATTGCAGGCAGCCGCGGGGGGGCATCAGACTCTACCATGCAGTGAGAGGCTCCTGGTTTGTTTTCAGACATCAAAGTTATACTACAAGGCATAATCCTGATTCTTTTATTTATTGAAAAAAATTTGAGTACCTACTTTCTGTCAGGCACTGCTCTGTGTATTAAGAATACAGCAATGAATCAAATAGAATTCCTGCTGTCGTGTAGCCTATATTCTAAAGAGGGAGGCAGAAAATTAGTTCATCAGGTAATCACAGAGTTTGTCAGGTGATAAAGTGCTCTGGGGAAAAGTAAAGCCGGGAAAGAGGACAGGTAAGTGATGTGGGTCTAAATGAGGTGAAGAATGGTGCTCTAGAAAAGGTAATTGTTCAGAAAAAAAAAGATAAATCATTCAAAAAAAAAAAAAAGGCTATGCTTATATTGCAAGTATTCCCTCTACAGCTGCTGAAATCAGACTCAAAGGGATGATTGTGAAACTGTATTTGTCAGTTTGGGGATGTGAGAGAAGAACAGAAAAGGGGGGGCGGGGGAGCAGATTGGGTCCTTCCTAACAGTGGATTGAGTGCTTGAAATATATCAGATACTCAATAAATGTGCATTGAATCTGAGTATAGTCAAGCTTCACACCTCTCATAAATCGAGGTAATGTAGCAGTCCTATCAAGAACAGTATTTTGGAATGCCAGTATGATGGATCTCCCTCATAGTTCAGCCGGTTTCTGTCTCTGTACCTCATCCACTGGATAGTCCTCTGATGGGAAAAGAACCAATGTTATCTCGGAGGAAGACAGAGCATCCTATAAGGGAAGTCCCAGCCACACGTAAGAAAGGAGGGAACATCTGCCCTCCTAGACCCAAGGGATAGTGTAAAAGGGACAGTGTACAGAGTTCCCTCTTTGCATCCTATCCTTGAGTCCAACATTGGGGTAGGGTAGATGGTGCTGGACACTAAACATTTGCTAGATATGGGAGAATCTGGAACATCAGAGATTAATAGCATGCTTTCCCCACTTTGCCTGAGGAAAGATGCAAACCCCTGGTTAAAAACCTTGCACGTGGATGCATGTCCCAGGAGCAGTAATAGAGAGATGGCCAGGGAGAAAACCCAAAGGTAGAATTCCTGGCTCCCCAAGACCCATTCAGCATCTAGAACTACACTGTCCAATATGGTAGCCACTAGCCATACAGCCTCCTTAAATTAAAATTTAAAGTAACCAAGATTAAATATAATTTAAAATTTGTTTTCTTAGTTGCACTAGCCACATTTCAAATGCTCAGTAACTATGTGTGGCTCAAGACTACTGCATTGTACAGTACAAATAAAGAATGTTTCCTTCACTGTAGAAAACTCTATTAGACAGCAGCAGTCAGCAAACTTTTCCGTAAAGGGCTTAAGAGTAAATAATTTTAGCTTTATGGACAAGAAAGTCTCTATCATAATTATTTCAATACTATTGTTTTAAGCATAAAAGCAGCTGTGGTCTGTATGTAAATGAACAGGTATGGCCATGTTCCAACAAAACTTTACTTACAAAAACAGGCTTTAGCCTGAGAGATGCAATGTGCCTGTCCCTGGGATAGAGGAGCCAAAAGTTCCTATATGCCTCAGTAAAGGGACAGAAGCCACTGAAAGAATCAGTGAGCCAGTGGAGGCCTGGGCGAGGTCCAAATTACCTGATCTGTGCACCTGAAGGCAACACAGGTCCAGGTGCAATTCAGACACACAGGCCAAGGGCCAGACCACAAACCTGCACGCGGATTGAAGGCCATCCTGAGAAGGACCAGGAAGAAAGGAAAGAAATTCAAAAGACCAACCCCAAATAATCCAAATGATCTAGAAGAAACTGTTTAAAGGGAAGAGACAGTGATACTGTCTGTTGGCAGATGGAGGTGGCCCCAGCCACTGCGGCAGTCCCACCACTCCCCACATCCCTAACCCCCTGAGGGAGTAGGAGCTCAGGAGGAAGTTTAAATGTGTTTAAAAAAAAAAAACAAATAAGCCACAATTTCCTTGGCTCTCTAAGTTACAGTGAAAATGAAAAGTCAATGCTGCTACACGATGTTTTCTCACATGTATATAAAGACACTTTAGAAAGGAAATCTTTGCACTCTTTCTAGGAGCTCTGCTTTGGGCTAATCCATCTCTACAGCCCCTCCAGACCTCCTTGTGACTGAGGATATACATTGAGGTCTTGTGTGAGGGAACACTGGCCTGGAGGGAGAAAGTCTGGGCTCCAGCTGTGTGACTTATACTAAACCAGTAACCATTCTGGGCTTCAGTGACCTTACCTGTCATATGGGAAGACAGATCAAATGACTCTTAAATTCTTATCCAGTTTAGAGATAATAATTTTATGATTCATCTGAAAGAAATCTGGGGTCGTGGCCTATGACTATAATTAACATAGCCTGATCACATATCAGTGGATTAAGTCTTTATTATTAAGATAAAACTGAACAAGCTAAGTTTCTACCAGTTCACTGAAAAGTCCTGATATTGAATACTGGCATAGTTGTAAGGACATGGTATCACTCAAACTATATTAGTCATCTCAGGCTGCCATACTAAAATGCCAGAGACTGAGTGACTTGAAGCACATTTATTTCTCACGTTTCTGGAGGCTGGAAGTCAAAGATCACAGTGCCAGCATGATTGGTTTCTGGTGAGGGCTCTCTTCCTGACTTATAGATGGCCACCTTCTCACTGTGTCCTCACATGGCAGAGGGAGAGTGAGCTCTCTGGTGGTTCTTCTTTTAAGGGCACTAATCTCATTATGGGGCCTTACCTTCATGAATTCATCTAAATCTAATTACCTCCGAAAGGTTTTATCTCCAAATACCATCTCATTGGAAGTTAGGGCTTCAACATACAAATTTTGAGGGAATACAATTTAGTCCATAGCACAAACCTTTAAATTACTGTAAGGTAAGATGCTGACTTCTTAGAATTTTGCAGTCTGTTCATGAACAAAACAAAAGATGTGTTTCTCATCAGCAAGAAATTTTTGAGAAAGGAATATCAAGTTGTGTCCCTCCTTTCTGACATTCAAAGCAGAGGTGGGATGGGAGGATGACTGTCTCAATTACCCACTATCACAATAACTAATATTTACTTGACAACTTACTGTATACCAGACACTCCTTGAAGTGGTTTACATATATCATCTCATTTCACTCTACAATAACCTAAAGTGATAGCCTTTATTACTAGACCTATTGTAGAGATGAAGACACACAAATACTCGGAGAGCCTTAGTAGCTTTCATAAGGTGTCACAAATAATGTGAGACTGAGTCCAGATATAAAACTCAGTAGACTCATTCCAGAGCCTGCCCTCCTAATCACCATGATCTATGACCTTCAGGTTGGACACAAGTTAAGAGTGCCTGTATGCATGCACATGTGTGCACACGTGCACATACACACACACACACAAAAATCAGAGATGTGCTTGAAAATGTATTTAATTTATTCATAACATGTGTTAATTAATGTATTAATGCTTATAAGTTATTCACAATCTACGATGGACTTCATTAACCAACTAAGCAAAATGCATTCTCCCAGCATCTTGATGAGATTAGAATTTCAGAAAATGAGAGTTTTGATAAGTGGTGAAGATTAAGGAGGTCTTTTGAATTGGGGCCTTTGAAGGAAGAAAGGTCCAGGTAGAACATTGAACTTAGAAGCCATGAACAGCTAGGGTACGAGACAAAGGCTTGAGTGCTTGATGAGAGGAAAAGGATGGAAAAAAAGAGGAAGCCATATTGAGGTGAGAACTACAGCAAGTGAGGTGTTTCCACTCCAGAGCTCTGTGTGCCAGACGCTGTACAAATTCTCCTTACAATAACCTGTCGTCTGTGCACAGCCTCCCTAGGACAAATCACTTTTACTCTTTTGCCCAAGGTGACCAAATTCAAGTCATTAAGCTCTCTTTTTGTGCCAGCAAGGTACCCAAGTTTGGTCATTCCTGGCTGCCAATATATGATGTATAACTTGTGTTAAAATGTGACTGCATCTGGAACAACACTCAGAGGAAGCTCAGAAAGTTCAATGGTTGAGTTTAAAGACAACAGCCTAGTTCAGTGACAGAATGGATGTGCAACCAGTCATCCTAGCCATCAGTTTAAATGACCACATAATTTGAAATGCTGGTATGAAGCTGTCTGAGACACTAGCTTGGTTACCTGATCATCAAGTTCACTGGATGGCTAGAGCTGAGCAGCAAAGTCTGTAAGTGCAGAGATTTCCTACCATGTTTTCCCATCATGCTAGGACTTCTTGAAGACATCTGTGATCTCATAGACTCTGAAGTCACAATCCACTAGACAGTTGTCATGGATATCTTTAATCAATTCTTGAAGACCTCCTCAATGGCTGATAATCAGTAGCTTGGCTTATAACAAGGCCCTTTACTTTGAGCTCCTCAGCTGACTTTGGGACTTTCTGTGCCTGTCCTCTTCATATCCAAGCACTCAGCTCTCTTCACCTTAACACTCATATCTCTAACCAGGAAATCTTTGCCTGACCTGGGAAATTCCCTGCCTTTCTTTTTCATAGGCATTATGCCTGCAACTCTTTCTCCCTCTCAGCTTCCTGAACCATTCACTTTCCTTATTTAAACCCTTTTCATTGCCCAGATCTTGGTTTCTAATGTCATTCTCTGATAAAGGAAACCAGGGTTCCTTCAAAAAAAAAATGGCTGACTTTGGGCAGGAAATATACAAGCCTGGAGCATTTTATAGAGCCAGAAAATATGGAAGTGCTTGGAAAAGAAATTGATGGGATGTATTAGTCTGCTAGGGCTGTTGTTTAAAAAAAAAAAAATACCACAGACTGGGTGGCTTAAATAATAGAAATTTATTTTCTTATGGTTCAGGAGGCTAGAAGTCCAAGATTACAGTAATGTCAGGGTTGGTTTCTGGAAAAGCCTCTCTTCCTAGCTCATAGGAGACCACCTTCTCAGTGTGTCCTCACACGTCCTTTCCTCTGTGCATACACACACACACACACACACACACACACACACACACACACACACAGAGAGAGAGAGAGAGAGAGAGAGAGAGAGAGAGAGAGAGAGATTGGGGAGAGACAGAGAGAGAAGAAAGCGCATGAGCATGCCCCCTTGCTTCCTTGTATCTCATTCTTATAAGAAGCACATGAGTCCTGTTGGATTAAGGCCCTTCCCTTATCACCTCGTTTAACTTTTATTACCTTCTTATAGGCCCTGGCTTCTCAAAACGACACAGGTGCCAAATGAAAGAGCTTCCACTGGCAATGCTGGAACAATCTGAGCAACGAAATAGAATAGTAATGGATTATAGCCCAACATATAAAATATCATGAGGTCAGACTGATATAAATACATGATTAAATAAATTAATAAAGGGGGGGAAGGGGACAAATCTCCCACACAGATGAATTGCAAATAATTTATGTAGATCTTTCACCCTGAAAAGCAGGAGCCTAACTCCCCACTCCTTAGGTGTGGGCTGTGCATAGCAACTTCCTTCCAAAATGCACAATGTGGAAAGGGAGAAAAAGAGTAACTTTACAGTAGAGAAACCTGACAAACACTATCTTGGCCAGGTGACCAAGGTCAACATCAACAGTGATAAATCTTGTTGACAGTGTGTACCCTTGATAAGGTGTGATGAAAATATCACTTTACCTCTGTGACCTTCCTGCCAGTAACACATAACCCTAGTGTTATCATAAGAAAAGCATCAGACACATTCCAAAAAATGGGACATCTTACAAAACACCTATCTGGTATTCCTTAATATGTTGAGTCATCAGAAAACAAGGGAATTCTGAAAAAATGCCACAGCCAAGCAAAGCCTAAGGAGACATGACATAACATGGTGTCTTGGATGAGATCTGTTATGGGTTGAATTGAATCTTCTCTCAAAAAATTTTTAAAAAAAGATACATTGACATCCTAACCCCCAGTACTTCAGAATATAACCTTACTTGAAAATAGGGTCATTGTAGTGAAACTAGTTAAATTGGGTTGCAGTCTAGAGTAGGGTAGTTCCCGAATCCAGTATGACTGCTGTCCTTATAAGTAGATGGCCATGTGGATGGAGAAGACCATTTGACGGTGAAGACAGGGATTGGAATTATGCAGCTATAAGCCTTGGGACACCAAAGATTGCCAGTAGCCACCAGAAACCAGGTAGAAAAAAGGAGGGGCTCTCCTACAGGCTTCAGAGGGGTGTAGCCTTACTGGCACCTTGATTTTAGGCTTCTAGCCTCTGCAACGGTAAGCCAATACATTTCTGAGTTGTTTGTTTGAGACGGAGTCTTTCTCTGTTACCCAGGCTGTAGTGCAGTGGGGTGATCTCAGTTTGCTGCAATCTCCGCCTCCCGGGCTCAAGCAATTCTCCTGCCTCAGCCTCCTGAGTAGCTGGGACTACAGGCTTGTGTCACCACACCTGGCTAATTTTTGTATTTTTAATAGAGATGGGGGGTGGTTCACCATATTGGTCAGGCTGGTCTTGAACTCCTGACCTCGTGATCCATCCACCTCAGCCTCCCAAAGTGCTGGGATTACAGGTGTGAGCCACCGCACTTGGCCCGTTTTTTTGTTTTTGTTTTTGTTTTTTTAAGCCACCCAGTTTGTCAAAAGTTTTTACAGTGGTTGTAGGAAATGAATATAGGATCCTGGAACAGAAAAAAGTAAGTAAACAAAATAAAGATATCAGAATCAACTATAGACTGTAGTTAATAATAATGTTTCACTACTGGATCATTAATTGTAACAAATGTGCCGTAGTGTCATATAAGATATTAATAATGGGGAAACTCGGTGTGGGGTAGATGGGAAGTCTGCACTGGCTTCTCAATTTTTTAACAATGTAAAACTTTTTAAAATAAAGTATATTTTAAAAGAGCCTTTTTTCTTATTTCAGCAATTGTTGAAATAAGGTCTCAATTTCTCAAAGCTTTGATTTTGAAACCATCTGCCTTTGTGTAGTTTATATCAAATGCATTCTAATTTTAAAGAATCAGGAACTTCTCCACAGAACGCCATCATCCTAAAGGCATCATGCCTCCCAATTTAGTCTTGTCTCCTTCCTTTCCTCTCCTCACACATGAATCTTTTAGGCCTCATCAACCTTCCATTTGTTTCTCTGTGCCAGGAAATGTGCCAGGGATGTAGGGTAAAAAGTGACCTTTCCATCCAGGGAAGAAGGCAGGCATTAGAAGCACCATCACACATGTAAATGACAAATCACTCTCTAACCTTTTAAGCTTGGAGTGCTGGCTGTCAGGACAACACAATCTCCGCCATGAGCAGAATGCTTAGCTTAGAAAGAAACCAACACAGGACACAGCGGAGAGGCCCTGGGACATTGCTGGAAATGCTGGAGTTGGTTATGCCTGAATTCCCTACCCTTCCTTGACATAATAGTTGCATGGCCTACTAAATACCCATTTTTAACTTAAAAATCACAACTTGCACAAATTATATAAAAGAGAAGTTCATCATGTTATGGGAATACTTTTAGAGGGATATCATTTGGGGCATTAAGAAACACAAGGATGTATATCCTTGGGGACATTATTTGAAGTGAGCAAGCCAGTCTCACACACACACACACACACACACACACACACACAAAGATACTGTATTATTTCACTTCTGTGAGGTACCTGCTATGATTTGAATGTCCCTTGAAAAATTCATGTTGAAACTTAATCCCCAATGTAACAATATTGAGAGGCAGGGCCTTTAAGGGATTATTGGATGGTGAGGGCTCTGTCCTTATGAATGGATTAATGCATTATCCTGGGAGGGAAACTGGTGGCTTTATAAAAGAGACCCAAGCTAGCACATTGGCATGCTCAGCCCCCTAGCCATGTGATACCCTGCACTGCCTTGGGACTCAGCAGAGAGAGTTGCCACCAGCAATAAGGATCTCACCAGATTCACCACTTCAATGTTGGACTTCCCAGCCTCCAGAATTGTAAGAAATAAATTCCTCTTCTTTATAAATTATCCAGTTTGGGGTATTCTGTTATAAGCAACAGAAAATGAACTAAGACAGTATCTGAGTAGTCACATTGTTAGAGATAGGATGTAAAATGGTGGTTGTCAGGGGCTAGGGAGAAAGGGGAACGGGGAACGGGATGTTTAGTCTAATGGGTATGGAGTTTCAGTTTTGCAAGATTAAGGGAAGTTGTGGAGATGAATGGTAGTGATAATTCACAATACTGATTTACTAAATGCCACTGAATTGTATATACACTTAAAAATGTTTAAAATAGTAAGTTTTATGTTTTGTGTATTTTTGTGTAGTTTAAGACATTTTTAATGGGAAAAAAATTGTTAGCTCAACATCATGTAGAAGTCATTGACTACTTATGGGGATGAGAAGAACCAATTAAAATATTAATGGCAGATGTTTCTGGAAAAGGCAGTGAAAAAGCTGCAAAGCCAGTCTCCCAACAAGCCCCTAGTACACACCGTATTCTCAAAAGTCACTGGCTTTGGAATGGTTTTTATGCTTTTTCTCAGCCTCACTCTTTCCCATGTCCCACTACAGGAATTTCAGCACAATCTTGTATCATCAGAGGAAAATAATTTTCAATGTGCAAAGCCCATGATTCTCCAAGGGAACATAGAGAAATACATTAATTAGTTTCTCTCACTTTCTTCTTTCTCCACACATTGTAAGGATTTTGTTCTTAAAAAAACAACTCAAAATGACCAGCGAAACAAAAACATGAAAAGGCAAACCAGGTGCTTTTTATTTATGTGCTATGTTTTTTCCTTTTGCACTTTCTCTTTATTTCTGTTTTGTTTATGAGACAGAGTCTTGCTTTGTCTCCCAGGCTGGTGTGCAGGGGCACCATCTAAGCTCACTGCAACCTCCCATGGTTCGAGCCATTCTTGTGGCTCAGTAACTGAAACTACAGATGTGTGCCACCACGTCCAGCTAATTTTGAAAGAAGTTGTGGAGATGGATTGTGGTAATAATTCACATTTCTGTGAAAATGCTTTTGATAGATAGATACATTGTCCCATCAAACCTGGTAAAGAAAACCCCTTCTTTGGAATAACACTGCATTACTTTTTCACTATTTATTTTTTCCAGTTAAGAAGGCCTATATATAATCTGTCTATGCCCCATTCTCCACATTTGAATTGTAGAAGATACATCCCTCATACTTTGAGTAAATTATGCTAATGTGTGAAACTTCCTGTGGGTGAAATGCTTCAAATTCCCTGGAAAACCTAATCTATAGCTTCATAAGATTATAAACATGCTAACAATTCTGCCAAAAATAAGTATCTACTGTATGGATAATGATTTACCTAAAAATAGAAGCCCCATCTTTCCATCCATCCATCCATCCATCCACTTGTTCTACAAATGGTTATAGAATGGTCCTGAATCCAGCCCTGTACATGGTACTGAACTAAGCCTATACAAGATACAAGCAATATGGTACGGGAGTTAGGCATTCAGACATTGGAGTCAGACTGCTTGAAAATTAACTCTGGTTAACTATGATCTTGAGTCTTTCCAAATCTCAGTTTCCTTATCTACAATGTGGGGAGAGTAATATAACTGTTCTTTGAGAATCTGGGGCTTACTAAATGATATAATGCATAGTAAGTGCTTAGCACAGCAGCCAGTACATAATAGAGCACCCAGTATATGTTAAGTATTATTATAAAAGTACATAAAGCCCAACCCTTGCCCTCCAGGTTTTATTAGAGAGGCTACATCTTTCTTGCTTATTCTTCTAAGTCAGTGCTTCCCAAAAGGCTGTTATTCACCACACACAGTTGACACCCAAGTCTTCTACCACCTTCTTTTCTCTACACTTGGTATGGGGGCTCCTACACATCTCCTGCTAGAAATGTGCTCCAGCTTATCCACCAGATCCAGGGGCACCTCCTTCCTTCTCTCCCCATCCTTTCCCTGTAATCATGAGATCTGTGAGGTGATTGAGGAGCCCTGCTTTAAATCAAGGATTGGCATACTACAGCCTTCAGGCCAAATCTGACCCGGTGCCTGATTTTGTAAATAAGGTTTCATTGGAACACAGCCATGTTCATACTTGTATGTATTGTTCGTAGCTGTTTTCAGACTATAATGGCAGAGTTGACATTATGGCTCCACAAACCTCAAATATTTACTATCTGGGACTTTACAGAAAATGCTTACCAGTTCCTACCCTAGACGATGATGATGGTGATGATAACAGTGAAGAAGACAAGCCACTTCTGCCATTTATTGAGCAAAAGGCAATAATATTAACTCTATTCTACAAATAAAGACATTGAAGCCTAAAGATGTGAAGTAACCTTATCAAAGTCACAGAGCTAATACATGGCAACTAACATCACTCCTAAGTTTGTGCTCCCAATTCAGTCATTCAATACCCATATAATGAGTGGCTACTGTCGGCGTCCAGGGCATTAGCCATTCGGGTTAGAACGGTAGGTCTTACTCTAGGGAATAATAACTGAGTCCTTTCTAGATAAAAGTCACTCTCGATACTGTCCCTGTTTATTGAAACCTTATTCCAAGTATACTTCTTTCCATTCATCCACATCTTGATACCGCCACTATCATACCTTCGGCCACAGCTTCATACATCTTTTGTTCCTTAGGAACATTCCTCACTGCTTATGGACCTTAGACTCATTGTTGGGTTCTAGTTTCTTACCTACTTTTTTCTTCAGGGGCCTCGTTCCCATTACTCTCTTACCTAGAGTTGCCAGATAAAACACAGGACACCATTTGAGTTTGATTGTCAGATACATAACAATTTTTTTTAATCTAAGTATGTCCTATACAATATTTAGGACATATGAAGGGTATTCTCTACTTTTATTTGCTAATTCTGGCAAACTTACCCCTACCTAAATATTTTTGCAGCTAGAAGAATTATCCACTGTGGGTAGCAGGGTATTTACTGGGAAGGCCTTATGGGTTAGGACAGAGAGCACTGGATTTGCCAGCAAAGGATATGTGTGCCAGGCCATCTGGGCAGCATCCCTCAGCAGAATGGGAATGAGAGCCCCTACTGCCAAGGTCTGGGTGAAGACTCAGTGAAGAATGTTGTATATGAATAGCATTGTGTTTGACGAAGTGTGGTTGCTATTTATCTTCTCTCCAAGTAATAGTTGTTCATTCATTTTAGTCATTTCCTCCAATAGTTCAGATTCTAAAAAACAGATATTCCTCAATATACCCTCAGCACAGCACTGCCAGAGTGGGTCCCGCTAGCCTCTTCTTTTTCCAGGCTCTCACTGAAAGATTTAAATAATCATCAAAGTTAATTTAATTATGAAGTATACAAAATGCTCCTCCCAATTTATAAATTCCATGGGAAAAAAAGGAAGTTTGACAGACTGGTTTGTTATAAAATGAAAGATATTATACATTCTCTCTTTCTCTCTCCCCCCCCCACCTCTCTTTCTCTCTCCTAGAGTAGCCCTCAATGATTTTTTAAATTTTTGTGAGTACATAGGCATCTATTTTATGGGGTACATGAGATGTTTTGATTCAGGCATGCACTGTGAACTAGTCACATCATGGATAATGAAGTATCCATGCCCTCAAGCATTTATCCTTTGTTTGACAAACAGTTCAATTATACTCTTTTAGTTATTTTTAAATGTACAGTTATTATTGACTATAGTCACCCTGTTATGCTATCAAATAGTAGGTCTTTTTCATTCTTCCTACCTCAGTGCATTTCAATAGTTCATATTCAGTTACATTATCTGCTTTCAAGTTCCACCTTTTTTCAAATTCCATATTCACATTTGACAGCAGCAAATAACTCATTTTTTAAAGAAATTCCTGGAATAATGGAATTTTTGTCTTGTTTGTTCATTCAGTAAGTGCCAGATCCATCTTATTCTTTTTTTGAGACAGAGTCTTGCTATGCTGTCCACACTGGCCTCGAACTCCCCGGGTCAAGGGATCTTCCTGCCTCAGCCTCCTAAGTAGCTGGGACTACAGGTGCATACCATCACACCTGGCTAGATCCTTCTTATTCTAAGGTCTCTTTCAGAAACTGAAATTTGATGGTACAATTAATGCAGTTTTTCGTCTCTTGTTAGAAAATAAGGATAAGATAGAGTAGTAAACAAAACAAAAAAGAAACTAAAGTAATTCATGTGAACACGTTGGAGCCAAGCTGTTTACTTCTCAGTCTTCACTTCTGAGTTTCTGCTTCTGTGCTTTCAGCAAATAGTTGCTAATGCCTCTCACAGTTTCTTAAAAATGCAGAAAGAAGAGAATGATCTATTACCTGTCTCCAGAAGATAGTCTATGTGGGAATGTGCTAACGGAAAACCTCAGTTCATAAAGGTGTCTGTTTATTTCTCCTGAAACTTTTTAGCCAAACACTGCTAAATTTCTGTGTCAGGAATTAAACATAAAACACTCCACTTTCTGTTGTTGCCTGTGACTCTTCATATTTTGAGAAAAAACCAAAGGTAAATAAACTGGAAGGAATCAAGGAGATTATTAGAAATAAAAAATGAATCACTGCAGTGAAGAAAAAAGCTTAAATGGAAGGGGATTTTTATTTCAAATGGTAATGGGGCCCATTGGTTCAAGTGAAATCACATAAGAGCTATTTTGCTCACATCTTTTCCAAGTGAAAAATTATCAACAGGATTAAAGAAATATATTTGAATTCTAATGTATGCTCATAAGAAACGAGTGTAAAACATTTACAAAATTCTTCTCCCTGGGTAATATTCCCCAGTTCACCTTAAAATCCCAAATGAAAGCTGACAGACTGTTCTATTACAGACTGGAATCTTTTAAAATGGTCTCAGATCCCAAATGCATGAGTCAATTAAAGTGCCTGGCTCTCCTCCTCCCCGCAGAGTGTATTAGTCTGATTGCTGCTGCCTATTCTCCTTGACTATGATTTCCATGCACCTGTTGTTCACAGTAGAGAAGAAACACTAATATATGACCCCTAAAATGAGGAAGAGGCTGAAAAACCATTCTCTCCTGCTATGTTGGGCTACAAGCAGATGAAGAAGTTTAAAAAGGAAAACAGGGAAAGAACATTTAACAAAACCTGATGTCCTCTGGTTTGTACTGTGCCTTAAAATCACTTGGAACTTAACCAATGAGGTTAAAGGAAGAGGCCTGTGGCATGAATGGGAACTTCTTTTCCACGCAGGTGCTGTGGTTTTGAGCATGCTGCTGGCAGATGCACACACCCCTAATCTCTCTCCATCTGTCACAGAGCCCACCATGACAGATGCATGCCTTTGAAATAAACTACCCATCTCTCATGCTTTGCTTTTGAACTCTGTCTCTATCTGGAGAAGTTAGACATGGATCCAAAGTCAACCATTATTTTAGAACACAGTACTTTAGTAAGAATCACCTAATAAGGCCCTAAGGGGACCAAACAGGTATCAATTAAGCTGTGATGAGGGGTGGGCAAGCAGAATGTCTAGAACCACCATGGGGAACTCTAAATTGCCAGGGCTCATACCCACAGCACTGGGTGCCTGGAGCAGGGGAGAGGCTATAGTGGAGAAAGGAGAGATGGCCAAAGACATATTGACTCACATCACATTTTTCAAAAGCGTGCTCTGCTTTGCAGGCAGAAGGGCAGGGGTAGAAATTGGGTCAGAGTTCTCCTCTATCTCTAAACACCCCTCTACCCCTTATGTGGCTTTCTGCCTTCCTCCTTTTCAAGCCACACAAATAGTAGATCCCAGAGAAGCAAGAAGAATATGGTTAAACATGGAATCAGGCACCTTGTATAGCTAATTTGCAGTTTCTAATACTCTTTAATCACTTGTTTGACCTAGAAGACAGACTGTGCACTACAAGTGGGAAAAGCTGAGAGGGAAAGATATGTAGGGAGTGCTCAGTTTCTTTGTTGTTGTCATTGTTTGAGACAGAGTCTCATTTTGCCGTCCAGGCTGGAGTGCAGTAGTGCAATCACAGCTCACTGCAGCCTCCACTTCTTGGGCTTGAACAATCCTCCCACCTCCCAAGCACCTAAGATCGCAGGTGCATGCCACCATGCCTGAGTAATTTTATTTTTTGGTAGAGATGGGTGTTACTATTTTGCCCAGGCTGGTCTTGAACTCCTGGACTCCAGTGATCCTCCTACCTTGGCCTCCTAAAGTGCTGGGATTACAGGCGTGAGCCACCATGTCCACCTTCAGTTTCTTTTCTTTTTCTGAGCAGCTCAGTTTTTCCAACTGAGCATGGGGGCCCCACTCAGGAAATCAAAACATTCATCTGCCCCACCCCAATCCAACTCTCTTGTCCAAGTATTCCTTCCAACCACACAGAATGCAATCCATGAGAAGAGTTCTTGTGAAAACCTGTGTCCTTTCTTTTCTATGTATTGTAGTGTCTAGTGCCCCTTATAGATTGGGTGCTTGGAGAAATGCTCAGAAACCTCACCCCTTTGTCCTTCTCTGGTTGAATGTCTGGCTATGCAGTCTCAGATGCCCCTAGCCTTTCATCTACGCTCAACTGAACTCTCTGCTCAAGACTGCTCACTGTCCATACTTCTCAAATTTCAACCTGTGTTGGGAGCAAAAATCCCACAAACAAGCAAATATCCTAAGTCAGGGCTGAAGTAAAAGAGGCTCCAGCTAGAATTTAGAAAAACCAGTGGGGAAGACTTGCAACTTATAAAGAGGCTCGCATATAGTATATGTTCACCAAGCACCTGTTGAAAGAAAATTAATGAATGAATGAGCCACTGTGGCATAGAATAAAGGATAACACACTGTCTTCTATCTGCAACTGTAACTGAAGCTACATTCATTTATAATTTGGATTATAAATGAATATATATATATATATAAATGAATATATATATATATATATATAATTCTATATAATTATATAGAATTATAATTCTATCATGATCTATTGTTTTAACAATTACAGATATTGATACTGAAGTGCATGTTTTGACATATGACACCAAGGAGTGGTGCTGCAAAAAAGAAACTGTGCCTTCTCATTTCCACTGGTCTCTTGGTTTGGCCTTGGGTAAACCCATGTGATATTTCTGAGTAGAGAACAATGCCTGGGTTCAAACCGGATGCCAGCTACGAGATCCTCATGTCAGCATGCTTCTCTTGTCACTGACACATAAGCTGGGAAAAAGGCAGGTTTAAACTCAGCTGATGGTACACGTGCCAGTAAACCAATAGCCACCTCTTCTTTCCCAATACCCCTGAGGGCATCATGTGGCTTTGCCAGCAGCTCACCAGCCCGTGCTCATGCTAAAGTCTACATCACCTGAAATGGGCTTTCCAATTGGTTCCCCTTAAATGAACCTCAATACCCCCGCTGTGTGAACATGTGGAGTTCCTGACAAAGATGTTTATGAGATAGGAAATGCACCACAGGACACCCAGAATTTGCTTTTGGATGGAATGAAACTTAGAACAAATGCAACATGAGATACACATTATAAGCTGACTTTGACTAATAACCAAAACTCTCTTAGATACACGTAGAAAGAACAATGATAACTTATTTTTATGATTATAACCCAGACAGACTGCAAAATTCTGAACTTTCTTCTGAATCTTCAAACAAGCATGGTATGGTTTTAGTTGATGCATTTTATTATATTTAATTTCTTTGGAAAATCATATTCTATTCTAGAATGGCAACATCTTATTAACTATAATATCTGAGTAGTTATAATATAAAAATAAAATTCTGCATAAAAAAGAATGGACACATTCCCTGGTTCTCTATATGGGAAAAAGAGATGAAACTTACAGAACTCCCTAAGCTTATTTCTGGTAGTAGAAAAACTCAATCACAATTACATAAATGAAGAGGTTTGTAGGAATTACATAAGTGAAGAGGTTCATTGGAATTACGTAAGTGGAGAGGTTTAAAGGGAAGCAACTTATTATCAAGACAGAACATTTTCAATATCTTGACAAGGCACTTTTCCCAGTTCTTCTTTGGACACGACGTTGACCACAGGTGAATTAGTGAAGAATTGACTATTAATTTATCTACATTTGGATGGTTTCTTGGAAATTCTTTTGTGTGTAGCTCTGTCTCCCTATTTCCTAACCCAAAATTCAGATCTCAATCCATACAACCTGGCACAGAAAAACAACTTGGGGCAAGCAGATTCTCTGAGTGGGGGACTCCTTGAAATAATAAGTAGTGAGCAAGCTAGACTCGTAAGAGTGAAAAATGAAGTAGGTAATGATTTAAAGAGCAATTGAGGAGTTGGCTGGGAAGTCATGATGGATGCTATTCAAGTGATGGTGTGAGGGAGTGGAATCTATGGGCAACATTAACTCTGATGATGAGGTTACACATTTATTTAAACTACAATTCCACTATGCAGACAAAATATAGCTGCTTTATTTGATTTAGAACTGCCCTAATCTTGTTAATGAGCCCCACCCACTGGGTAACAAAAGGAACAAAACAAAATAAAATGCTTTCGTGCAATTCTTAGTTTGAAGCCATAATTTTGACATTCTTAGTTATTACTCAATTTTTTAGAATCTTATTTCTTTTCCTTCTCTATGTCAATATGATGTCTGGGGCTATAGGGCAAATTGGAGCTTATACGATCTTGTGGCTTTGAGGGGGAAAGAGGCCTGAATCCCATTCAATATTCTTTGTCTCCTCTAGCCTCCACAGCCATGACCTTGAACACCTGCTCATGGCTGGCCCCGCTGGTACTCGCAGCTACAATTGGCAGCTGGTACCACTTGTGAGCTGGTCTCTCGCAGCTTGGTCGGTGGCTGATGGCTTTCCCTGCTTCATGTGGCCTCACTACACTTACTGATGCTAATAACCCTTCCTAAAGGGTTGTGCCTCCCGTTCATCTGTCACAGCATCCAAACAACCTGACTAAGAAATAGAGCTCCCCAAACTCTGTTTCCTCTACATTGAATCCACATCACGGGAGCACCAAAAGCCAACCCCAGAACTAAAACATCAGGAAGTTTATCTCTTCCATCACATGGCACCTCCAGGTAGACAACTTAATGAAGTTGTCCCAGAGGTACAGAGGGCAACATGGGAAGTGACTGCTTCCTAGAGTCCCAGGCGTGGACTGGAGCAAAATGCTCCTGCTACTCCAGTACCCCAAATTACCTGGATCTTCCTAAAGCTGCCCACTACCCTCGAAGTTTGGCCTTGAGGTGGTGTTGGGAGATAAGGGGTAGTTTGTCTTTCCTTCTCTGCCTCTCTCCTTTTTCCCACAGTGCTTCAGGCTAGAAAGGATGGGGTTTTCCTTGTCTTCTCCTGAATCTTACCATCCTTTCACCATCACTAGTTAAGATGGTGACTAAGCCATATTAGATAGAAAGGGTATCCTCTTTATGCCCCAGGAGGAATTCTGTGGTCTGATTCATGCAAGTTAGTGCCTGAAATTTTAAAAGGGATTTTGAAAATTCCCTCTGTCTTCCATGCCTGGTTTTCAAGCCCATTATTTTCTCGCAGGACAAGGGGGTTTCCATGGCTTAACCTGCAAATAATATGATTTGAGAGGGAAAAGAAAATACATTCAAGAAAAAGGTGAAAAGGTGGAAAGGTGGAAAATTGCAAAGAATGGGATCTGAGAGGGACAAGAAAATACATTCATTTAATATTTAATATTTGCAAAATATTCACTCGTTACACTATTGAGAATAGAAAATGTATTTTAAAAAAGCAGGGAATTTGTCGGAAGGGCGAGGACTGCCATTCAGACACATGGAGTGGAGTTAAGGCTGTGATTGGTAGGGACTGAAATGAAACAGCAAACATCTTACTAGAGCCATTTAGGTTACAGAAGACTCTCTGGTTACTGTCTCTCTGGAGCCTTCTTTTGTTAGTTTATTTGGCTTTTCCTGGGTTCCCATGCTTGTGTACAAATCTTTAATTACTTGATTTAACTTAAGTGCATTTCTGTTCCTTTAAGCCAAAGTATCTGAACGAACATAAGCATTCATTTAAGACTTTTATATTCCATAATGTATACATTGTGCACATGAGTGTCACTAAATCCCACTTCCTGTTCCCTGTAAATGTTAGAGCCTCAGATTTTGGCTGCCACACCCCCAGGTCACCACTATGTCACCCTAGCTAGCTGGCTTGACTCCAGGCTCTCTCTGCGGTTACCCTACAATCCTTGCCCCTTTAGTCTCCCTGAATCTCCACTGTCCCTGCATCCTTTCCTGCTCAGAGGAATTACACATTACTCTTCACCCTCCTCCCAGTCACTGCAAGTTGGATTTGCCTCAGTGCAGTTTTCAGGTTCTTCCCATTTAAAACAATCCAATTTCCCAATATGCTCAACGGAGGCAGGCCAACATCAACTCTAGGCAGGCCCACATCAACACTGGCCTGCAAAGAGGAGCACCCCTGTCTGGGCCTGCTCTCTCATTTTCCACAAGTCCTCAATGATTTTTGTCCCTCTCTGCTGCTAGTCTATAACCCATTTTTCCAAGCCTCCTCAAATCCAACTTATTTTCTTTTCCCTGAGCTGTGACTCTAGGCCATGCTACTCTAGAGCTTAATTTTATTCCATCTTTGGATAGTAGGTATCTAAAACTAATATTTACGGAGCACCTTTTATGGGCCAATTGCCTTCCTGAGATAGCTCATTTGATCTGCACTCCATCCCTGTGAAGTGGGCACAATGATGTACCTACTGGAGATGAAGAAATGGAACCTCCTGATGGCAGAGTAACTTTCCTAAAGTCATACAGCTGATAAGTGGATGGAGCTAAAATTCACACCATGAAATCAGATTCCAGAGGCTAAACTTGCCGTTGATGTTGGCATACTGCCCCCAGAGAATCACTGTTTCCAATTTCAAGTGTCTTCATCTTATCTCCCCGACTAGATGGTAACTATGCTGGCCGCGATATGGGCAGGCTTATGAATTCTATGTTCTCTGCATCCTCCTAAGCAAGCACATGCAAAACCCTTGAGTGATAATCTCCCCCTGCCTAGCCTCTCCCATTGAATCACCATTATCTCGAGATAGAGCACCATGTTCTTCACATTTGAGGCTTACTCAGATTCTGTTAAGTTTGAATGCTGCACTTCTCTCTGTTCTCCCATGAGTACTCTGTGAGCCGCTGGATGGGAAGGTGCTGACTGCTAAAGGTAGGAGGCATCTGGATGCCTTCCCAGAGATTCTAATTCTCTCTCTCTGCCCATCTGCCAGGCTTGTCTTCTGATGTCATGGGACTCTGGTCAACCCCTGATGCCCTTTTGCAATGCTGAGATTACACAATGTTCCTAAATCCACCTTCCAGACAAACCAATCCCGAAGGAGTGTATGAGGAGGCTTACAGCCTGCAGGCCAGCTCCCCTGAGGCTGGGCTTGTTGTGCAGTGTTGAAAGGAGACCCCTGAGATCTCTCATTGAAACGCTCCCCAGCCCTGTGATTTATTTAGAGAGAAACCAGCTGCCCCAGTGAGAGCAGAGAAATGTATAGTTTGTGAACAGATTTTAAACATTACAGCTTATACCTTCAAAGGGTAGTTTCCCAAGGTGATCTCTCTTCCTGCTCCTAAATGAAAAGCTACAAGCATTTAGGACTGCCTTAAGATGTGGTGGAATGAGGCTTTGAGACTGTCAACATTTGGCTTTGCTCTTTGTGGAGGGCGCTGGGGAGCTTCACAGACCCAGGCCTAGCAGGAAAAGGCTCGGCAGGGGCCTCTTTGTTGTGAGAGGACTTGGGGTGGAAATCACTCATTTCTTCCAAAGGCCTCCTCCCCACCAGCAGTGTGGCACCTCCCTTCCTCTCTCCCCTGTCCTCACTGGCCTCTCCAGTCTCTCAGCTTCCCTTCTCCCACCCACTATCCTCCTTGGGAAGAAGAGAACAAAGTACATTCAAAAAGGCCTTCTTCTCGCTCCCTATAAGGTCACCCCAAAAAAGTCTCCCCAATTTCTCAGAGTGCAAGTTTCTCATTATACTAAGGTTTGTCTGCAGAAACTAGAAGTAACTCAATCAGTGAGGACATGACAAGATCATTTAAGGATCCCCTTAAAAGCCCTGTTGTTTGTCTACATTTCTGCCCACAGCTGTCTGTTTAAGAAGACTCACAAAAACACCATAAAATCCTGTTTGTTCTCAACCCTTCATCAACGCTAATCCCACAGGATAGGAAGGTGGATCTTGTTGTAAGATGGGGGGAAGGGTGGTGTCTGTGATCATGACACACATCAGACACTTCCCCTTCTAGACATGTCAGGGGATGTTACGACTTATGGGAGGTGCTCAGGAAAAAAAGAGAGGGGATTGTTCTTCCCCGGCCTGCTTTTATCTCTAATTGTCAACACTCCTGGCCTGCAGAGGACT
Source organism: Cebus imitator (assembly GCF_001604975.1). Classification (NCBI taxonomy): domain Eukaryota; kingdom Metazoa; phylum Chordata; class Mammalia; order Primates; family Cebidae; genus Cebus; species Cebus imitator. Next base: position 2,432,354 of record NW_016107325.1, on the reverse strand, counting down.
GAAAAGAAAAAGCTGTACAGGCCTAAATCAGTCAGAGTAGGAGGGAAGGGGTGAGATGCTCAGCACACAGGATATAAGTCTCTTCCTGCAAGTGAGAAGGTTTTTTTCCTACGCTTGGCCCACCTGTGCCTACTTCAAAATGGTCCTGGACCTGGCTCCTGGGCTGCAAAGAATGAAGTGAGGCAACGTTACTTGACCCCTAACTCACTGAAGAAATGTATGTATACCCAAGGAAATGTGATTCCTGGAAATCCAGGTTTATAAAGGTACGATTAACTCAGGGATTAGACAGGCTTTTTGTTTTCCTTGGGAAACATCAAAAGATGCCTTAAAATGGTGTCTCCCAACCAAGGGCATTTGAAATATGGTCTGATTTTTAAGAACTTGGTCCTCAATCAAATTCTTGGGAATTGAATCATATTCAATGTGGGGGAAGTGGGAGAGGGAACTCATTAACTCATTAACTGCATCTACACAATTCCAACTTCAGATGGGAAAGCAAAAATTCTCAGGACAGAAAAAGATTCACTAATTAATTGACCACTTATGTAATTAGTTCTCATTTAGTCGTAAGTTTCCACTTATACTGTTGTCTACCCTCACACATGGCATCAAGATCTTTATTGGTCACTCCCATGAGGTCATTAATACAATGCAAATCAAATGCAAATTGATTGCAACAAAGTGGAATTGCATATCCTACAAAAGATGTAGGCTTTTATCCGACTTGGATGAGGACATAATTTGAGCTTCAAAAGAGACTGATTTGAATATCAGAGAATTAAAAGAGACTCTTTGGGAAATAAGTGAAGTCCTTTAATATTTTTGCAGAAATGACCCTCTCATAACTGTAGCAAAAGTCCATGTAAAATAAAGGAGGTCTTAAAATTTTGCCAGCAAAGTTAAGACAAAAAAATCAACATTTAATTCATTTCCTAATTCTAAAATTAGCAATTGATTGTAACTCTCAAATTCTGGTAAATATAAAATAAATACTAAATTATTTTAGATCTTTCATTTATAAAAAATAAAATTCAATCAATACTTTAAAAATACATTTATTGTAAAAAAATTTTGCTTCTTGTTTCAAGTGATCAAATGATTTCTCTCTGCATTTTTAAAATATCAACTATCCTTGGATAATAAGGACCATCTGTGGTTCTTTATTATTTCCGTATATTATTTCATTTACTGCTCACAGTCACCCTGTTAGGCTGAGCGGCTATTAGCACCATTTTTCTAGGTAAGAAAATTGAGGCTTTGGTAAGTGATTTGAACAGTATTACAAAGTTAGTAAATATTAACTTCAATTAGATAGGCAATGCAATTATTCTTATTATGTAAAGGAGAAAATTCTGTCTCTAGCAGGTTCAATGACTAACCCCTGGTTACATAACTAGTAATATTAGTCACATTCCAACCTAGATCTTCTGTCCCTAGATCAAGGCTTATCCTACTATAGCCACCAAATGTATTTACAAATAAAAATAGCCAAGCATGATGGAACCAATGTTTTGAGAGCTGAAGATGTCAAAGGGAACCTCTAGTGTATTCAGAAAGCAGGGTTCTGTTGCAACCTCCATTGAGAGAAGTGGGGGGTAGTCACTCTTAGATTAAAGTGTATGTTTAATTCATTTTAGATTGAGTTAAATTGGCACTTCAGTCATGAGTACTGCAGGCTATATTCTTCTTCAGTGACCCATTTGCCAAAAGTATCACAGCGATTAAACACCAAGCAAATACATGCATAGGTAAGATAAATATAGCACTCAGATGTTGAAAACCTAAATTTATCCAGCACATTTAAGCCTAGTATAGCAAGGCATATGTGGTATCTGTTTTTATTAATGGATTTTTATTTCTGGCTTCTTTTTCCCTTCCAGCTTTGGGAATGCTAAATGTATGTAACAAAAATGTAGATGTCTACCCAGAAATTGGTACTTTAGTACTCATGAGTTGATACAAACAATATGACTAGGACCATTATAATGTTAAGTGAATTTTCAACAAATAGAATTAGAAATCCAATTATCTTTCCATAGAAAGCTTTTGTCTGGAGTCATTGTTAAATAAAGGAGGGAGGGCAGTGGGAGAGTTAGAACAGCAATTTCTCCTGCCTGCAAAAGGACATTGGAGAATTTTGTCCTGCACATATACTCATCCATTCACAATGGCCTCCCCACTGCAGTCAGCCCACAAAGATCATTTTTAACTTCTGTTCCACTTCTGGTGACCGGAGGCTTCCTTTTGGCCACAAAGCAGCAAACCAGGAGCCGACAACTTGGGCAAAAAAACTAAAAGGTGAAACACACAGCCCTGCACACAGGAAAATGGCTTAAAACTAAGTTCCAGAAGGAAGGCACAACACCCCTCCCCTGGAGCCTCAGTCTAGGGCCCTCAGAGTTTACTAGAAATGAGAGAAAACAGAAATTCCGTACCTTGGTTCCAATTTGACTAGACTTTGGTTGACCTTAGATTAGTGCCTCTCAGGCTTTAATAGGTGCTTGAACCATGTCAGTATCTGGGTTAAAATGCAGATTCTGATTAACAGATTTGGACTGGGATCTAAGATTCTACATTTTCAGAAAGATGGCAGGTGATTCTCATGTTATTTGTCCATGAACTTTGAGTAGCAAGAATCAAAACTAACCTAAGCCTTAGTTGGGACACTGAGTCTTATGCTTGACTCTTAGCAATAGGCATTAAAATTGTAGTCAGGAGGAAGCTTAAAGACCCTCTGGCCTTTTGAAAATTACTAGCTGTGTAACCTTGAGCAAGTTGGTGAACTTTTCTGTACCTTGGTTTTCATAAAACGTAGGTTATAAGGATTAAATGAAATCATGCTTACTATGGCGCTTGATATTCAGCATTTGCTTTGTAAATACTAATTGGTTTCACTGCTTCATTTTACAGAGGGACAGAAAAGTCATTCTGAGGTGAGGAATCTTGCTCAATGTGACACAGCCTGCTGGTGCCAGCGGTTGCACAGAAACACAATCTACTGACTTTTAGTTGAAAGCCCTTTCTACCACCTGTGGGTCTGCTGCTTAGTTAGAGCCCATTACTAATTGAGAACGCTGACCCCAGGGTACACCCAGGCCCTCTTCACTGCCCCAGCCTCAGAAACCCACAGAGCAACTATGGCTTAAACCACACACCCAAATATTTTTGCCATAGCCGGCCCTGACAGCACAAGCTTTCTGCCTGCCGTTAATTATGAAGATTACCCAGATAATTGATTTAATTGGGAACAGAGAGTTTCTCAATGCAACCAGCCAAAGTGGATTAGATCTCCTCAGTGCAGTGTGCAGATCCCTGCAGCTCTCAAGGGGAAAGCATTTCCTTCCTGGGGAAAATTATGGATGCCCCAATGGAACGTATGTCTACTCTGTGTATAACACTGGCCTTGGTGACCTGGTCCCCCGGGGATAAAATTAACATTAGTCCAAGTGTTGGGCACATACAGCCCTTTATTCTTCCCTGCCATCTTTATAGAAACCCTCAATAGAGTTCTTCATGCCTACACTTGACAATGATGTCTTTTGGGAGGTCAGGAAGCAGAGAGAGTAAAAAAAATTCTCTCCCAATGTGGTTTTGCAAATGGGCATTAGCCACAGTCTGTTCCAGCTCAAGGGTGAAGAGTGGCACAAACTCTTTTCTTTCTTTGCAGTAAAAAGAATGAAATTACTACTTTCTATAGCAGGACTAAGATATGAATAACTGAACTGGAAAAAAATATTAGCTGTCAGTCTGCTATTGCTGCATAATACAAAACATACATCATTCCAGCATCTGCCCAGTAAAAAATTACAAGAGCACTAGCAAATGTGTGCTACAAAGAATCTTTGCTTTGTTTGTCCTCATTATTGGTGCAGTCAAAATGGGGTTATCAATCTGGTTCTTTGAAATCAACTATTTTAGTATCCATTTATTCTAAAGACACAACACTTTTAATGAATCAGCCTCACATCACTTTAACCTCTGAGGAATATCTTCTTTTCTTATTCTCCATGTAGTAAAGCTATTTAAAACATCTGGTAGACCGAAAACCCAGGAGAGAGAAGCCACCTGAATAAAATACAAAAAGCAGTGTTATTGATACAAATACTAAATTATGTGTTCTGGCATTCTTAAAGTTGGGAAACTGAAAATGAGGTGGTTCTCGAGACTGCTGAGGGAATATAGAGCCTTTGTCTTTTGGGTGACTGTTGACATTCTAATCAGAGTGGAGATGGGAAAACAACACAGCAGAAATGGTTCTACACATTACACATACATTATTACATGCCTTCGTTTCTTTCCAAGGCCCCATGAACCTGCCACCATAAATCAAAACCATCTAAGATATTACTTTACATGGTTTGGCAACATTCACTATTTGATGGGATCTGATATTTCCTCATTCCCTGTTATGGATTAGATTGTATCTCCCCCCCACCCCCCAAAAAATATGCCAAAACCTTAACCTAACCCCCAGTTCCTCAGAATTGAACTTATTTGGAAATTGGGTCATTGCAGATGTAATAAATTAAGATGACATCATACTAGAGTAGGGTAGATCCTTTATTCCTTGTAACTGGTGTCCTGATAAAAGAGATGGTCATGTGAAGACAGGCACACACAGAGAACACCATGGAAGACGGAGCAGAGATTGGAGTGATGCCTCTACAAGCCGAGGAGCCCCAGGGACTGCTGGCCATCACCAGAAGCTAAAGAGAGGCATGGAACAGACTCTCCCTCGGAGCCCTCATAAGAAATCAAACCTGCTGACACTTAGATTTTGGACTTCTAGCCTTTAGAACAATCAGAGAATATATTTCTGTTGTTTTAAGCTACCCAGTTTGTGCTACTTTATTACAATAGCCCTAGGAAACTACCATACACCCCAAAAGGATTGTTACATTTCTATCCTTTATGTCAAGGCTGGTTAGCCCTCTGAGATAGGAATGAACCTGAGATCCAAAACATAAATGAGCTTGAAGATAGGAAACTTTCCTAGCCCCATGCAGACTTTCTACTGAGCCAATGTTCTGCTGGAGATGTGTCACTTTCTTTTAAGGAACATACAGAAGACCTTGGGGTCTCCTTGACTGTGTGTCTGGTACCCTTCAGCGTGAAGCAGAACACATTTGGAAATGTGAAATTTTGACTGTGCCCCTTTCAGCTGTTCACCATTCTTTGATTTATTCAATGAATATTTATCTTCTGCCCACAGGGACAGAAAACTGATGTGTAGGGAACTTAAAAGTAACTGGTCTTATCTTCACCTGCCTTTCCATAAACATTTATATTCATAGCATCAGTGTCACAATCTATCGTTGATTGATTTTGAAGTTGTATGTTTCTTGGAGCCTTACTTACACCAGCTTATGAACAGATAAGAACTAGCAAAATTTCTGCTCAGAGTCTGTACATAAAGTGGCACCATTGGCTATAGTTTATGCTGGAAAATAGCTTTCATCTTTCATAGCACACAATAGGCAACACTAATGGATTGGCGATGAATGCTGATGCTGAGAGGTCTATATTGAGGTCAATTACAAGGCACACCTGGACTCCACAGGCACTATGCTGGGATGCATCAGTGATGTCTCCACCAAGCGCTTTGGGGGTACAGTCATCGTGAAGGAGCTGAGTATTTGCCAACTCTGCTCCTCAGGCTCAAGACTTTAAAATTATACCCTAAAAAAAAATAAAACCATGAAACATAAAATATAAGTTTAATAACAGAATGTGTGACACTCCGAATCTTGGAGAATGGCTTAAACTCAGCAAGCATTTTTTTCTAGCTTTTCTCTAATGATAATGTATCTAATTTTACAGAAGAAAGAAGTAAAGTTGAGTATTTTGCTTTTTAAATCATCACTGCTCCTTTCCAAACTTGTGAGCTTCTTTGCAAACTTGGTCTTTTAGGATTTGCATTCACGACCCTTCTACTGCCCAAGTGACTTCCATGTCAGAGCAGCAACAGCGTCTCCAGGTGCTTGGTAAATTATGGCCAACTATTTGACACACTCCTTAGCTTTTGGAAAACGTTAATGTACTTTTAAGGTGAAAATCAACTTCCTAGAAGTCCCCTATTCAAGTAGCTTGTAAGGATGACAGCTATTTAACAAAGGAAAACTGGTTTCAACCCTTGTGTATTTGAACAACTGCGTACAATGTAAAATAAGAACATCTCTGGACCAGTCAATCCCATCCCTGCAGAATTACATGGTGGTTTTTATACAGTGCTCAACAGTTTGGCAGGTCTAATGTCATCAATCTATGAATTAGTTTCACATCTCTGACTGTAAGAAACTGATAACACCCATAAAGCAATTCCCGCACAGCCACTGATTAGCCAGCCCAGGCTACAAGCCCATGCCATGGTAGTGGTGTATGGTGCCCAATTAATAACCCATCAAGATCCTGTAAAATGGAGGAGTTCCTTTGATTGTATCTAGCACAACAGGAATGGCATAATATGCTGATCAGTGACATAATATCAGAGCCCACTTCAAGATTCTGATCCTCTTAAACTCAGGCACCCCGTCTTATATCTCTAGGTACCCTCTAGTTTCTAGCACTGTACACGAAAATTGAGTCTTTTAATAACTTCTGATCAAAAGGAGAGGATGTAGCAAGGGAAAGAGCTCTTTTCCACACTTCTGCTTCACATCTTCCAGAACCCCATTTGATGCCAGGTCAGAAACGGGGCTCTAATCCAAGCTACAGTAGCCCTGGGGCTTCTGACATGCACTTTATTTGGTGGAGGGCCATCTTAATACAGAATAGAGTTCTCCAGGCTGGACTGACAGTGTCTTTTCCACAGCAACCTCAGTTTAAGGCCTCATTTAATTTGAAGGAGAATCTTAAGGCTGGTTTGAATAGGCTGCCCCTAAGATAAGGCCAGAAATGGATCAGGCCCTGTGGCAGAGGAATAGACATAATGAACTGCTGACTGGTGCCAAACAATCTCTTCCTTTTCATTCATATGCGTTTTTAGTCCAGACTTATAGGACAGACTTCCTAGAATCCTCAGGCACACACACATGACAAATCTCAGTCCTTCTCTGGAAGGAAATGGACTTCAATTTCGCCTTCCTCAGCTCTCCTCTTGGAAGCTCCATTGCTCAAGGCCCGCCTGTCTGTCACATCTCCTCTGAGGTCCTTGAAGGCTGAGCTAATCTGGAAAAGAGCACACTTGATTATGAAGCCAGGCACCTTACACGTCTTAGAACTTACTGACACCTGCTGGACGGTTTCCTTCTCTCTGAAAAGCATCTGAGCAGAAGCCTTTGCCTCACTCATGAGGTCAGAGGAAGATGTTGGCTTCTGCACTGGAAGAGGAACAGAGAGCTTTCCCACCTGCGGAGTGCTGTGTGTCCTCAGTGAAAACATGCTCCTTCCCCACAGAGAACAGATCTAAGAATCCCCAGGCAGCTTCAAGAACAAACGCCCTGATGGTAAAAATGCATGTAGAAAAGAACACCAGGAAGAGCAGGTCAAAGGTGGAAGGCTGGAATTCATGATCTCGGCCAAACTCCTAGATACTTACAGTTTTTCCTCCTAGAGAGACGGAACATACGTATACACTTGGAAGTATCCACTTTCAAGTGTGGAGCCTTACCCTGGGCTCTGAGCTTCTAGAGCCAGGAGATGCTACTTGACTGGGTCTGCGTTGGCCCAGAGCAAATTTTGAAGGAAGTAAAGGTGACCCTTGGTACTCTCCGCTCTCAAAACATCTGATTGTCTTTGGCTGCCCTCCCTGACTCCTGATGCTTTCAGGGCAGTGCATTCTTCTCAACAGGTTGGAATGAGCCAATAAACGAATTCACTGCACCCCTGTGAAACTGCATGTTTTAAGAGAACCTTGGGGTGAGATTTGTGCTAAAGTCCAGTGAATCTGTCCTAACGGTAGCATTTTAAACCTGAGAATAGGCTAATAATGGAAACTACTTGGAAAAGCGGGCTTGTGGGACCCCTTTAATCATAACACGGGGGACAGCTGCCTGCAGGTAGACCTTGCATAGAACAGTTGGTTATTGCTGCCATCTTGCCCAAGGAATTGCCCTACATGGAGACCAACTGCTGGACTGCCCATTCCCCAGCCTCTTCTCCTCCTTCCCAGGAAAGAGGAGGGACACTCACTGGATGGCTGGATGGCTGGTTGGCTCCCCTCAAGCTCCCTGGAAGATCCTTCTGGAGAAGCTAATCTTCAGCATTCCCTGCTGGAACCACACATCCCATAGGAGCGTCCAGTTTTCCTTCCTAAGAGCCCAGCTAAATGCAGGAAGTGGGAGAGCAGGTGAGCGTGAGAGCATCTGTAAGCCTTCTTGCCGCCAGGGCTCTAGTGTTACAGAGAGGTCTCCCTGGGAGTAGAGCTACACCCTTCCCTATACAGGAGCACAACCTGCTCAGGCCAGCCTCAGAAACTAAACACCTTCATTTCAAGCCAGAAACACAAAGCTCAAAGGTCCCCCACCTTTGGGGCCCCCCTCCCATCTTCAAAATGCTTCAGGCTGGAATTTAGATAGAGCTCTGAAGTTTGAGTTCTAATAGCTGGGTATTGCCTACACTTGATGTTCTAAATGACCTTTGGCCTCCCAGGGGTAATTACACAGCGGGATTTGAGGGCTTAAGAATGGATAGGCCAGTACTGGTAAATACCAGAAGTAATGTACAATTTCCCCCAAAAGCCTGTTAGGGCCAGAGCCTGCAGAGATGAAAGAGGTCAGGAAAAAGCCATGATATTACTTGCTTCCTACCCTAACATTTGGCTTCTCTGTGGCCCTGCACAAAGAAACCTGTGCTGCCTGTCATATATGAAAAGCATTGCTATTTAGCAACTCAAAAACCATTAGAGGATTTACTTCAATAACCTAGAACTCATGGATTTTCAGAATCCAGCCTTTGTGGTGCTCTCTAATTTTATGATCTGTATCCTCACAAATCCTCCTCTCTGTCTTAGACATCCTGTGTTCCAGCATAATCTTTTGTTCACAGTGCACCCCGTAGCAACAAATGCAGCCCTGAGTCTCCCTCTCCAGTGATCTCAGTCCAGCCATGTTTCAGCACCTCCGCCATGTCCCACCTCCTAATGAAGCCCTCCTCTGCCACTGCCCTCACCACCCACAGCTCTTAATGTTTCCCCTGTCCTATGTCATGCACTTCCTTAGGTTGTTGGTTATATTTTCACATAGGCAGCCTTTGTTCTGGAAGATCTTAAGCCCCTCAGAGGTAAGCTGTTTATCACACATCTATTTGACTCCCCAGTTCAAACCCAGAACTTTTCGCTGCAAGTTAGGAGGGGGTCCCCTACAGGGGATCCCCGAAAGATGTTTGCCCAGTCTCGCCATGAACATTGCTGGTGATGGGATGTGTATGACTTCATCCCAACCCATTCCAATATTGAATAGCTCTAAGTTCTATTAAGTTCTTGTTTCTACTAAGCCAAAATCGGCAATATCTGCCCCCAATTCTGCATTACAACAGCTGCTAGCTCTCCATTTTTGTCAGGATTCTCTTCTCCAGAGCAGAGATTCCCTAGTTCTTTTGATTTTCATTTCTCATAGTTTCCAGACCCTGTCCCGTCCCAGCAGCTCTCTCCTGGGAACTTTCTGGTTTCCAGTGTCTCTCATGAAAGGTGCCACCCAGAAGGGAACACAATATTCAGCTGTATGAAGATGCGTGCTCTGAATGATGAACATACTCTAGGGAGGTGTTTTGGTGATAATTGTGATGATCACGATGAAATTCTAACCATCTTTGTTTAAAACACAAAATTGCTAAAGAAAGAAAGCTAGTATTTTTACCCATCCAAAGGATTCCGGTTTTGAAGAAAACCAAAATGTAGGAAATGGAATCACCTGGGTTGTGGCAGACATGGACTCTACCTTCTCAATGTTACTTCATAGGCTTCCGATGGTAGAGTTGTGGTTTGAGTGAGTTGTACAAAGAAGTTTCTGTATCTGATTAACCAGTTTTATGTGTAACCAACTGGAAAGATAACTATGGCCTCCGAAACCAACACTGGCTGCCTCTGCAGATCCTTGTTAGAACAGAGCTGGCTTGGCCAAGGAACCTCCGTGGTCCGGAGATGTTCCAGCGGCTCAGGGTTCCCAGATCTCTGCCCTCCTCACCCAACCCTAAGCCGCTCCAGGGCCTCAAAATCTCTGAAGTCCCTTGCAAGAGCCAAATTAAGAGAATGAAATATCAAATGTAAGAAGAAGACCACCAGGAACAATTTCCTTTTCTCCAAGCCCCTCAACATACCAAGCAATGCCTTACACAGGTTTAAGGTTTGGGAGGCCAGATTATGCGTAAGTTCTTCAGAGCCTTTTATATAGTCACAGGACCTTGAGTGAGCGAATTCGCCTCTCTGGCCCTCACTTTACTTCCTACTCCAAAATATATGAACCTAAAGTCTACAGCTAATGAAGGGCAGAAGCCTGGTAAGAAATCAAAGGATTCCCCTAATCACTCTGTCTCATGCTGACCTTTTGTTTCCTTTTAATTCTGAGGCATTTATTTTTTATACCATTTATTTAATTTTAATATTTTGCTACCTTTTTATTCTCATAAATAAAAGGATAGTAAATTAAAATTACTATCCTTTTTTAATTTTATTTTTTAAATTAAAATTTAATTTTAATATTTTGCTGCCTTTCTATTTTTATTTTCATAAATAAAAGCTCTAGGAAAAAGAAAACTCATCTAAGGCCCTTGGAAAGTTGGAACTGACTGGCCCAAAGTTGCAAAGCTGGTTAGTACAAGAGCACAGTTAACCACCCCAGCTAGATGCTAAGCTCCCAAGTGATCAGAAGAGACCAGGTTGACACTTCCTTCTTTGTAGATCCACCCAGCAGCTCACTTTTAATAAATGTACCCCAGGTCACCTTAATAGCAAACTAGGTTAGGTCTTGTGTCTATGACTAAAAGGCTTCTTAGAGAAGTGGGATGAAAAGGAACTGCCCCTGGGACATTTAGTTACCCTGGCTGTTATCTTCGAAGCTGTAGGATCTTCTCATATTCATAATCTCTTACCTTACATGTTGTGGTATTTTGAAAGACAGTAGCTGGGCTTAGACATCGGCCCAAGCAAGACATAGCTCACAGCCTCAATGCCCTACCCTGTCGTCTAGGGTCCTGATGAAGTTTCTGCCCAAAGTGAAAGTTGTGGCACCTTTTATTCTCCAAGCTTTAACTTCAGGGGCCTGTTGCCACAAACGTACACAGAACAGAAATCTATATGGTGATGACAACATATGCGACGACCACAAACACAAAGTGATTTCCCATCAGAATATCCAAAGGAAAAGCTTTTGGCCATTTTGAATATATAAACTTTTAGGGATATGGATGAAATACTCAGTTGTCTACTCATAACATTTAATTTGTTAATTAAATGACTCATTGATATTTAAAATCACGTACTACCTAAAATAATGCTTCATTTAGAAAGTTTTTGCCACCCTCATGTTTCAGAAAAATTTTGTACATTCTCAAAATGTATTTTCCATCTCCATTGTCTCTTTCATCATAATCGCCAACTTTTTATCTTTCACCAGCTTGTCCAGAGCACGTTGTTTGACATACAGCACTTTCTGAAATCATGTGAGATGATGTCTGTAAAATTTCTTTCAAACCATGAACTTTCCTCACAGTAGGGGTTCCCCTTCATCCTGTAAGGTGACAATACAACCACTTTCCTCTTTGCTATTTTAAGTGTTTGCAAAACCCAAATTTGAAAGTTTGAAGGACTACCCTAAGGAATAATTGCTAAATCTGTGTCAAATTTCTGTGCCTGCTTTCTAAAACACATTTTTGTAAGTTGCTCTCTATAAAACTGTAAAACTAGCAGCGATTGAATCACTTCAGTGAATGTATCTATTCTAAATAGTGTTTTGTTTTTTAAGAAAAGGAAATGAGATGACCTAGAATATGAGAAACCTCATGAAGTCTTGAATAATACCTCTACTTATATCTGTATCTATTTTTACATGTCTGTCTCCCTCCCTTTGTAAAATAACTTTGAAGGAAAAACTTTGCTTTATAGGTAAGGAGTACCCAGTTTATACCTGTTTTCTGGACTAATTATTAATAGTGCATTCTTTTGTGCTCAAAAGTGTCCCAGTTGGACAATATGTTCAGTTGCCGCTCGGCTGATGGCAAGGAATATACTATATCTTATAAATCTGTGGACCTGTCAAGGTATTCGCCGTATTGGCCATTCAGTAAGTTTCCTGTAAAGCTAATATCTGCATAGCAGCCAGATGGAACTTAAAGGCATGGTGCTTGGAAATTAAAGCAACGCAGCTGATTATCTAAAGTGATATTAAAATGTGTAAGATACTGAAAATTTGACTACTAGTCAACACAGCATCTGCTTCAAAGAAAACATTTTTTTAAAGAGTCTTTATTTTTTAGAAATCTAATTATGAAGAACTCAGTTAAGAAGTGCTGCTTTAATCTGAGAACAGTGCATTTTATTATTAGTTTAAATTAAATATTTAGTTTACTATCTCTAAATATTTGGAGAGAAATTGTCCTTATTAACTTACTTTACTGTTGAACCATTCAGACTTACAATGATGTCTTGTTTAAGGCAAAATTTATTTCCAAAGGACTGTCTTGCAAATGAGTATGTTGTGTGGAATGAGGAGTGAGTCAGCAGATAGACTGGCTACTGAGAGCTATGGGCTGATGAAGCTCAGATCAGAACTCCAAGCCCTGGGCAAGCCTGCCGGCCTTCCTCATGTGTTGGGGGAGAGGCCCAGTGGGAGATAATTCAAATCATGTGGGTGGCTCCCCCATACCGCTCTCATGGTAGTGAATACATCTCACAAGATCCAATGGTTTTGTCAGGGGTTTCCACTTTTGCATCTTTCTCATTTTCTCTTGCTGTCACCATGTAAGAGGTGCCTTTCCCCTCCTGCCATGATTCTGAGGCCTCCCCAGCCATGTGGAACTGTAAGTCCAAGTAAACCTCTTTTTCTTCCCAGTCTCGGGTATGTCTTTATCAGCAGTGTGACAATGAACTGATACAGACTGCTTGCCTGTTATGTTATATTATACACGGTCTGGCTGTCCCATGGCAGTCAGCAGGTTTGAGTTCTTTCTAAGTGACCAGCTTTGGGCAGCCCCTCTCCTGGAGCCACAGGTAATGGCATGGAAAAAGAGTCTTGCCATAGGGGTGACTTATGAAGTATCCCCTCTCCTCAACCACATAAGCCTCTCCTCCAACCACCCAGCAGCACAGAGAGGGTTCCCATGGGATATGGTCCTAGACAGACACTCATTCTTGCATCTGGAACATGAGTCCTGCTCTCTGCATATGCTAGGATCCAATTTTGCCTGCAGTGAGCTGGCCTGATCAGAGAACAACCAAAGGACAGCTATCCCTCAGAACAATCAGGACCTTCACTCAGGCCCCACACTGTCCTACTTTCTCCTTGAGAGCTAAAGGCATGTTTCTAGAAAGAAGGCAGCCTAAGCACCAAGGGTAATGCCCCGGGAATTTTCAGCCCCCGATGCTGCCCTGTGAGGATAAGAGAAGAGGCAAAAAGAGAAGCGTCTCAGAATCCTCTCCCACACTCTCCAAATATCTAAGAAGCCGCCCCTCAGGCCTCTTGTCGATAAGAGCTTTCCCTTCCCACCATTTCCTAACATCACAAAGAGCATGACGGGAGACACAATGAAGAAGGATGGAGAGGGAAGCCTCAGCTATGGAGGCTGCCATACTTCATCACCACCTCTTCTGTCCTGGCGGCCTTTTGTCCCTCTCAATTATGTCCTCTTGCTTTCCAGGGTTGCTTTTTCCAGACTAAGCTGAAATGAGAGGGTAGGATGTGAGACTAACTTTCCCATGTGTCCTTGGAACATGAGGACATGATCTTTATCCCTCCAGACCCTCTTCTACTGAACTCTCTAGGCACGTTGTTCTCGGATTCAGATGAGTCAGGGGATTCTTCAGTGTGAGCCTCTGGCCAGGGGTTGCTCTTTGCACTAATTGTACACAGATGTTTACACATATGGTCCAAAGCCCACTAAGTGACCAGCCTCGTCCCAGCATTCTCTGCTGGTCTGAGGCCATTGCTATATTTTCTAACCTATCCCTGTAGAATGGTGACCCTGGCCTCACCATAAACCCCAATTACTGGCTGCTCTGTCCCTGCGGTCACAGGCTAGCAGTGACCTTGCCAGTGGCTTGGCCTCCCAGAGATTTGAGGCTGGGCTTCTTGGCTTGCAGTTGTGCTGTGGTAAGTCCTCAAGGCCTCCTGTAACCTGCTTTTAGCTCATTCAGCTTCCCCACCTGTAGCTGCCCTTCCCTGCTGGCCTGCTGGCCTCCACACTCCAGGGCCATTAGGATAACATCTAAAGCACACGGAGTTGCTGGGAAGAAAGGCTCAGGTCTGCATCAGCCAAGCCACAGTTCTGCTGTCATTTTTGGTCCACAATGGCCCTGAGGTTACTACATTTATCCAGAGCATTTCTACGCCCATGCCCCCCACACCCCTGCCTTTTTATATTTTCTGATCCTTTTTTTTGAGACTGAGTCTCACTCTGTCACCCAGGTTAGAGTGCAAAGGCTCACTGCAACCTCTGCCTCCTGGGTTCAAGCAATTTTCCCACCTCAGCCTCCCGAGTAGCTGAGATTACAGGCACCCACCATCATGCCCAGCTAATTTTTGTATTTTTGTAGAGATGGAGTTTCACCACGTTGTCCAGGCTGGTCTTTAACTCCTGAACTCAGGTAATTCACCCACCTCGGCCTCCCAAAGTGCTGGGATTACAGGTGCGAGCCACAGCACCTGGCCCTATTTTCTGATCTTGATTATATACCAATAAAAAGAAAATTTTACCAGGTGATGCTTTTTTTAAATTTTTTTATGACCAAATAGCACCTGCTAGTTCTTCAAAAAGCCAACTTTTCTGAATGCTTTAAAAAACACTTCCTTTGAGTGACATTTTTCATTTTGCAAAGACTGGCTTTTTCTCAAACAGATTTTTATCTTTTTTCTGGGGTCTGAAAAAACCTCACTAAATCCCTCCAACTAGATCATGTCAATATTTGATTAAAATGCGAGTTTGAAGGCTCTCCTGTGAAGTAATTTCTTCTTGCATCCTTTTAAAATTAATGCTCCCGTTAAAAACTAATGACATTTAATGTTGACAATAAGCTAAACCTGATGGTAACTCGCTGAGCTCTTCAAATTTGATGCCGAAGGTGGCCACCTTGTGGCTATTGTGGAAACTGCCACTGACACCTGATTTTTCCCAGGGGTAGGAGCCCTACTGCTAATTAAATTAAATGAGTTCTAAGATTGTCTTTTCCCGTGCAGTTTACATCCCAATCCTGCTCCTCTACAGGTCAACTTGTAGTGATGTCCTGACAGTTTGGGGACAAGAAAGCTATTCTAAATGACCTCAGTGGATTAGTTGAAAGAAGCCCTTTGGTCCTTAAACTAAGGGTAAGAAACAACCTCCCAGGAAGCCCAGGTCTCTGTCTTCCTCAAACTGTATATGCTCTAAGTCCCATATTTTTAGAAGCATGCTCCAGGGGTGCCTATATCGGCATTCCTAAGTAAGATCTTTAAAATGCAGGTTGCTGGGGTCCCTCCTCAAGACCTAAGAACTGGAATGTCTAAGGCCAGGGATTTGCATTTTTAACAAGTTTCTCAGGTGAATTTTTAATGCACATTAAAGTTCTAACAATGCTACATTTTAGTCTACTAAGGAAAGAAACTAGAGGCCTAATGCTTTTGACCTAAGCAATCTCCTTTGGGCCCTGGGAGAATGGGGGTCCAGAGCTGAAGAGAGCTCAAGAGACCCATGCAGACGTTCTCAAAAGCCCCTGCCGACCCGAATGTTTGCTGCTTGAACAAGGGAGGCTCCACCACAGTGACCTGGCAACTTCGGTCAAACCCTCTAAACAAGAAGCCATGGGCCAACAGAAGAGTGCCCTGCTGGCGTAGGGTGCCTCCCTCTGGCCTGCATAGGAAGCAGCAAATGGCAATTAAAGAGAGAAGGAGAGGCTCTTTGCAGGCTACTCCATCCGCCCCACCCAACTCCCACCATGTCCACCCCACCCCAGAAGCTCCATGTCCCAACTCGATGCGAAAGGCAAGAGCCCAGCTTCCAGGCCAGGCTCTCCCGCTGACCAGCCATGTGAACTTGGACAGGTCGCCGGCTTCAGGTTTTATCGCTGTAAACAGAAGCAGTTGGATAACCATCACTTAGCTTCTTTCCAGTTCTAACATTCTGGGATCTCATTTTGAGCTTTCAGAGGAAGAAGAAGCTCTTCATGAGAAGTGATCTTGGGAGGCCAGAGTCCAAGCTTAGCATTAAGCCTTGCTGTTTGTAGCAAATCTTATGGAATGTCACAATGAGAGATAAGATCCTCTGCCAATGTCATCTCTGTATATTGGGGTAAAGCAGCACTGGACCGAAAGCCTTCCAAATGCCAACCCCTCACCGACAACAACCCCATGACCTCATCACACCCTCCCCTCCTCACCCCACTATTCTCCAAAGACTTAACACACCCCATCCTCATACACTCCCTTCCCACGCTCACCCCCACCTCCCAACCAGGCCTCCTGTCTCTGAACCCACTTCCTGCTCTAGCATTCATTTTGTAGGGTGCTGTGGTACCTGTAAGAATATCTAGGTGGAGACTTCACCCAGATCATCCTTCTTATCCTTTCAAGGTCATTGCCACCAGCTGCTGTTCCTCTGTGACTCCACGATTCTCTATACATACGCAGCTCAGTTCCTAACCTGTGACATTGTAATCATCTGTTTTTATGCCTGTATCCCTAAACGGAAGACCTGCGGCTGCCACATACTGAACATTCTATAAATGTTTCCTTGAATGAATGCTAGTAGGAATGAAAGAATTAGTGGATAAATAAGGAATTAAGAAGATGCAGGCTGATTATTGTACAGAACCTCTATGCCTATTCTTTGCCCAACTCGGGATGAGGAAAGAAGAACCTGGTCCAGACTCTCAACTCCCGAGCATCTGAGGGAGAACCTGGGAATGGAGGACTGTGCCTGCAGTAGAAGCAGCATGGTGGTTTATCAACATGTTGCTCATCAAAGCACAGGCCAGTGAAATCAGCGATTGGGTTGTGTCAATTTGGTGGGTTCAGACCAGCATTTTTAAATGAAGTACAACATAATAAATTAGAAAACATGTATAGGCCGGGCGCGGTGGCTCAAGCCTGTAATCCCAGCACTTTGGGAGGCCGAGGCGGGTGGATCACGAGGTCAAGAGATCAAGACCATCCTGGTCAACATGGTGAAACCCCGTCTCTA
>NW_016107325.1:2410752-2414856 GCF_001604975.1 Cebus imitator | reverse complement strand
AAAAAAAAAAAAAAAAAAAAAAAAAAGAAAACATGTCTCTTAGTTTAAGTACAGTTTTATGCAACTTATTTTTTTTAGACAAATCTCACTCTGTCACCCTGGCTGGAGTACAGTGATGTGATCTCAGCTCACTGCAACCTCCACCTCTCAGGTTCAAGCAATTTTCCTGCCTCAGCCTCCGCAGTAGCTGGGATACAGCCCGCCACTATGCGCAGCTAGTTTTTTGTATTTTCAGTAGAGATGGGGTTTCACTATGAAACCAGGTTGGTCTCGAACTCCTGACCTTGTGATTCACACATCTCAGCCTCCCAAAGGGCTGGGATTACAGGTGAGAGTCACCATGCCCAGCCAAAACTTTTATTATATAATCATGGTGCAAAATATACTTCTTTACTTACATACAGTGATCAAAAAAGTTAGAAGCCACTCATCTAGGAAATACTTCCTAATATATCACTAAATACTTTATTGACTCAAGTTAAAAAAAAAAAATAACTTTCCGACCTTATGGTATGGCTTCCATTTACATGGATTCCATGATGTTTTTGAGAGAGCTATATATTTTCAAATTACTTGAAATGATAATGAGTTGATCTCATCTAATTTTGATTATGTTCATAATAGGTAAAAATCTTTTATAGAGATAAATAATTTAAGAAATTTCTCTTAAAATAGGGACCTTCCCTCTGTTTTGTCTTTCCTGTCTTCCCAGGTAGAGCCTGTCTATGCTGGTAATATAATACTAGCTCTCTCTCTTAACCACCAAGGTGAAAAAGCCATTTTCTAAGAGTTCGTAGAAAATAAATGATAAAAGAAAATTTAAAATCTTAAATTGCAACATTAAATTTTAAGCAACCTATCTAAATATCTCCAAGGGAAATCATAGTGACAGATGAGATATTAAAATTAAAATTACAAATGAAGGACAACATCAACTAGCTTTGTTAAGAACATGAATCCCAGCACATAGGATACAGCTTTTTCTCCGCTGTGTTTTTGTCTCTTCTGATGAACAGGCAGCCATGTGTTAGGCTTTCCCTGGTTTGGCCATCACACTGTCCCCAGTCTCATCTGTTGACACCATATGGGATTGTCACGCTTCTTTGTTTATGAAGAGTCTCCTGGAATCTTAAAATTGAGTTTCAATATCAGACCAGCGTCCAAAATCAATCCAGATACATGCTTAGACTGGCTCGGTGTTTAAAAAGACTTCATGTTAACAGTCAAAAATTAGAAAATTTCTTTTAAAAATTAGGGTTCTTGACTTCTCTTGGCAACTCAAAATATTTAGTTTGTGCAAAAACCATATTACTGCACAGAGACTATTGCTCTTAACCTACGTCCAGGGGACTCCTGTGTTTTAATACAATTTCCTCTGTAATCCTACATATTTTATTTTCCTTTTTTTATTTAAAAGAATCATCTTGAGAAGAAATCCATGGGCTTCACCAGACTGTCAGAGGGGTTCGTGGCCCAATAAAGGCTGAGACCACCCTAGTGTAGAGCCAAGCACCAGCTGTCCCCTTGATTCCTGTTCTTGTCATTCTTTACTTTCTCTGAGGCCACCCATCTGCTTTCATTTTCCATTGCACTCACAATTTTCCTGGAGTCAAGAAATCTTTTCCTGTAATCATGTCTCTATCAAAAATTGGAAAAAGAAAAATGAATTGAAGACTTCGGAATTCTTACGCTAAGCCGCTCCACTTATTTATGCCATCTCACTGGTCTCTGGTCCACAGGGATTGCATTCAACATCCTTGAACACCAGTGAAGCACAGCCACCAACTAGTCAGAATGGTTGCCCTCTGTGCACAGACAGTGCCGGTGCATGCCCTGTGAACCTCAGCCCTGCGCCTGGCGGATATCCTCCCTGCTTCAGCAAGCTTCTCTAGCTCTCTGGGTGTTATTCCGTGTCACATCTGTCCTTCTTCCCCGAACATCAGGGAGTGTGACCAGTGGGCTATTTGGAATGTGCTTGGGAGCATCCTGGGGAACTAGGAGAAGACCAATTTCTCCTTTTTGGCAAAGGAGCAGGAATACCAGCCCCACCCTTCCATCCAGTCTCTGGACTTGAGGGAAAATTGAGCTGATCATAATGTCCACACTCCTCCTGCACAGTGCAGTTGACAGAGCTGTCTCCCTGGGACGTCAGCCGACTGGCTGACACAGTGCCAGGTTCACTGCCCTCTATAAATATTGGAACACAGAATATTAGCATAATCCAAACTGTCTTAACAAGACTTCTGAATTCTGTAAGCAAGTGCACCCTTACTAGATATTTTTGGAAGTAGCTATTTCTTGGGATTTCACAGGAAGCAGAGCTTTTATTCAGTCACTAAAACTAGCGTCCTTTAGATAATGCTTACTATGATACCACATACGAGAGGCTGTTTACTGAATGATTTTCACTGGTTATGATATCTAGTTATTCTCTGTAACTTCAGTGGGATAGAGAAGAAATACCTTCGTCAGTGGTTTTCTCATTTTAAAACACCATTAACTATCAATACATCCAAATGAGGCTTCATATACAGTGTTAAGCTGAAGACCACACTCTGTATTCAATGTGTATGCATATATATGACATATAGAGTACAACTATACAACTATTTTCAAAGTATATAAGCTTAGAAAGAAGAAACAAAGAATGATGGAGAATTGTGCTTCATTGAAAAATGTACAAGAGCTTGATACAATCGGAGAATTGCAACTGAGTGAAATTTTGGCCATAAGTAAAAAGCACTTGAGTATCTTGATTCGTTTTGGAGTTTAAATTTTGTTCCCCCCATATGGGAATGAACTCATCCCACAGGCCCACATCAGTTTACAGAGTTGTATGTCCAAAAACCAATAATTACATAAACCAGATATTGAGAGTATAAGCTTTTTCATTTCAACACTCAGCTGTGCAAAGATTTGACTGTATGTTTCTATAATAGCCAGCTTTAACTTTTGAATCCTTGTTTCAACTTGGTAGTAGAAATGTTAAGTGTGACCACTTGAAGTAAAACTTGGTTACTTCTAGAGTTAAAATCAGTAAGTTTGGGGTAAGTAGCAATTTCAAGATGCATCCCTGCTCCCGCTTCCTTCCAGGAGAGATATAAGTACTAGGACAACTTCTGTATTGTCCACAGTGGTGAATTTATGGCTTAAATATGTTGTTCTATTATTCACAAGGTACTTCTGGGTCACCTTTGCTATAAAAGAGGAGCATATTTTAAAAATAAAGTTAGGACACACTCCATAAAAGTTTTACAACTCACTTAAAATCATAGAAGAGCTGTATATTTCAAGATGAAGATTTAAGCTCTGGTTATTTAACAGGGTCTTAGGAGGCAGGAATTGCTGTGTCAACTAATGTTGTGCACTATATTTCATTACTGCCTTTATGTTTTCTTAAATACCTCAAGAATAAAGTTTATTTAAAATGTCACACTGTGCAAGCTGCACATTATATCCATAGAATAGATCAGCACCACCGCTATTCCTTTTATTTATTACCGTAGATTAGTTATGGACCCTCTGCCATAATATCTGGGCTTATTAAGATACTGCATACTAAAAAGCCTAATAGATGGCCCCGTAATGAGCAGTTACAAAATCTAGTCACTCATTCTTCCTTGGCTCTCTTTTTTGTTCAGAGGGAAAATTTAGGAGGATTTTGGACCTGTGCCTGAAACATTAACCATCTGATTCTACTTGTGGAGTGAGAAGAGAAAAGAACCATCTCAACATTTAATTATTAAGAAAGCCTCCATCTCTCTCCAGAATTAGAGAAAAGGATTAACAATCATCAAGGTTGCTTGAACAAATCTCAAGTCCAAATTCCTGAGGAAGAGGGGATGGTCTAGGGTGACCAAGACCTAGACCCAGGGCTGGGCATGGTGGCCAACACCTGTAATCCCAGCACTTTGGGAGGCCGAGGCAGGTGGATTACTTGAGGTCAGGAGTTCAAGGCCAGCCTGGTCAACATGGTAAAACCCCATCTCTACTAACAATACAAAAATTACCTGGGTATGGTGGCAGGTGCCTGTAATTCCAGCCACATGGAAGGCTGAGGCAGGAGAATCACTTGAATCCAGGAGGCAGAGGTTGCAGTGAGCT
>NW_016107325.1:2371827-2410722 GCF_001604975.1 Cebus imitator | reverse complement strand
AAAAAAAAAAAAAAAAAAAAAAAGACCTAGACCCACAGCATTTGTTTTTTGAGCTGTTTTAAAATATAAATGGTAGAAATACGCCAACAATATAAAACTCCATGACATTATCTAATTCACAAGAATATTTTTGCTAACATGAGTCATTCATAAACCTCTGTGTATGGTGAGCCCTTTATGAGACAACTTGATCCCTGCAAAGTATTTAATAAATACAAAGGGCACTAAAAGAGAGTCTTAATGAAAAGGGATGACTTAAAAATCTTTTCTCAATTGACATCAAGACAAAAAAAGTAATTGTTTTAAAAATCTATTAGTTAAAAAAAAACAAGTGGTGAGGATGTGGAAAAACTGGAACCCTTGTGAACTGTTGGTGGCATATTGTAAAATGATGCTACTGCCATGGAAAATAGTATGGTGGTTCTCCAAAAAATTAAAAATGGAATTACCATATGATCCAGCAATTTCACTTGTGGGTGTACGTATCATTCCTTTTTCATACCACTATAAAAAACTACCTGAGACTGGGTAATTTATGAACAACAGAGGTTTAATTGACTCACAGTTCCACAGGCTGTACAGGAAGCATGGCTGGGAAGCCTCAGGAAACTTAAAATCATGACGGAAGGCAAAGGGGAAGCAGGCATATCTTCACATGGTGGAGCAGGAGAGAGAAACAGAGAACAAAGGGGCAAAGCTGTGCAGTAAAAGGAGCATTTATTACTGGAAAGACATTTATTGTCAGAACTCACCATCACAAGAACAGCAAGGGGGAAGTCTGCCCCCATGATTCAATCACCTCCTACCAGGCTTCTCCCTTAACGTGGGGATTACAGTTCAAGATGAGATTTGGTGGGGACACAGAGCAAAACCACATCCTTATATAATCAAAGTCTCAGAGAGATATTTTCACATCCATGCTCACAGCAGCACTATTCACAATAGATAGGAAATGGAAGCAATTCAGACATCCAACTGATAAATGGATAAACAAAATGTGGCATATACATACAATGGAGTATTATTTAGCCTTAAAAAAGGAAGGAAATTCTATCACATGTTATAATGTGATTGAACCTTGAGGATATTATGTTAGGTGAAATAAGCCAGTCACAAAAAAAGATAAATACTCTATGATTCCACATATATGAGATATCTAAAGTAGTTAAACTCATAGAAACAGAAAGTAGAGTGGTGGCTGCCAAGAGCTGGGAAAGGGGAAATGGGAAGTTGTTAAGGGGTATAGAGCTTTAGTTTTGCAAGATAAAAAGTTCTGGAGATCCGATGGCTGGGGACGGTGGCTTACACCTGTAATCCTAGCACTTTGGGAGGCTGAAGCAGGTGGATCAAAAGGTCAAGAGATTGAGACCATTCTGGCCAACATGATGAAATCCCTGTCTCTACTAAAAATACAAAAAAAAAAAAAAAAAATTAGTAGGGCATGGTGGTGCATGCCTGTAATCCCAGGCTGAGACAGGAGAATTGCTTGAACCAAGAAGCTGGAGGTTGCTGTGAGCCGAGATCGCGCCACTGCACTCCCGCCTGGCAACAGAGCTAGACTACATCTCAAAAAAAAAAAGAAGTTTTGGAGATCTGTTTAACAAGGCTGTGAATATGCTTAACATTACTAAACTGTATACTTTAAAATTGTTAAGCTGATAAATTTTACATCGTGCGTTTTTAACTATAATTTTTAAAAAATCCATTATTTTTCTAATGATCATAATGAAGATTAAATTATGCTCAAAAGGTGTCGTATGGGATAGGAATACAGGTAATTTTATTCTCTTTACTGTTGCTGGACCAAGTTTTCTGCCTTCTGCAAATCAGCATGGCTAGGCATTCCAAGATAATCTATCACCATACAATCTAAGGATTCTTTTGGAATATAAGCATCATTTTCAAAAGTAATTTGTGATCCAAGAGTTACTTAGAACCAAATTTCCCTAGGAACCTTCATGGCTTGGGTGTTTTGTTATGAGGTGGAGGGGGAGGAGGAAGAAGATGTGGAAGTAGGCATGATCTCTATTTGGGTGGGGCTCTTTTTGTGTTTTTGATGAGAATAGTTGTATTAATCAGCAGCATCTGTCTTACATTTCATTGCTTGGTTTTATGTTGTGCAGCAGCAATTTGCCAACCACAGTCCTGATGATATATAGACGTGCAGCAAAAGGAGCATTTTTTATCAGAAACACATTTCTTTTCTGACATCATGGTGGGGAGGGAAGGTCCAGATTAACTGTACTTTTTAATAAGAGATGGAGTGCTATTGGAAAACTATTAGGAAACTGTGGCTTTAGCTCAGATTCGAGGAAGCTCATAACAAAAATTTACTACCTTCAGTTTAATACTGCAGCAGAGCCCATTCTACAGACCCACTGCTGCCCGAATAATTCTGGGAAGTATTTGCAAACTGGGGTTGTTCTAAGAGAGGCAATCAGCCACTGATGGGCTCCCCTGCTTATGCCTAATTGATTCCACCAGACCTCCTAGCAGACTAGTTGCTAGCCCTACCCCATCCCAACTCTGGCCTGGCTCCTTCTGATGGCAAAGTCTCAGAGACCATTTGCCAGTTTGGAGCTGGGCCTTGGAGCTGCAGAACAGGCTTGTAAAGCAGATGCGTAGTAAATGCTGCAGCCAAGTGCACAGCACATTTTCCTAAGTGGAAATCCTGTGTTACAGACAGAACATTACTTAACAGTAGGTGGGCAGTTCAATCCTAAACAGCTCAGTTCTTCCCCATCAGAGACCCTGCAGAACCAGGCTTCTGCAGCAGCTGTGGGAGGAAGAGCAGTTCTTGTAACTGTCGGGAGCAGACAGTGGCCAACAGAAACAGTCTCTTGGGAAGTCCCTGTCTGTGATTTTCCTATGTAAACACAAGAAAACAAAACCCCTGGGCTTGCCGTTCACACAAACAAGCTGCACAAAGCTCTCTTTCCTTCATCTGCATGTGCTACTGTGCAGTCCTTCCCTTAGGTTTTACTGCTGCTTAAAGGTGTTTTTGCCAGATATGTAAAGGTGCCTCGCCCTTCTCCTTCTCAGGAAAAGTAACTATTTATTGAGTGCCTGTCGCCATGCAGGAACTCTGTATCCATCATCTCACCTCTTCCTCATCAAACACATCTCTTCCGAGTGAGTTGCCAAATTACACTGCTGGCTTCCAAAGCTGAGGTTTTGCTTCTGTTTACATTCTACCAGAACGAGAGAAAAAAAGTCACAAATGATGTCTGTCTTCTCATCTTACTAATCCCCTCTTCCGCAGGCCTTTCCATATCTGGAATTAAATATCTGAGCGTTGGCAGCCAGGCCAACCCCTAACATCAGTAGAACCCAGGCAAGAGCATAAATGGATGCCCATATGCCTAAAGCTAAAAGAGTTACAATGTCCCTTTATAGCCGGGCATGGTGGTGCATGCCTATAATCACAGCTGCTGGGGAGGTTGAGACAGGAGAATCACTTGAACCCAGGAGGAGGAGGTTGTGGTGAGCCAAGATGGCACCACTGCAATCCAGCCTGGGCAACAGAGTAAGACTCTGCCTCAAAAAAAAAAAAAAAAAAAAAGTCCTTTTAATGCCTCCTCATGTCTGCATCAGATATGAGCACTGAGATTTATGAATAAGAATTACAGACCGGGTGTGGTGGCTCATACCTGTAATCCTAGCACTTTGGGACGCTGAAGTGGGAGGATCACTTAAAGCCAGGAGTTTAAGACCAGCCTGTGCAACATAGGGAGACCCCATCTCTACAAAAATAAAACCAAAAAAGTAGCCAGTTTTGGTGGCGATGCCTGTCATTTTAGCTACTTGGGAGACTGAGGTGGGAGGACTGTGGGAGTTCAAGGCTGCACTGAGCTATGATCACATCACTGCACTCCAGCCTGAGCAACAGAGCAAGAATCTATCCCAAGTAATAATCAATTATAATAGCATCAATGTGAAACAATCTAAATATTCAGCAATGGGGCATTGATTAATTTGATTATAATATCTCTCCATATAATAGGGAATGAAACCATTATTTAACATTTTTAATATTTGTAAGTTATTTTGAGTTTATTAGGTGAATAAAGATTTTCAAAGTGTCTTTGTAATTATTGTTTCAAGTATATGTACACATAAAAAGATGATCCAAAAAAATAGTAAGTTACCACCCCCTTGTAGTGACTTCATAAGTTATATTTATTTTCTTCTATGTATTTTTTTTGGGTGGGATCTGGAATTATATTTGCTATCCATTGATTTCAGATTACAGGAGACCCAGATAGCCACATGCCCCTTAACTAATTCTCTCTTCTAATGAAGGGTGGCTATGGGTTGTAAATTACATGCCAACGTTGTTGCTTGTCAGGGATGGTAGCTGAGAAGGATTCAAAGCTGAGTCCACGCTCAGTAAGGAAGAGAATTGTGTTTCAAGGCCAAGGATGGTAATGGCATGCATGCCACTCATTTGGTTTCCCTGTTTTGATTCCTGAAATTTGGTCCAAGCCTTATGACTGGGTTCTAGCCCAACTTTAAATTTCTCCAAGGCTGAGGATCTGCCCTGAACCCCATTCCCAGGCTGTAGTATAACATTTCACAAGTGCCACATTGACCCAGTTTTGAACTTATGGCTAAAAATTCTCAATTCCGCTTTACGGGCAGTTAAGCCAATCTTCTATATATTTTTAATATTTTCTAAAAATTATTATAATGAGGAAAAATAAATTTATAATAAAAATATTCATATGCTTTAATCTAATAATTCTGTTTCCAGGAATCTCTTTTATGGATCAATGATGTGGTTAAATATCACAAGATAATTAATCACAATGTTATTCATAACTTAAAAATTGTATCAGCAGGACCCAGTGGCTCATGCCTGTAATCCTAACACTTTGGGAGGCCAAGCCGGATGAATCCTGAGGTCAAGCCTGGCCAACATGGGGAAACCCCATCTCTACTGAAAAAATGCAAAATTACCCAGTCGTGGTGGCGCACCTGTTGTGGTGTTGTGCACCTGTTGTGGTGTTGCGCGCCTGTAATCCTAGCTACTCAGGAGGCTGAGGTGGGAGAAGTGCTTGAACTTGGGAGGTGGAGGTTGCAGTGAACCAAGATTATGCCACTGCACGCCAGCCTGGGCAACAGAGTGAGACTCTGTCCTCCCACCACACACACACACACACACACACACACTGTGTGTGTGTGTGTGTGTGTGTGTGTGTGTGTGTGTGTGTGTGTTGTTGGAACTAAAATTCGAACCACAGGGTAATAGTCACATAAGTTATGGGAAAAATACAATGAAATATAAAGACTCAAAAGCATATTTTCAAAA
This sequence comes from Cebus imitator, assembly GCF_001604975.1. Lineage (NCBI taxonomy): Eukaryota > Metazoa > Chordata > Mammalia > Primates > Cebidae > Cebus > Cebus imitator. Next base: position 2,405,411 of record NW_016107325.1, on the reverse strand, counting down.
TCTAAGAAAATAAAATGCTCAAAACAAAACGTTATGGAGAAAAGCAAAAAGTGCTTTTAGCACCTAAGTTGCTTCGGTATTTAAATCAAATTAATGTAATGTCTTGAGGGGAGAAAGTTTCTTTTGATTGTATGTGTCTTTCAAATATCTTAAAAGTGGAAACAAGCCAGTAAGATTGTTATACCTTTGAAACTTCCTCATGTTTATTCTGTTCTTATAATTTTCTCTTTTCCTCAGTGATTAGCGATCAAACTTCTTTTAAAAGGCTCATATGTACTGGTCTATGTGGGCAGAAAGTACACGGGGCTCAGAGAGTGGGCATGGAAACACTAAAGCCAGGACTGCAGAGGAGAAAATACCCAAAGGACAAAGAGGATGCTCTCTGAGTCAAGCAAATGAAAACCAGCATTCTCGGTGTAAGCTCTAAGCAAGAGGGGAGACCACACATGGCCTGAGCCAGGGAGTGGAAAAACCCCAGAATTTAAGAAGGAAAGGAACCTTGTGGTTTCTTCAGCTCCAGGAAATAGCAGACACACCCCTATCCCCACCCCACAACCATTTATACCTACCCTGGGATCTTCTATTTAATTAGAAAATCTTTTATTTATCAAGCAAATATTTGTTGAGTGATGTGCCAGGAATAGACAGGAGAGGAAAGGAGGTAGTCGGTTTGTTTCAGTTAGCCAAGTTGGTCTATTCATCTCTTCCTTCTTTAAACAAACGGCTCCTTCACTCCCTCCCTCCAGACGAGTGTTCTGTGTGAAAACTTTTATCTTTTCACATGACCCTACATCCTTGTTCACAGTGATTGGTTCCCTTCAGGGGTGGACAACTTACCCAAGCCAATCGGTGTGCCTCACTCCCTTGACCACTGCAATTGGTCAAAGGGCGGTCCTGTGCCCCAAAACAAGTCAATCAGACTTCTTCCCTGGCTTTTTTTTTTCAAACTTTATGAGAAAGGAGGGCTCCTTCCCTCCAGTTCGAGAGCCATGAGCCCAGATGTGAGCCTGGAAACTGTAGAGAGCCAGAAAAGAAGCAGAGGGGAAAATAAGACAATGAGCAAAACCCTCAGAGACGCAGGAGGGAGAAGAGTCCTCCTGGCATTCAGAACCCTGTGTCAGGTCTTTGTGAATCACCCATTTCCTCTGTCCTTCTGGCTGGCTGGTTATCTAAGCCATTACCTTTCCATTCTTCTGAAGCTATTTCCTACTGTATTTCTACCATTTGAAACCAAAGGGTGTTCCCCAGTACAGGGGTTTGGATTGCAGAGCTCTGGTAAGCCTCCTGGGACTAGTGAAGCAGACAGATGCCAGATCAGAAGCTTTATTAAGATAATGAGGGAGGAAGCCAGGCACAGTGGCTCACACCTATAATTCCAGCACTTTGGGAGGTCGAGGCAGGTGGATCGCTTGAGGTCAAGAGTTCGAGACCAGCCTGGCCAAAATGGAGAAACCCCATCTCTAATAAACACAAAAATTAGCTGGGTGTGGTGGCGCGCCTATAATCCCAGCTATCGGGAGGCTAAGACACCAGAATCACTTGAACCCAGGAGGTGGAGATTACAGTGAGCCCGGATTGTGACATTGCACTCCAGCAAGACTCTGTCTCAAAAAACAAAAAAAAAAAAAAAAAAAAAAAGATAATGTGGGAACTAATGATGCTCTCATTACCTTTTACCTATTAATAGACCTGTGCCTTCACTTAACATTAATGCAAACAATACTTGTTGAATACCTGCCCTGTATTTCCCTCATCAGTTTTTGGCCTTTTAAATTGAATTCATGCATTCCCGTTCTTCTTTCCTTCTTAATTTCATCCAGCCTATTGGGAAAGGTAAAAGGGAGGATTCCACTTATGCCCGTAACTGTGAAAATGCAACATATCTTTAGTGGAAAATTTACAAATAACCACAAGATGGGGCTGTTATGCAAGGAAGTTAAAGCTAATGGTTGGCGGGAAGAGGATGCAACATTTCCAGCATCCAGGATAGGATATTTAAATCCTTCTTCACTAGAAAATAAGGAAAGGAAAATATTTTAAGAACATATATTCATAAAATCAAAGCACTACTTATAACAACTTCAGGGATTACTCTTTTTAACAATCTAGTGTTCCTTTTTGGGAAAGTGATACATAATTATTACAGTAGATATTTTCCCCTTGGAGATTCTGCCTACTTCAAGGTTGATTGCTTGTCTTTCTTCCTGGTTTTCTTCATCCTCATTCTTCTGCCCCTTTCAATGAAAGGTCATAACATAAAGCTAAAATACGTGGATTAATTAATTAATTAATTTACAGACTTCTATGTACTGTGGTATTCAAGTTCAAAGACAAAGAAATAACATTTGATATATTTTATTAACATACTCTTTTCCTGGTGTCTTCCACCTCAACCTAAAGTAAATCACTTTGACCTCATTCCCGCCTTGGGTTTGCAGTTTGAAGATCTGGAAAACTCTTGATTAATAGCAATAATGTAAGTAGACACATTTTTAGAAAATCCAGAAGAGGCAAGAGGAAGGTGAGCCCTGCATATATGCCTTTGCCTTAGGAGAGATTACAGCATTTGCTGGGGCAAGATGACCACAGAGGCAGCCAGCTGAGAATGCCCATTCACCCTGGAGCTGTGCAAAGCAGGAAGTCTGCACTTAGATGCAGGGGAAGCCACAGAGAGGAGGCATTCCTGTTCCTTCTAGGGCACAGTCCAATCTGCGTTGCGCTCACTCAAACTGGGAGCCTCCTGTTGAGAAATGGGAAACCTAAAAATAGACCTGCAGAAAGTACTTTGACCTTGGCTTGAAAGTCAGCCCAGTGCTATGACAAGAAAGGCCTTTTCCATGAAGATTATGTTCTTAAAAGCCATATTTCATCCACACACAGACTCCCAGTAAAACCACACTCAGAAAATGTGCGTCTTGGCTATCCTTCAACTGTAAAATCATTATGTTTGGCTCTGGTTATTCTGGACATTAGATGTCTACGTAAGGGTTTCTTTCTGAAATTCCTTGTACAAACTGTTAGGGGTTATAAACTGGATTAATAGCGACATTTAAGCAAATCTGCTATTACTGTATGTATCTAATACTTTATGATTTTTGGAAAGAATTCAAGGACAAAGCAGAAAAAAAATGTATTCAAGTAATTCAGAATGCACATGCTTTAGAATTAACGACAATAAACTAATAACTTTTCTTGAAGAAATCTAGCCAGAAAGTCAAGAGAATATATTTTGTTAAAGTTTTAGTAATTAAATCCAAAATTAAAGGGTACTATCCTATAATTTCTTGCATGTGTTAGGATTATATTTAAAATTTTCAATATCAAAGCATTTCAGGCGACCTTCATATGTATTCTGCATGTATTTCAAGGATAACCCTTAAACGATGATAAAAAGCTATTAAAGAGGGGAGAAAAAGCACTTTTATATACTTAGGTAACTTTCTAAAGAACAGCTGCCACCAATTAAACAACAAATACCTTTTAAAGACTCTTGGGGGTTCAATGTTCTTTCAGTGGACTGAAAAATCTGGGAAAATGGACTTCATTAACAACTACAAAATTATTGAAAGGATATCTGAAATGGCATTTAATACCTGCAAAGACAGAAACAAGCCGTAGTTTAAAGTTTCACTGTAAAGATTGGTAAATAACACTGATTACAGGTCTTATTCAAACAGAAAATAATGAATATGTAATGAAAGGAGAATAATGATCCAAATTGCTCTTAATCTTGGAGTTGTGCCTATTGATTGGCCTGGAAATAATAGTGCTAATCTTACAGTAGGAAAGTCAAGTGCTTTAGAAAGTCATTAGCTTTGGGAAAACAGGATACCCATTTCATTGTACCAGTACAGTATTTTATTGAGTAAAGCCTCAAACAACTGTATGTTTAAGAAAAATTCCAAGGTTAACCTAAGTCAAATAGCATTCCTCTCCACTCTGTAACTCGTAAAAGCAATTTAGGTACGCTTTATAATTCATCCAACTAAACGCCTACTGTATTCCTGCAACACAAGATAATCAAATACAGTAAATAATTCAGCATTCCAAAAGGTGATTATTGATCTCACACTGGCTTATTTCTAATAAGCTGAAGAGTAATAACCTTCTCAAAACAGTACATTTACATTTTAGACAGGCATTCCTGAGACACTCTGGCAAAGTTTCATGAACGAACATACTTATAAGCAAATATACATTACAAAGACATAAAGTCTTTTTAAAAGTCATAATTTCTCATCTCTAGGAAAAGCCTCAAAGGATTCTGAATTTGAAATATCTTTACTTCCCATTAACTTTCCATGTATCCAATTACAAGTTAAATTTACATTCTTTTCAATCCATTTTTGAGACCTTAAATGTATTCGTAGATCCTGAGCTTGAAAAATGATTGCTTTTATTTTAATTTAAATGATAACACAGAAGCATCTGGTTAGTGAAAATAGAGATACGTGAAAAGCCCGGGCTCTTCTTAGCAAGGGTGCATGGAACAGGGAACTGGCCGGTGTTAAAGGTTGCCAGGTGGGGGCAGCAGAGAGCACTTCGCAATGACGTGGTTAGAGGCCCTCAAGACCAGCTGGTTGCCAGAGAAGACGCAGGGCACCTGAGAAGTGGGCAAGATCAATTTGTTATGGGGAAGTCAGCTGAATGCAGAGTTGAAAACAGAAAGTGTAAGCCAGGGGGAACAAAAAAAGACTGAAGTCAAAGTGGAAAGAGCTTGGGCCTGGAAGTCACGAAAACCTGACTTCTGACCCTTACCAAATGTGTCACCCCAGGTAAAGGACTTCGTCTCTCCGACTTGGTGTTTTTCCTGTATCAGCTGAGTATAACGATAGCGCCCCCTCGCGGAATTACCGTAGCGTTATAAGATGATGCATGTTGAGCATTTAGCACGCTGCCTGCAAGTACACGGAAAGGGCTGAGCAAAAGATACGAGTATTATTAATGACTGCTGCTGCCAGAGAAGCTGGCAAAGTGAAGCTGAGCGCCAGTCTCAGAGAAGGAAACAAATAGGTACCTCACAGAGTGAAAGTCAGGGAGGCGAAGGAAACAAGGCAAAGGCAACCAGGACAGCATGCAATCTCCTCTCTATGCTTTTCATTGAACCAAGGGCCTTCTTGTACACCAAATCTTGCACACTTAGATCTGTCCCTTGGAATGTTCACCCTTCCCCACCCTGTCTTAAAGATACCTTGCTCTGAATCCAGTCATTTGTAACAGCTGCTCTAGAAAACAAACCTGGTGTCATTTCAGATCTGACAAGTGCCCTCCAGTAAGAGCGAGAAGGAAAAGCTCATCCCATGGAAAGGCTTCCTCGACTGTGCCTAGGAGGGCACCCACTGGAGACGGTCAGTTAGCTCGTTTGCCAAAGCAAGTGATTCTTGAAAGTTGCTTTTATTTTTTTAATTTATGTGAATGGTCCCTGTATTATTTAAAATGTGAAGTAAGTACCTCCCCCTGGTTCCTGGAGCAGATGGTGAAGTTTCCATGCACCTGAGAGCAGACGCTGCAGTATTGAAGGTGTTGAATGTTCTGCTTCATAATGGGAGTTCTGGACATTCTTAACTACACTGTGCTCTTGAAGAATTCAAGAATTCTTTATTGGCCATAAATGGTGCTTGTAAACTGAACTCTCCCCTACTTACTGTGCTTTAGGACTAAAAGCTCAGACTTGGGGAAAGGGAAATGTGCTTTGGAGCGTTTTGCTGATCACTTTGGCTGCAGTGTCATGAGACCATTCCCTCGGTGTGTGTGAGATGGGATGAACACGCCTCAGAATAGAGAAGGAGAGGAGCCCTTTGCTTTGAGGGGACTGATGGATTGGGCACAGGACTGAGGCTTGCGGATGCCTAGAAGTCCTGTGTGTGGAGTGAGAGTTGGTCCTGGCCATGGAGAGACTTTCGGGTTTGTTAGAGTCAGCTGTAAGCCCGAGGAGCGCCCACTGGTCCCTGCAGTGTCAAGCACTCAACTTCATTCCACTGACACTTAGTAAAGTTTTTATTAAGTATCATGTTACTTTTCCTCTTTAGTAAATGGTACAGCCATATAAATTCACCCAAATGTTCTAACTGAAAACTTCCCTGTGCCTTCCCACTCCTCCACTGAATCCATCAACAAGTACTATCAATTCTGCCTGCTAAGAGACTTAAGTTCAAGCTCGCGCTTTGTTTGCCTCTCCAGTCTCCCACCCTGATCCGCTTCTGTTGTTTTCTACCTGGGTGATAACAGGATCCTCTTCCTCTCCTGGCTTTCTCTCTTCACCTTCTATCCCATTCTTTACAAGCAACTTGGGGATTCTCTTTGCAATATAAATGAAGTCAAGTCACTCTCCCGCTTAACCATTGCCGTTTCCCAGTATTCTCAGGATACAGATGCAAACGCTTAGCATGGCTTCCAAGGTCAAGTCTGGGCTTGGCGAGCTTTGGAGAACTCAGTGAGAGCCCTGACCTCTGGGAAGAGCTGCTTGGAAAAACACAATTACAGTCGGTGCAAAGGGATCATTTAAAATGTGGGCTGCGGGGTAGGTGACGAGACCATGACAGATTTCTTGAGATTCCTCCTAGAAAGGAACCCAGTAGAAAAACAGACTCCTCATTCCCTTTGGTGAGAGATTGTGATAGGACAGTAAAGGAAAGATGACTAGTGGTGTAGGCACAGGTTGATAAGATTTGGGGATATATCAGTGACACACCCAAACTAGGGTTCTATAACTGTTAATCAATCTTCTTTATTTTTGTCTTAAAAACAATAACCAAAAATTGTACAATTTAACATATAATAATGGCTTCTATTTATCAAGCATCTGCTAAGGGGCTGGCTTTCTGCCAGGCATTTTACATATTTGATTACAACAACCTTATAAGATGACTATTATTATCTCCATTTTTGAAATATGGGAACCAAGGCTCAAAAGGTTACTAAAAGTCAAATGAGTAATAAGGTACAAACTTTTAAAAAAATTACCAAATTGCCTTTCTTTATGAAGGAAAGGAACAGATCTCATATTAATTTGTCATTAACTGAGGGAGCACAGAAAGTTGGGTGTTTATTTGTTTATCTGTCTCCCCCGACTAGGAGGAGAGAGTTTCGTGAGGGGAGAGCCTGTTTTGTTCACAGCTGTCTCCCGAGCACTGAATAGTGTCTGGTCGCAGCAGACCTGTAGGGATTTGTTCGTAGACTGAAGCAACGAAGTTTGACAGCTGCTTTCATTACTCAGTGATTTTGATTCAAAGCTTTACGAAAGTAGGAAAAATTAGTGTGAATATCCATGTTGCCAAAGATTTGGTGTTGGATTTTTTTTTTTTTTATTCTCTCCACTGAAGTACTGCTATTAAAATACAGCTAAGCCTTATTCACCCAGAGGTTTCCACTAGCAACAAGAATTAATTAAATTATGAGTCATCAGCAGATGACATACGAAGGCAGATTATCCCCCTGCAATGATTGTTTTTGTTTTTCTAATTATAAAATATAGTAAAGAACACTAGCAAGATTTATTAATTTTAAAAAGGAAAGTATATATATTATGAAAAGATTTCTGAGATATATTTTTAGTGAAAAGAACAACAAGATGTAGAATAGTGTTCATGGTAAGCTTTTCTCCCATGGGATAATGATAATAATCGTTATTGAGAGCTTACTGGGTGCCAGGCATTATATTTTATCCACTGAATGAATTATCTCATTTAACTACTTAACAACACTATGTTGTTAGTACTATAACATTATTAGTTATATACCCCATTTTAAATAGTACTATTGCCCTCATATTATTTTTCTTTTTATTTTTAAACAATCCAGCACTTAGAGAAACGTTGCAACATGCAAAGTATACATACACACACACAAGCATACACATGTGTACATTTTACATCTGTATTTACGTCTATATACCCATATATTAAAAGCCATGAGGTTGTACTAATGTCTGCAATTCCATTCCTATGCCACAGAGTTGTAGTTTCCTCTCTCTTTTTTATTATTATTATTATTTGTTGAGGCAGAGTCTTACTCTGTTGCCCAGGCTGGAGTGCAATGGTGTGATCTTGGCTCACTACAACCTCTGCCTACGAGTTCAAGTGATTCTCCCACCTCAGCCTCCCATGTAGCTGGGATTACAGGCACACACCACCACACCTGGCTAATTTTAGTATTTTTAGTAGAGACGGGGTGTCACCATTTTGTCCAGGCTGGTCTTGAACTCCTGACCTCAGGTGGTCCGCCCACCTTGGCCCCCCAAAGTGCTGGGATTACAGGTGTGAGCCACCCCAGGCAGCTGGCTCTCTTTTTTATGTATATTTATTATCTCAAATAATGCAATGCCTGGATCCAGTTGTTCTCTATTTATTCATTGAATCACTCTTCTGTTGCCTCCACTGTCCCTATCCCTGGCAGTAATGTCTCTGGTCTCCAGCACTCTGCATCAGACCCTCTCACCCCCAACAGCCCCCAAGACCTCATGCCCCATCGTGCTCTGATACCTCCCACCAACACAGAAGTCCTTCTTCCTCTGTGTCAGGACCTCCCTGAGCCCCCTGGGTTGTGACAACCCACCTCCCCATACCTGACAAAGACAGCTCCCTTGCTCCTCAGGGATAGCCATGAGAAAGTAGCTCCAGGGGTTCTAGCATTTTGAAACTGCATCAAACTTAATACGTTAGCATCTTTGGTAGCCCATTCTTAACCCGGACCAGCAGTTAGACCTAAAGCATAGATGGCCATTTAGCTAGTCATCTGCGTGAGAATTAAACACGAGAGATGATAGAAAAAGAAAAGAAAAAAGAAAAAGAAAAGAAATTGTACCAGGAAGGAAGATATTTCATGAGCTGAATCCCAAGCAGCAAAGTCACCACTAACGTTACAGCGGTGTGGCCAGCTAATAATGGGCTGCTTCTTCACTGTCGGGAAATGCAAACAGCACAACATTAAAATGGTTCTGTTTTTTTCCATCCTTATAATAGAAACATGGCAATAGAGTGCTGAACTCTGAAAGACAAAGGCTGTGAAAGTAAACATGGCACTTAAGCCGGGGGGCACTCGGGTTGTGATTTTTCTTTTGAATTCGGTAACATAGCCCAAATCCTCAAACCACTCCTGGGATGTTCCCTTAAAATATAACCTGAATCACCCACCTGTCTCAAATGGCCCAGCGAAGCTTTTGTTCTGTGCAGGCAGGCCTGCCGGATAGCTGGCTTTTTCTTCTCCTCTTGCCTTGGCTAAGTGACTTCCAAGGTGTTTCCGAAAGCAAAATGTAGGATTCAAAACAAAGAGCAGAGAGCTGGGCCAGGCCTGCATTGTCCTCTCTCTGTGACAATGGGCGGCTGCTTGGCCCCTGGTTCATCTTCCACAGCAAAAGCTGGACCAAGGCTTGCTTTTTCTCTCCAATGGTGGGGTTGCCTCTGGCTCCGAGTTGCACGTTTATTGTTAGTACTCATCACTTCGATTTTGTTTTTACTTCACCCTTCCCTTTGTCTTCACTTTTATCTGTGTGTATATTTCTCAGCAACCTGTTTTTACCTCCTCTCTCTCTTTTATTATTACCATTAAGTTTCATTCCCCTGCTCTACATCCTTGGCTTCCCCTCTAAGCACTTTGAAAATTGAGGTGAATTTTGCATTGGTAAAAGATGCTGAATTCGCCGGTGGCCTCCTCCCACATGAGTCCCTGTAAGATAACAGCTCTCTTTCTCTGGTGCCCGTTCTCTCCAGGCAACCAGGAAAGCTGTCCCCTTCAAGGAGTGGCTTGATCTAGGATCCATTCAAGGGACACAACTAAAGAACAAAACCTCCTGTTATCAGGTTGCAAATTTCCAGGCATTTGCAAGGAACATTTTGCTTTCTTAAATACCAGACGGTGGCTAGCAATCTTCCCCTGCTTCAGGCTATAGAAATTCAGAGCTCCCTGTCTCAAGACCAGGAAAATCCAGAGCGAACACAGGTTCTGTGAATATGACCAGGAATCAGCTATTTCATCTTGGGAAAAAGCAAGTCCAAGATCTAGGGCATGCTTGATGTTTCCCTCTTGTTCTTCTAGTCTACTCCATTCCCTTCATCGCTCTTCTCTGTGGCCCAGGTAGGAGGCTGAGCTATTGGGCTGTGTAAACAGACTCTTTTACCCTGTAGCGTCCTATTGCATTCACACCATAGGGAGCACTGGAGATCAGAAAGAGGGTAGAATAATGAGAGCAGAAGGTCAGGGTGTTTATTCACTGGCTCCCTCTCCGTGGGTCACTATAGGCTGGCTGAATGTCCCCGCTCCTGCCAGGTGACCCTCTCTCTCCAGCTCCAGTCACCATTCTGTCCTTTGTCCCATCAGGTCTTCTACTAGCCCAGGGTACTGCACTACCCCCTGTGATTTCCCTGTAACCTGCTAACACCATTATAAATAATCTCCTTAATAAACTCTGCTCAAATTACCCAATTTGGGTGGACCATTTGTTTCCTGATGCTGATGTGATGCTTACAAAAGATCTCTGCTTAGGCAAGGCAGAAAACAGGTACACTGGAGAAATGGCAATGGCAAATGATCAGGAACCCAGGTACCTGAAAACTGAGGCCCATGGTAGGAATTCAAGTGACTCTTGGCACAGAGAGACAAAGGAGAAACTTCTTCACTGAGGATTAGTGATACAGAGAAGTGAATGCAGTCACTGACAACTGGAGATACTAAGCTCAGATTATTAATAACAACACAACATTTACGGTGCCCTTATGATAGGCCAAGCACCTAATAAATACACTGTCACGTTTTAGACTTTTTCATCCACTTTACTGATGAGGAAACTGGGTGAACTGATCATTGCTGGTTTGTCAACCCAAACTCCCTCCCTTAGCATCTTCTAGTAATAAAACTATTCTCTCCTGCAGGGAGTTCATTTCACAGGTTTTAACTAGTGCTAACCCTGGCCTTGCCTGCCAGAACACACCTTCTACCATGCACAATGCTTGGCTCAGGAATGGGCATGTGACTCTAACAGGCCAGTATGTTTCTCTTGAGATTTGATACTGGGACCTCAGGAAAGACTAGGATGGTGATAGCAGCCGCCACTGCTTCTGGACACCTTCCCCTCCGCCTGGAGGAGGCTGTCTCCAGTAAGAAATCATTTACCATCAGCAAAGAGGACAGAGAGAGACAAAGGATAAACGGAGGAAGAGCAACAGGGAGCACAGGAGAGATGGCCTCATTTGCTGTTGCATCCACTCTCTCGAGTGAGCTTTATCCTTCAGTTTTCCAGTATTATGAGACAATGAATCCTTTGTTTTACTTAATGTAATTTAGGTTGGATCTCCCATTTACATTCCCAAAAAATCCTGTTTAAGTAGATTAAGGCTGTCTTGCAGAGATTCTTCAGCTGGGCAGTGGTCAGCCCATGCAGTGAGAAAACTCCCTGAGGTTGGATAAAGAGCTACTCAAAAGAGGCAGTAGAGCAATCTCCGGAGTTTACGGAGATGCAGAAACGGTGATCTCCTCGGCCAGAGAGGAAAAGCCTTGTAAAGCATGGGACACCAGGTAAAATACTCGGAAGTATATTACATTTGTAGGAGGGAAAAACCATCAGTCCTAGACTTTGTTAGTCTGCATAACAAAGCTTAAAAGTAAGCCTTGAAAGGATAAATGTATCCAAGCAAATTAACTGTGTCCTAGAAAAAAGCTCAGGTATATGTGGAGAAATACAAGCATATTCAGCTCCTAAAAATGTAAACTTTACAGCTGCTGCCACCCAATCAAAAATTACCAGGTATATGAAGAGGTAGAAAAATGAGGCTTATAACAATGAGGAAAATTCAATTAAAACAGACCCAAAAGGTTACAGATAACAAAACTACAGTCATGAGTAGGCTGACAACAGGGATACATTGTAAGAAATTTGTCATTAGGAAACTTTGCCGTTGTGCAAACATCATGGTGTACTTAAAGAAGCCTACTACGCGCACGTTACTGTACTGAACACTGTAGGCAGTTGGAACACAATGGTATTTGTATATCTAAACATCTCGACAGAAAAGATAAAGTAAAAATATGATATAAAAGATTTTTTATTTTTATTTATTTATGTTTGAAATGGAGTTTCACTCTTGTTGCCCAGGCTGGAATGCAATGGCTTGATCTTAGCTCACTACAATCACCGCCTCCTGGGTTCAAGAGACTCTCCTGCCTCAGCCTCCTGAGTAGCTGGGATTACAGGCATGCACCACCATGCCCAGCTATTTTTTTGTATTTTTAGTAAAGATGGGGTGTCTCCATGTTGATCAGGCTGGTCTCGAACAACCGACCTCAGGTGATCTGCCTGCCTCAGCCTCCCAAAGTGCTGGGATTGCAGGCGTGAGCCACCATGCCCAGCAAAATATTTTTTTAAATGGCATACCTGTGTAGGGCACTTACCATGAATGGAGCTTGCAGGACTGGAAGTTTCTCTGGTGAGTGAGTGGTGAGTGGACATGAAGGCTTAGGACATTACTGTCCACTGCTGTAGTTTATGTAAACTCTGTACATTTCAAATTTGCTGAATTTATTTTAAAATTTCCCTTCCTTTGTAATAAATTAAACTTAGCTTACTGTAACTTTTACTTCATAAACTTTTTAATTTCTTAAAACCTCTTGACTCTTTTGTAATAACACTTAGCTTAAACACAAACACATTGTGTAGCTGTATAAAAATATTTCATTCTTTCTATCCTTATTCTGTAAGCTTTTTTCTATTTTATTTTTTCTCTTTTCTATTTCTATTTCTTTTTTCTATTTTAAACTTTATTCTATTTTATTTTCTATGTTCATCCTTGATGAACATCAGTGCAAAAATTCTCAACAAAATACTGACAAACAGAATCCAGCAGTATATCAAAAAGGTTATCCACTACGATCAAGTAGGCTATAGTCCCTGGGATGCAAGGTTGGTTCAACATCTGCAAATCAATAAATGTAATTCATCACATAAACAGAACTAAAGACGAAAACCACATGATTATCTCAATATATGCATAAAAGGTTTTCGATAAAATTCAACATGCCTTCTTGTTAAAAACTCTTGATGAAAGTAACTTCATGTTAAAAACTCCCCTAGGTATTGAAGAAATGTACCTCAAAATAATAAGAGCCATATATGACAAACCCACAGCCAACATCATACTAAATGGGCAAAAACTGGAAGCATTTCCCTTGAAACTGGCAAAAGTCAAGGGTGCTCTCTCTCATTACTCCTATTCAAAATAGTATTGGAAGTCCCGGCCGGGGCAAGAAGGCTAGAGAAAGAAGTAAAGGGCATCCAAATAGAAAGAGAGGAAGTCAAACTATCCCTGTTTGCAGGCGGCATGATCCTATATCTAGAAAACCCCACAGTCTCAGCCCAGAAGCTTCTTAAACTGATAAACAACTTCAACAAAGTCTCAGGATACAAAATCAATGTGCAAAATAACTAGTATTTCTATACACCAACGACAGTTAAGCTGAGAGCCAAATCAGGAATAGATTCCCATCACAATTGCCACAAAAAAAATAAAATACGTATGACTACAGCTGACTAGGGAGGTGAAAGATCTCTACAAGAATTACAAACAACTTTTCAAAAAAATCAGAGATAACAGGTCAAGTGCGGTGGCTCACGCCTGTAATTCCAGTACTTTGGGAAGCCAAGGTGAGCGGATCACATGAGGTCAGGAGGTCAGGATCAGCTTCACCAACATGGTGAAACCCCATCTCTACTAAAATACAAAAATTAGCCGGGTGCAGTGGCAAGCACCTGTAATCCCAGCTACTCAGCAGGCTGAGGCAGAAGAATCACTTGAGCCCAGGAAGCAGAGGTTGCAGTGAGCTGAGATCACACTATTGTACTCCAACCTGAACAACAGAGTGAGACTCTGTCTCAAAAAAAAAAAAAAAGACTGAAATCAAACTTCTAGAGTTGAAAAATACAATTTATGAGATTAAAAATAAACTAGATGGGATTGAAAGTAGATTACACACTACAGATGAGGACATGTCAATAGAAACTATTCAAAATGAAACACGGATAAAAAATGACTGAAAAAGGTCAACAGAGCTTCAGTGAGCTGTGGAACAACCGTGCACAACCTACTCTAAATGTAAGTGTGGTTTCCCAGGTGAGAGAAGAGGGGACAGGAACAAAGTTTGAAGAAATATGGCTGAAAATTTCCCAGGTTTGTTGAAAAACATAAACATATAGATCCAAGAAACTCAATAGACTTTATTTTTATTTTACTTTATTTTACTATTTTTGAGACAAGAGTCTTGCTCAGTGGCCCAAGCAGTGCAGTGGTGTGATCTCAGCTCACTGCAACCTCCACCTCCCAGGTTCAAGCAATTCTGCTGCTTAGGCCTCCCCAAGTAGCTGGGATTCCAGGCATGTGCCACCACGCCCAGCTAATTTTTGTATTTTTAGTAGAGATGGGATTTCACCATGTTATAAAGGCTCCTAACGTCAAGTGATCCACCCACCTGGGCCTCTCAAAATGCTGGGATTACAGGTATGAGCCACCACGCCCAGCCTCACTAAATGTTAATGAAAAGAAAGATGAAGACACACATCAAGGCACATCATAATCAAATCAGGGAGCCCATTTCATTGGGCAGCATCCCCCACAGTCGTTTCTGACATTCAAAGTAGAGCAATCACAGAGCATTTTAAGGATTCAGGTGTGTCCTCTACTAAAGTATTTCTCAGTGTCTTAGTGAAGAGAATGTCTTCCAGTCCTTCTGGTGGAGCATTAGGTGGGAGGATGGGCATCAGGTTGCACATAATAAATCCAGTCCAACCTTATCTCCCAAGCCTGTGGATTCCCTTCTCCACAGCATGCCGAGGAAGCTCTGGCATGGTATCCCCATTAAATGCAGACCACCATTGAGTCCAAGTTTTAGTCAAGCCACCAGGAAAGATTTTAAAGCCACCTCCAGTTGCATTAGCTAACACATTAAATCCAGAATCTCTACTAAGCACATCCATATCCATGATTTTAACCCAATGTAATGTTGTCTCTTCTTACGAAAAATACCCTTAGAACGCACTCTCACACATGTTCCCCAGGTTTCTGTTGCTATATATTATCAGCAAAGTCTTGAAATGCTTCTGGCATGTACGCTATTTTTTCCCAGGTCATAGTGTGTACTTACCCACCTGCAACATAATGAGATTTGGCCCTATCCAAATGTTTAGTAGTAAGAGGGAGTTATTGTGGTGAGTCTTAAGGAAAATGAATATATCCCCTTTCAAAGCATCTTTCCCAGTTGAAGGTTTTCCTAGCAATGGTCTAAATGCCTTATCACACACACCCAATCTCTCAGAAATGGCTGGGCTATTTGAAAGCTGGAATAGCTCACTGAAGACTCCACTCTGGGGCCAACCGGGAGACAGCCGCTTAAAAGGATGGTATTCTGTCTTACAGGATGCAGTACACACTTTGAATTAGAGACCATGGTGGCATCTCCCCCATAATCAAAATATATGTGTCTGGGAATCAAGGCATTGGAAGTAAAGAAGCAATCTGTCCTCAAAAGTAAATTCGAAATTTTACCTCAAGGGACACAAGAATTTGGTAACAATTTAGAAATAGCTATTTCCAGTTTCTTGTCCCAGTTTCTCCTTATTACTACCAGGCAACAGGTTTTCAAAAAATATTAACATCCAATTTTAGCTACCTAAAAATGTGAGGACCTTTGCAGATCTTCAATGGTATATTAAAAAATGGTAAACTTACAGTAGAAGAAATGAGCAAATGTTCCCAAAATGAGCAGTAGAGTGACTGGCAGTAAAATTAAAAAAAAAAAAAAAAAAATAGAAGATCCAAGCACAAAATATTATGTAGTGTCCCAAATATGTTTTCCTGGTTTTTTGATAAGCTCTCTAGTTTATCTTCTTATTTGATCTAATAATCAGACAAGCAGTTCCCCAATGTTATAGGCAGATGAATTACCCCTAGAGTTTAGAGCACTATTCCAGAGAAATGTTTGAGAAAACAATAGGGAAGAACTGCAGCAATCTGCTACTGCAGCGACGTAAAGACTCACTGTTGAGGTTAAAAGTCAAAGGTCAAGTTGGCGTTTTTCTCTTCGTCCTCTTGTGGTTGATTAAACAATATTACTTGAGATGAAAGCAATTAGCGAAAAGAATTATGATTACTTTATTAGCATTACTGAATAAATGTCTTTTCAGAATCCAGCTTATCACTCAAAAACACATCATATTGCTCTAAAATTACTTATTCAATTTCAGGCCAGAGAGGATTTTTTAATAAGAGTTTCCTATTAAACTTCTCATTGAAGTTTAATCAATGTGCTTGATCAATATGTGTCCTCTAAAGCAAACCTAGGATTTAGAAAAGAATCTAAGTGTGTGAGCTCCTATGAGTAATATCTGAGCTTACTCAAAAGATTGGTTTTCAGGCTGTTTCTTCTCTGTCAAATTCTAGAAAGCTCTAGAAGGTCGTAATAAATCCTCACAGAATACAACTAAGGCATAGAAATAACTTTCAAAGATTTAGAATTAGCCGGAATAATTTTCTTTGGGATCTAATTCTTATTTACAAGTCATTCTAGAGACTCAAAATTAGGCAACAACATTGCAACATGAATAACACTGATTTTAGATTGGAGAAAGAAAAGCCACACATTTATTCAATAGGGGATAAATAAGTTCTAGGGCAATATGTAAGAGAATAATAATAACATTTAGCAAGGAAAAAACGAGCTCAATAAATATATAACCTACCTTAAAAAAGAAAAAAAATAAGTATGTTTAGGCAATAGTCATATCTCCTTACTAAAGGTATGGTAAACAAAGATATCGCTAAAGCTATAGTAAACCAAGAAAAGCTCTTCTCTCCAGGGAGAGAGGCATGGCACCTCTACGATCATGTGGTCACAGTGTGTGTGGTAGAATGGCAAGTTATCTCTGTTCCCCTGAAGTCCAAAGTATGCACCTTGTTGATAAGGGTCTTATAAGTGTATATATTCTTTTAATAGGATATTTCATTTCAGCTTAAGAAAATAATCAGATTTTTTTTTTACAACAATGGATTTCATAGGAAAAAAAAAAACAAACAAGAAATCATTTAAATGACCAAAAGGGCTATTATAGGTTTTTTTCAAAACTATTAATGCTCAATATAAGTAGGAAAAAATCCAGATTACAAAAAATTATTGCACCATTTTCTATTTTGTAAGTCTGTGTATGTGTGTGTATGTGCATGTGAAAAAAATATGGAAAAACTTAGAATAATTTTTCTAGGGTCTTTCTTTTTGTATTTTCAATTTTTTTAAAAAAAAAGTTCTTTCTTAAAGGGATAGCTAGAGTGGCCAACAACCTTAAAGAAGAGCTTGAAACCATCCCAGCCAACATGGTGAAACCGTGTATCTACTAAATTAGCCAGGCATGGTGGTGTGCGCCTATAATCTCAGCTACTCAGGAGGCTGAGACAGTGCAATCACTTGAACCCAGAAGGTGGAGACAGCAGTGAGCCAAGATTGCGCCACTGCACTCCAGCCTGGCGACAGAGTGAGACTCCATCTCAAAAAGTGATTGAAAATAAGGCACCAATGTAGGGCTGTTCACATAGCATGTTTTTCTAAAATACCCTCCTCTGTCATCTGTAATAGCTACCTAATTTTCAGTGGGCCTGGCTCCAAAAAAGTTGTGAAATTGTACCAATACACATTGCATCATCCCTTCATTATTTGTGCCAATTGATGGAAGCTGAAATGTGGAAAACATCAACTAGATAATCCTAAATTAATTTGTACTGAGACTTGGAATATGACCTGACACATGTGCTTAGACATTAATGTATTCCTCCTCTTCCCTCACTAACCTTCAGGCCTTGTCCTCACCAGTTCTTGGTCTGGGTCCCACTCACATCATGGGGCCAGCATGGCAGCACTGGTGAAGTCCCTAGGAATAAAAACAATGTTTGAGAAAAGATTGATTGGTGACAATGACAGCTCTGAATTGTGGACATTTGTACCTGTAAATGCAGAAACACCCATATACAATCATCCACATACTAATATTCTACCTAGATTCATTAATTTTTCCATAACTCTGATGAAAAGGGAGTTTTATTTGTGTAGAATCAGATTTAATGATAGTGGTGCCTGGAATAATGGTAAGAAAAGATACCTTGGCAGGACTGGCTACATCATTTAAGGGACCCAATGCAAAATGAAAATGCAGAACCCTTGTTCTAAAATGATTCAGGATTTCAATGCTGAGACAGCAGAGCATGAAACCAAGCACAGAGTCCTTTTAAATGCAGGGCTCTGTGTGACTGTACGGGTCACAGGCCCATGAAGCCAGTCCTGAGTCTTAGACTCAGGTAGATACGGGATCAAATTCTAGATTTTTCATTTATAACCTGAGTATCTTGGGTAAATTATTTAAACTTTCAAAGTTTCAGTTCTGCCCTCTTAAAATGGGAGTAATGTGAGTATGGCATTATTCTCAAGATTGCTGTGAAGATGAAAGGAGAGAGCATTCCATCAGGTGCATAGCATGGTGCCTGGCTCAGGGAGACTGTTCATCTTCTCTGTCCTGTTTACTGCAGTTAGAGTTTGATATAGTATGAATATTTTTCCCCTCCAAATCTCATGTTGAAATTTGACCCCCAATGTTGGAGGTGGGGCCTAGAGGGAGGTGTTTGGATCATGAGAGCAAATCCTTCATGAATGGCTTGGTGCCATTCTTGTGGGATTGAGTGAGCTCTGACTCTTCGTTCCTGTTAGATGTGTTAAAGAGTCTGACACCTCTCTCCTCACCCCTCTTCCTCTCTCTCTCATTCTCTCTCTCTTTTCTCTCTCTCTTCTTTCCTGTCACCACGTGATGCCTACTCTCCTCTGCCTTCCACCATGAGTAGAAGCTCCATGTAGCCCTTGCCAGAAGCAGATGCTGGTGCCATGCTCGTATAGCCTGCACAGCCATGAACCAAATAAACCTCTTACCTTTATAAATTACCCAGACTCAGGTATTCTTTTATAGCAACACAAAACAGTCTAAGAAAGAGTTCATATTCTAAAATGGAAACTCGAAAGTTTGACATGGTTTGGCTCTGTGTCCTCATTCAAATCTCATGTTGAATTGTGACCCTATGTGTTGGAGGTGGGGCCTGGTGGGAGGTGATTGGACCATAGAGATGGTTTCTGGTGGTTTAGCACCATCCCCCTAGTGCTATCTCATGACAGAGTTCTCACGGGATCTGGTTGTTTGAAAGTGTGTAGTGCTTTCCCCTTTGCTCTCTCTCCATCTCCTGCTCCGCCATGGTAAAAATGTGCTTGCTTCTCTTTCACCTTCCACCATAATTGTAAGTTGCCTGAGGCCCCCAGCCATGCTGCCTGTACAGCCTGCAGAACTATGAGTATATTAAACCTCTTTTCTTCATAACTTACCGGGTCTCAGGTAGTTCTTTATAACAATATGAGAACAGACAATACAGAGTTTCTCCCTGATTTCAGATTATTTTTTGTTATCCATTATCAATAAAAATGCACATAATGACATATAAGGACCTTAACTAATCAGGTTTTATCAATCTCTCTAAAACTTGCCACTTACCACTCTCCCATATGTTCTAAGTATAACTTGTATTTATTTTGACTTTTTCTTAAGAATTGGTAATTATAATAGGCATAGATAACAAATAATAAATGCTTCTTTGTGCCAGGCACTGTGCTAGTCATTCTGTGGCAGGGAACACTCATTCTCTACTCCTGCCCTTTCTTCCCATGAGAGGGAGCCACATGAGCTGTAACATTCCCAGATACTTCCACCTCCTCATTTATCCTCCCCTGAGGATCAGTTTTGGAGAATCTGGGTATTTGTATTCCAGCCTCTTTCTCTTTTGGTAGCAGATCTCACAGGGAGCATGATTTTAGGCATGCTGTAAGCATAGTGGCAAAGACCTTTTCCCAGTGGAAAGACCCACTGTCCAGGACTACCTGATATCAGTTGGTGAGCCTGTCTATTTCTGGTATTCAGCATCAGGAAGCCTAAGCTCTCCATTGTCAGCTTTGTCAATGATAATGGTCTCCTGCCTGCGTTACTCTTGTCTATTTCTAAATTGGTTCAGAACTTGGGTGAGAAAAGTGGGTATTATTTACTGAGGCTACAGAAGTATTCCAATAAAGTCTACGTTCATTGTCTCCTTTACACCTCAGAGCTACCATATGAGGTAAGCATTTCTATCCAATTTTTGTAGATGAGAAAAATAAGGATTAGCAATCAAGTAAGTGGCATAATCAAGATCTAAACAGCTCTATCTGATGCCACAGATTATGCCCTTACATTGTCCCATTTTGTTTTTGCGTGAAGGTTTAATAATAAACAGATAAGAACATTCAAAATTTGAGTTCATGTTGAAAAAAAAAGCTAACACAGTATTATATGCAGTGTACTTATATTCTATCTGGCAGAAAAGTTAGCCAAGCTAAACTTAAATTCAGCACATGCTGAATTTTATTTTAGGGAGAACAAGCTGCAATCATAATAAAGAACTGTATTTACAGCTAACAGCAATACCCACGTTTCTCTATAGGTCTTACACTACAATCTGAAATTGCATTTCATGATTTACAAGGTCTGAGACATAAACGATAAAAGGTATGTTTATGGGAATTTTCTCATTAACAGCCACAAAACAAGCAATTTTGTGTGGAATTGCTTTGTTCACCTTTTCTCAAATATGTGCAAGATATCTCTTTGATGTTGAATCCATTCTGATTTGAACATCTCAATATTTTTGATGTTCTGTGAACTCTTCCACACCCCACCTATCACTGGGAAGGTCAGACCTCCCTACCCACTTGCTGAAAAGAATGAAATTTAGAACATTTGAGGGCACAGGCTGCCTACTTACGAATACCCGAAGAATGAGCTCTGCTTACCTCTGTTCCTTCGTAGGTACATGAATGAGTCACCAAAAATTCACTAATATTTGATTAATGCAGTTGTGCTAGTATAAAAAACAACAAAAGGAACACAGTGCTGAATAAATTCTAGATCTTGAAGATTTAATGCATCCACTTATATCCATAACTCAATCCCTTTTCATATGAACCCGAGTTACTGTTGTTACTGTCTTCCACAATCCTTCCTACCACGACTCATTCCGGTGCATACCTCCTTCTTCTTGTCACAAGAACATCAACACTCTGCAGTCTTTTCTTCTTTATCATGTCTTCATCCCTCCGTACTTTGCTCACCAAGATGTGTTTTTCCATCTGTCATATTTGTCTAATCCTGTTGATTTAATGCGCTATATTTATACCAAGAAAACAGTACATACGAAATACTCCCAAGCATATAACTACTTTTTAAAATGTAGATCTTTCTACATTATGCATATATATTGCCTGACCTGACATCTCTATTTTCACACAATGCTCAGCGCTCCTGATTAATTGTCTCTTTAATATTTTATCCAAAACTGCACTGGAAAACCAAGAAAACAGGATGAAGGAATGTCATTTGAATTTTTGGTGATCTTCATTATTTACCAAATATGCTTCGAGTAATATTCATACAATACTTCTTATACTTCTACTTACAGACATATTATACTGCATATAATACGTCTTATAACCACCTTTGTAGCACTGAGATGTGCCTAACAAGCACTGTTAGCTCTCTTACAGGACTGTGGGTAATGGAAAATATGGAGAATCCTGGCTTGGAAAGGCAGTAAATACGGTTATTTTGACACTACACACTACTCTCTATTGGAGGAATTGTGATTGTTTTTGTTTTGAGGAAAGAAGCTTGCCTACTGGCAATCCATAAGAGATTCTGGAGAACAGTTGTAGATTCAAAACATGAGTTTTAGTCTACTTGGATGTAGCACCTTGTTAACAAAAAGGCTTCACTTTTATTGCCTCACTGATATTCACATAACCTGCTGACATAGCGCTATGGTCTGAATGGGTGTATACCCCCAAAATTCACATACGGAAACTTCATTCTCAAGGTGATGGTGTTAAGAGGTAGGGCCTTTTTGAGGTGATTAAATCATGAGGGCTCTGCCCTCAAGAACCATGTTAGGTACCCTCATAAAAGGCCTTGAGTAAATGAGCTTGGCTCTTCTTCTACCTCCCACCCCATGAGATTGCAGATTTCACAACAAGACACTATCTTGGGAGCACAGAGCAGCTCTCACCAGACATCAATGCCAACGCCTTGATCTTGGGCTTCTCAGCCTCCATAACTGTAAGAAATCAATTTCTTGTCTTTATAAGTTATCCAGCCTAAGGCATTTTGTTATGGCAGCACAAACAGCCTCAGACATACAGACTTTATGTCAGCCACTTTTGAAAAAAAAATGTACAAAAAACTTGAGGCACTGACAGCCAAATGACTGGCTCAAGAACAGGCAAAGCATGATCAAGTAAGTTTTGAGGCATACATTTTTAATCCAAACTCCCTTGGTAATCTGATGGTGAAAAGAGCTTTCAATTTTCAAATTTCCTAGACTACATGTAGCAGAAAACTCAGGAGCATGGCACCAACTTATTGTCTCTTATTGTGTAGAAGGATATCTGACTTGACATTGAGAATTCCACATAAGAATCTACAGGCCTTTTCCCCTGCCCAGTGGTGTTCAGTTACCTACCTTCAATCTCTGCCAACAGCAATTCTCTACCCCTCTGGTTTAAGCAGGCTGTTCTAAATAGTTGTTGGTGGTTACCATGGTAACAGACGCTTAGGTTTCAGCTTCAAATGCCCCTTTTAATGAGGCAATTTCAAGAATATTTGTGATAAATTACCAGACCACAGACTTAACTGCAGGGAGTTTTGCTTTGGAAAATCTAATAAAAAGACAGCAGAAAGAATGAGCAGTAAATGCAATAGAGAAAATGGGGCCAGATTTGGAGGGGCAAATGGAAGAGATGCCAGATCTGACTACCAAAAGCCAAATCAGAATCAATTCAAACCAGAGCTTTAAATTATAAATGGTCCCTGAAGAGCTTCCTGACATGCTGAGCCAAGATTCCTTGGGAGAAGAAATGGTAAAGTGAGAGGTGGTGAGGGCAAGAATTGAGTATGTCCTGTAGAAGGCTGTGTATTTTAAAGCTTCCATTTTCTATTTTATCATTAACTGTAGTGGCTAAATCAGAGTCTTCTTTTGTTTCTCCATTTCTCCATGTATGAGACCAAGAGACATTGCCACTTGGGGAGGGCATAATGAACTAAAATGTGGACTTTGGCCTAAATGAATTTCACAGCAACCTCAGTTATCCACATTTCCCAAAGACATCCCTGTCTTGATAATGGTCCAGGATTCTGTTATTAACCTCTTATCCATTGTACCCATTCAAAGTTTCACAGAAGGATAAACGTACTTAAACACATTGCTACACTATTGTGTGGAAAGAAACATCTCCTAATTACCCAATGGAAGACATGTCATTCATCCTTGTTATGATTGAATATAAAAAGTAGGCCTCCTCTATATAAAATAGCTTCAGTTTATACTTGGTTGAAGGCAAGAGGGCAGCCGAAAAGAGCTTTCACTTACACTGTAAGTGCCTTGCCAGGCTCCCTAGGTCCCTTCAGGAATGTCTTACTCTCGCTGCTCACGGAAAGCACCAGGGAACAGATGCATTACAGTTTGTGACAGGAGAACAGCCTGTGGATTCCGCCTACTCCCTCCAGTCCATCTGGGAGGTGGGTGAGATAGGGAGCCCACAGAGAGGGGGGCTCTCCTGGGAATCCCTCAGGGTGCCATGGCTATTGGTGCTTTATTTTCAGTAGATGGCACTGTGTCTATTGAGATAAGCAAAGGGAGATTCTAGATAGGAAATTTGTTTCTAGAGAAAGCACAAGGCATGTGAGAATGCAAGGTATTTTTTTTTTTTTTTGGCCTTAGTTACATGATAACGCAAATACTATTCAGTATTCATGTTATATTCTCTTTGGAGCCCAGGGAACTTTATGATTTATTATTTTGGCTCAATCTCAGGTCTGTGATGAAGCCCAGGGCCATCCTATGCAAAATATTCTTGGGATAAGAATAAATCATTCTGAATGTTCACCTCTGTTACCCAACACATACATTAGCACCTCTACTCCATCTGTGCCCTGGATCCCCACCCTGTGCACTGAATTTCTCCCTTTTTCCCAGACAGGAAACTCTGACACTTCAGTTCTTCCTCAAACCCAGGAGCTTTCACACCCCAAGAATGAGACAACCAGAACAGTTTCTTGCACACTGGTGCCCCCATGGAGCTGACATTCTCATTTGTCCATCCATCCTTTTTCTTTTCTAACAGACATCCAGTTGTTATTTTCTCTCTTCTGAATAGTTCCAGGAAAGTAAACTCCAGCACCAGAAGATGCACCAATTGCATTTTTTTATTATACTTCAAGTTCTGGGATACATGTGCAGAATGTGCACGTTTGTTACATAGGTATACACAGCCATGGTGGTTTGCTGCACCCATCAACCTGTCATCCATATTAGGTATTTCTCCTAATTCTGTCCCTCCCCTAGTTCCCCACCCCCTGAGAAGCCCCAGTGCACGATGTTCCCCTCTGTATCCATGTGTTCTCATGAATCAATTTTATTTTAAGCCAAGTGTAGTCTTTTAAATGGGAGGAGAGAACCTCAAGTATGTTTCATTGAAAATGAATTGTAGGCCGGGCGCGGTGGCTCACGCCTGTAATCCCAGCACTTTGGGAGGCCGAGGCGGGTGGATCACGAGGTCAAGAGATCGAGACCAGCCTGGTCAACATGGTGAAACCCCGTCTCTACTAAAAATACAAAAAAAAAAAAAAAAAAAATCAGCTGGGCATGGTGGCACATGCCTGCAATCCCAGCTACTCAGGAGGTTGAGGCAGGAGAATTGCCTGAACCCAGGAGGCGGAGGTTGCAGTGAGCCGAGATCGCGCCATTGCACTCCAGCCTGGGCAACAAGAGCGAAACTCCGTCTCAAAAAAAAAAAAAAAAAAGAAAATGAATTGTAGACATAGGATGGAGGATGGGGTACATGTGGGCCAAACACTAGGTGATGCACTTAATATAAAACTCTCTCTTTTATTCTTTATGGTAATCTTGAGATAGATACTATACTACCCACCTTACAGATGAGAAAATGGAAGTTCAGAAAGTTTAAATAATCTATCTAAAATCACCCTTGATATTGACTGGGCTTATAATGAGATTCTAAACTTCTGAGTAGTTTGCTAGAAGACTTCTGGGAAAGGGACTTGCATGGAGAAACTTCTTATTTCTGTCCCTTGACATAATCTTCTAGATACAACCCCTGGAACTGCAGCAGTCATCTTGAGACAATGTTGGAAGCCCACCTAAGAGAACAGGATAAAAGTCCGAGGACAAAGAGCAGAATGATAGAAAGAACCTCGAACTTTGATGATACTGTTGAGCTGCAAAATTAATCAACCTTCAAACTTCAGATGTGTGTTTTAGCCACTTTGAGAAATGTCTTCTATTATATTGTAGCCTGAAATACCCTAAACAATACTACCTAAACACTCTACCCATAGATGACTAGAAAATGTATTAGTGCCTGAGCCAGAGGCAGCCATCCATAGGGTAATTGCCAAGGAGGTAGGATATGAGAGTTCGCCTATCCAGGCATCCATATTGGATCATATCTAATGAAGCCAATCAGATCTTTTCTGGGGATGTCTGGATAAGACAGCATTTTCCCCCATTTCCTCAGGAACCTTGCTCCATCACTCCACCTCTCTTATATCTTCAATGTTTTCTCCTTAAACTAACACTTTTTTTTTTCCTTTTCTTGAGACAGGGTCTCACTTTGTCACCCAGGCTGGAATGCAATGGTGCAATCATGGCTCACTGCAGCCTTGACCTCCCAGGCTCATGTGACCCTCCCATCTTAATCTCCTAAATAGCTGGAACTATAGGCATGCACCACCATGCCTGGCTATGTTTTTGACTTTTTCTTGTAGAAATGAGGTCTCACTGTGTTTCCCAGGCTGGTCTTCATCTCCTGGCCTCAAGCTGTCCTCCTGCCTCAGCCTCTCAAAATGCTGAGATTACAGGCGTGAGGCACCACCTAACCCCTTCTTAAACACCGTTGAAATTTTCCCTATTGAAAACAAATTTAAAAACCTTCGTCAAATACAGAAATTCTTCCAATACCACTCTAAGGAGCTCCTCTCTTTCATAGTCCACTTCTTAAAGTAGATGTATCCAGTTTCTCTCCTTCAAATCACTCTTCAACCCATTGCAATTCACACCTGCAGTTCCCCAACAGGACAGCTGCTCTTATGGACATTACAAAATAGTAGGAAAATAGGTTGTCAATTGCTGAGTAACATACTACCTCAAAACTTAGTCATTTAAAACAACAGACACCATTGATTATCTGTCATGATTCTGCGGGTTGAAAAGGCTCAGTTGGACAATTCCTCTGTTCTGCATGGAACTGCAGTCACCTGGAGGCTTGACTGAGCCGGAACATCCACTATGGCTCATTCACATGGCTGGCAGATGGTGTTGGCTCTTGGTTGGGAACTCAGCTAGAAGTTAGTCCTTCTCCTCCTGGCCTCTCTACATGTGGGCTTCTCACGACATGATGGCTGTGTTTCAAGAGGAACAATTTCAACCTTGTGAAAATAGAAGCTGCTCAGCTTCAGAAATTTAAGAACCTCACTTCTGCCACATTGGTCAAAATGAGTCCAATCCAGTCCAGATTCAACAGAAGGCAAATAGATTTCACTTCTTGATAGAGAGAACAGCAAATAATTTACAGTTATCTTTAATGTTATTAAAGATCATTATTAATGAATGTCTTTATTGTTGAATCCAGTGAAAACATTGTAGTCCTTATTTTCTGTGGCATCTTGATTCTGGAAACACTTTCTTCCCTCAGCTTTCATGACAACACACTCTCCTGCTTGCCCAGGTACATCTAGGCTTCTCTTTCTCTTTTTTGGGAGGAATCTTTTCCTCAAACTCAAATGCGATTGTTCCTTAGAATTCCATCCTTCATCTTCTTCTGTTATTACTATATTCACTCTTACTGGGCATTCTAATAAACTGATAAGGCTTACATCACTATCTACATACTAATCACTCAAATCTATACGATACTCACATCTCACTTTAGTTTCAAATCTAGATATCCCACTCTGTACTGATCTTCTCCAGTCTGCATTTGGATATCCAACAAATACCGCAAATTCAAAAGGTCTAAAATTGAGCTTGTTGCATTTTCTTCCAAAGCTCCTGTTTCAATATTATCTATTTCTATGAATAGAACCATAGCTCCTTCAGTTACATGATGCAGAAAGCTAAACATTTTGCCCTTCTCTATTTTCCTCAACCCTATTATTTAGTCACCATAGCTAGTTAATATTATCTCTTTAATATCTTTCAAATTTGTTGTCAGCCTCTGTTCTCTAGCACTTCAGTATTGAACTCTAGTTTAGACTACTCTCATCTTTTATCTATTTACTCCAACATTTTGTATCTGTCTTCTCACCTCACACTGGCCTCCTCTTTAATCCATTTTTCACACTGTCAGAGTGAAGTTTGTAATGGTAAAATCAGATCACATTGTGCTCAATTCGGTAACACATATACCAAAATTAGAACAATTCAGAGAAGACTAGTATGGTCCTTGTGCAAGGATGACTTAAATTTGCAAAGTATTTCATATTTTTCCTGTACTCAAGGGCACACGATGTACTGGAGATGATCAGTAAAGAGTAGAATATCTAGATTTGGAATTATATATTATAATTTGCATGACAGTAACAAAAATGAGGGGAAAGGGGATGAGCTATATAGGAACAAAATTGTGTATATTATTATAATTAAGTTGGCATTAACTTGAAATAGAGTGTTATAAATTATGATATTGTAATTCTAACAGCAACCTGTGATGGAAATAGATTGTTATAAATTATGATGTTGTAATTCTAACAGCAACCTGTGATGATTAATTTTATATGTCAACTTGACTGGCCTGAGGAATACCCACATAGCTGGTAAAGTATTATTTATGGGTGTGTCTGTGAAGGTGTTACTTGACAAGGTTAGTATTTGAATTAATAGGCGGAGCAAACAAGATCCACCCTCATCAGTGTGGGTGGACATAATCTAATCTGTTGAAGGCCTGAATCAAATAAAAAGGCAGAGGAAGGGTTAATTTTCTCTCTCTTTTTGAATTGGGACATTCGTCTTCTCCTGCCCTCAGATAGTAAAACTACCTTTCCTTGGGCCTTCAAACTCTAGGACTTCCAACCCCTCCACAACTCAAGTTCTTAGGAAATGGAGTTACACCAATGTAGACCCCACCAGGATTAAAGTTTTCAGGACTGGGAGTTATGTCATCAGGTACTCTAATTCTCAGGCCTTTGAACTTGAATTAAATTATATCACTGGCTTTCCTGGTTTCCCAGGAAATCTGCAGACGGCATTTCGTTGGACTTCTTGGCCTCCATATTTTCATGAGTCAATCCCTATAATAAATATCCTCTTACATATCTCTATATATCCCACTGTTTCTGTTTATCTGGAGAACCCTGGCTAACATACACCCACTAAGAAAATAATTCAAAAATAGCACAATAGAACACCAGGTAGACTTCTAAGGTGCTTCACTCTAGTTCTTGGTACCTGGATGGCACCCCTGACCCACACAGGGCCTGGGGGAATGTGTTGCCCTGAAGAGAAGGACATAGGCCTGGCTGGTTTTGCCAGCTGATGATTGTAGAGCCCTAGAGCATTGAGTGAACATAGGTGGTAGCCAGGGAGTGGTTACAGCAGGCCTTGGGCCACACTGAGTACTGTTCTGGCTTTAGGTCTGAGCTAGTCATTCTTAAGGGTGGCAGCCACAGGGGTGCTTGTGTCACTCCATCCCCAGCTCCAGGTGGCTCAGAACTGAGAAAGAGAGACTCTATTTGTTTGGGAGAAAGTAAAGGAAGAGAAGAAGTATCTCTGCCTAGTAATACAGAGAATTCTTCTGGATCTTGTCCAAGAACATCAAGGAAGTACCTCTGTGAGTCTGTGAGAACCACAGTGTTACTGCCTTCTAAAGCAGATACAGCTTAGGTCACAAAACCTAAGTCCTTTCAAATATCTGGAAAGCCTTCCCGAGAAAGATGGGTACAAACAAGCCCAGACTGTGACGATTACAATAAATACCTAACTCTTCAATACTCAGACTCAGAAGAAGATCTGCAAGTATTAAGATGATCCAGGAAAATGTGATCTCACCAAAAGAAGTAAATAAGGCATGTGGGACCAATCCTGGAGAAACAGAAACATGTGACCATTCAGACAGAATTCCAAATAGTTATATTGAAGAAACTCAGAGAAATTCAAGATAACTCGGAGAAGGAATTCAGAATTCTGTCAGATAAATTTAACAAAGAGATTGTAATAATTAAAAATAATCAAGTAGAAATTCTGGAGTGATAAATGCAATTGACACACTGAAGAATGCATCAGAGTTTTTTAAATAGCAGAACTGATCAAACAGAAGAAAGAATTAGTGAGGCTGAAGATAGGCTATTTGAAAATACATAGAAGAGACAAAAGAAAAAAGAATAAAAAACAATTAAGCATGCCTACAGAATCTAGAAAATAGCTTCAAAAGGGAAAATCTGAGAGTTATTGGTCTTAAAGAGGAGGTAAAGAAAAAGATAGGGATAGAAAATTTATTCAAAGGGAAAATAACAGAGAACTTTCAAAACCTAGAAAGATATCTATATCCGAGTACAAGAAAGTAATAGAACACCAAGCAGATTTAACCCAAACAAGACTACTTCAAGGCATTTAATAATCAAACTCCAATGGTCAAAGGTGAAGAAAGATCCCAAAAGCAGCAAGAACAAATAACATGTAATGAAGCTCTGGTACATCTGACAGCAGACTTTTTAGTGTAAAACCTTACATGCTAGAAAAGAGTGGCATGACATATTTAAAGTGCTGAAAAGAATAAACTTTTATCCTTGAATAGTATAGCCAGCAAAATTGCACTTCAAACATGAAGGAGCAATAAAGACTTTCCCAGACAAAGAAAATCCGAGTAATTTAATCAACAGCCAGACCTGTCCTATAAGAAATGGTAAAGGGAGTACTTCAATCAGAAAGAAAAGGATTTTAACGAGCAAGAAGAAAGTATCTAAAGGCACAAAACTCATTGGTGATAATACACAGAAAAATACAGAACATAATAACACTCTAATTGTGGTGTGTAAACTACTTTTATCTTAAGTAGAAAGATAAACAATGAACCAATCCAAAATAATAACTACAACATTTTAAGACATAGGCAGTACAGTAAGGTATAAAAAGCAACAACAAAATCTAAAAAGCAGGGGAATTAAGTTAAGACATCGTCTATTAGTTCTCTTTTGGCTTTTTTGTTTATGCAAACAGTGTTAAGTTGTTATCAGTTTTAAATAATAAGTTATAAGATAGTATTTGCAAGCCTCATGGTGAACTCAATTTGAAAAACATACAATAAGTACACAAAAAATAAAAAGCAAAAAATGAAATCATATCACCAGAGAAAATCTTCACTGAAAGGAAGACAAGAAAGAAAGGAGGGAGAGAAGACCACAAAACAACCTGAAAACAAATAAGAAAATGGCAGGAATAAGTGTATTATTACTAATCAATAATAATACGGAATGTAAATGAACTAAACTCTCTAATCAGAAGACAGAGTAGCTGAATGGATTAAAAATAAATAAAACTAGGCCCATTAATCTGTTGCCTACAAGAAATGCACTTCACCTACAAACACACACATAGACTGCAAATAAAGGGCTGGAAAAATATATTTCACACCAATGGAAACCAAAAAAGAGCAAAAATAGCTATACTTATATCAGACAAAATAGATTTCAAGACAAAAACTATCAGAGACAAAGAAGGTTACTATATAATGATAAAGGGTTCAAATCAGCAAGAGAATATAACAATTTGAAATATACATGTGCCCAATACTGGAGCACCCAGAAATATAAAGCAAATATTATCAGAGCTAAAGAGTGAGACTCCAATACAATAGTAACTGGAGATTTCACCACTCCATTTTCTTCCAGACAGAAAATCAACAAATAAACATTGGGCTTAATCTGTACTGTATATCAAATGGATCTAGTAGATATTTACAAAACATTTCATCCAATGGCTACAGAATACGCATTATTTTCCTGAGCACATGGATTATTCTCAGGGATAGACTATATGTTAGGTCACAAAACAAGTCTTAAAATATTCAAAATAATTAAAATAATATTAAGCATCCTCTCTGACTGCAACAGAATCATACTGGAAATCAATAACAAGAAGAATTTTGGAAACTATACAAATACATGTGTATTCGTCCATTTTCATGCGGATAAAGACATACCCAAGATATGGCAATTTACAAAAGAAAGAAGTTTAATGGACTTAAAGTTCCACATGGGTGGGAAAGCCTCACAATCATCATGGAGGGCAAGGAGGAGCAAGTCATGTCTTAAATGGATGGCAGCAGGCAAAAAGAGAGAGGTTGTGCACAGAAACTCACCCTTATAAAATTATCAGATCTCATGAGACTTATTCACTAACATGAGAGCAGCATGGGAAAGACCTGCCCTCATGATTCAATTACCTCCCACAGGGTCCCTCCCATAACACATGAGAATTCAAGATGAGATTTGGGTGGAGGCACAGCCAAACCATATCATTCTGCCCCGGCCCCTCCAGGGATTTCATGTCCTCACATTGCAAAACCAGTCATGCCTTCCCAATAGTCCGCCAAAGTCTTAACTCATATCAGGATTAACTCAAAAAGTCCACCGTCTAAAGTATCATCTGAGACAAGTCAAGGTCTTCCACCTATGAGCCTGTAAAATCAAAAGTAACCTAGTTACTAGTTACTTCCTAGATACAATGGGGTACAGGCATTGGATAAATACACCCATTTCAAATGAAAGAAATTGGCCAACACAATGGGGCTACAAGCCCCATGCAAGTCTGAAATACAGCAGGGCAGTCAGATCTTAAAGTTCCAAAATGATCTCCTTTGACTCCATGTCTCACATGCAGATCATGCTGATGTAAGAGGGGGGTTCCCATGGTCTTGGGCAGCTCCATTCCTGTGGTTTTGCAGGGTACAGCCTCCCTCCCAGCTGCTTTCATGGGCTGGCATTGAGTGTCTATGTCTTTTCCAGGTGCATGGTGCAAGCTGTTGGTGGATCTACCATTCTGGGGTCTGGAGGATGGTGGCCCTCTTCTCACAGCTCCACTAGGTGGTACCCCAGTAGGGACTCTGTGTGGGGGCTCTCAACCCACATTTCCTTTCTGCACTGCCCTAGCTACTTGGGAGGCTGAGGCAGAAGAATCACTTGAACACAAGACGCAGAGGTTGCAGTGAGCCAAGATCATGCCATTGCATTCCAGACTGGGCGACAAGAACAAAACTATGTCTCAAAAAAAAATTAGCTGATTTAAAAACAAGATCCAACTATATGCTGTCTATGAGAGACTTTAAAGACAAAAAGAGGTTGAAAATAAAAGCGTGAAAAAAGATGTACCAGTCAAACTGTAACCAAAAGAGATTTAGAATGACTGTATTATTAAAGTAGACATTAAGACAAAAAATTGTTACTAGAGACTAAGAAGGACATATTATAATGATAAGAGAGTTAATCAGCCAGGTGCAATGTCTCATGCCTGTAATCCCAGCAATTTGGGAGGCCAAGGCAGGTGGATCACTTGGGGTCAGGAGTTCGAGACCAGCTTGGCCAGTATGGACTAACCTTGTCTCTAGTAAAAATACAAAAATCAGCCAGGTGTGGTGGCATGCACCTGAAATCCCAGCTACTCGGGAGGCTGAAACAAGAGAATCACTTGGACCCAGGAAGTGGAGGTTGCAGTGAGCTGAGATCACACCACTGTACTACAGCCTAAGCAACAGAGTGAGACTCTGTCTCAAAACAAAACAAAACAAACAGTTAACTTATCAAAATGATATAGGAATTATAAACATATATGCACCGAACAACCCCAAATTCACAAGCAAAACTAACAGAACTAAAGGGGGAAATAGTCAATTCAACAATAGTTGGAGATTAATTATCTCAACTTCAACGGTGGATAGAATAGCTAGACAGAATGTCTTCAAAAAAATGGAAAACTTGAACAAGGTATAATCCAGTTACCAGAGATCTAAAGAACCTATATTCATTAATAACAGAACAATAACATTCTTCTCAAGCACACGAGTAACCTTTGCTATGATAAAACATATGTTAGACCATAAAACAAGTTTTAATAAAGTGTAGAAGACTGCAATGATGCAAATAATATTATGTGACCACAGTGGAATGAAATTAGAAATTAATAACATGAAAATTTGGAAATGTCACAAGTATATGAAAATTGAGCACAGTTGTAAATAATTAAAGGTCCAAAAGGAAATCATAAAAGAAATTAGAAAATACTTTGAGATGAATGAAGATAAACACACAGTATGCCAGATCTTATGAGATACAGTAAAAATAGCACCTAGAGGGAAATGTATAATTAGAAATGCCATTTTTTTTTTAAAAAAAGGAAAGATCTCAAATCAATAACCAAAACTTTATCTTAAAGAGCAAA
>NW_016107325.1:2363161-2371077 GCF_001604975.1 Cebus imitator | reverse complement strand
GTTGAATGAATGTGTAAACAAAAGAAATCGATTTGACAGAGCGGTAAAAGAAGGGGAAAGTATGAGGGTCTGTGTGGAGGGTGGTGTGACCAAGTTCAGCAGAGGGCACAGAGATAGGAGTTGGTTTTATAGGTTTGGGGTAGGCAGTGGAAAGTTAAGGAAGTTCAAGCTGGGAGGGGGGTCATAGGGTCTGGGGTCACAAGGTTGACCAAGGTCAGTTACAAAGTCCAGTTGCCTTATTAGTTAAGGAAGGAATAAGGAACAATAGAAGAATGTCTCAAAGTTAATTACATGCCACAGGGGGTGGTC
The DNA here is from genome assembly GCF_001604975.1 of Cebus imitator. Lineage (NCBI taxonomy): Eukaryota > Metazoa > Chordata > Mammalia > Primates > Cebidae > Cebus > Cebus imitator. The sequence continues at coordinate 2,370,768 of NW_016107325.1, read as the reverse complement.
ATTCCTTCTCCTTTTGTGGTTTTCCAGTTACTTCAGACTTTCCAGGAGCTCATCTGGAGTGTCTCTGAAGGTCACAGAGGTTACCATGGCATCCATGGCACTGTCAGTTAGCCTAAAAGACCTTACAGTTAGGTTAGGTCATGAGGTTGGGCCCTCATGATGGGATTAGTGGACTTTGAAAAAGAGGGAGAGATGAGATCATGGCACTAGACAGGTCATTAAGACAGAAAGTCAACAACAATAACAAAAACAATGGATTTAAACAATACCCTGGAACAAATGGACTTAACAGATATATACAGAACATTCTGTGCAACAACCACAGAATATACATTCTATTCAATAGTGCATGGAACTTTCTCCAGGAGTACCATATGATAGGCCACAGAATGAGCCTCAGTAAATGTAAGAAAATTGAAATTATATCAAGTACCCTCTCAGACTACAGTAGAATACAACTGTAAATCAACTCCAAAAGGAACCTTCAAAACCATGAAAATACATAAAAATTTAATAACCTGCTCCTGAATGATCATTGGGTCAAAAATGAAATCAAGATGAAAATTTAAAAATTCTTCTAACTGAATGACAATAGTGACACAACCTACCAACACCTCTGGGATACAGCAAAGGCAATGCTAAGAAGAGAGTTCATAGCCCTAAACGCCTACATCAAAAAGGCTGGAAGAGTACAGACAATCTAAGGTCACACCTCAAGGAAGTAGAGAAGCAAGAACAAACTAAATCCAAACCTAGCAGAAGAAAGGAAATCACCAAGATCAGAGCAGAACTAAATAAAACTGAAACAAACAAACAAAACACAAATGAAACAAAAAGCTGGTTCTTTGAAAAGATAAACTTGATAGACCAATAGAAAGATTAACCAAGAAAAGAAGAGGAAAAAATCCAAATAAGCTCAATTAGAAGCAAAATGGGAGATATTACAAGTGATACCACAGAAATACAAAAGATCATCAAGGTTACCATAAACACCTTTATATAAATAAACTAGAAAACCTAGAGGAGATGGGAAAAGTCCTGAAATGATACAACCTTCCTAGCTTTAATCAGGAAGAATTCTACACTCTGAACAGACCAATAACAAGCAGAGAGATTGAAATGGTAATAAAAACAATTACCAAAAACAAAAGTCCAGGACCAGACAAATTCACAGCAGAATTCTACCAGACATTCAAAGAAGAATTGGTACCAATCCTATTGATGCTATTCCACAAAATAGAGAAAGAGGGAACCCTCTATAAATTATTCAATGAAGCCAGTATCACCCTAATACAAAAACCAGGAAAGGACATAACAACAACAACAAAAAAAGAAAACTACCAACCAATAGCCCTGGTGAACATAGATGTCAAAATCCTTAACAAAATACTAGATAACCAAATCAAACAGTATATCAGAAGGATAATCCACCATGATCAAGTGGGTTTCATACCAGGGATGCAAGGATGGTTTAACATACGCAAGTCACTAAGTGTGATACATCACTTAAACAGAATCAAAAACAAGTACCACATGATCACCTCAATAGATGTAGAAAAAGCATTCAAAAAAATCTAGCATTGCTTTATGATTAAAACTCTCAGCAAAATCAGCAGAAAAGGGACATACCTCAATGTAATAAAAGCTATCTATGACAAACCCACAGCCAACATAATACTGAATGGATAAAAGTGGAAAGCATTCCCTTTGAGAACTGGAACACGACAAAGATGGCCACTGTCACCACTCATCTTCAACACAGTACTGGACGTCCTAGCCAGAGCAATCAGACAAGAGAAAGAAATAAAGGGCATCCAAACTGGTAACAAGAAAGTCAAACTGTCACTGTTTGCTGATGATATGATCATTTACCTAGAAAACTGTAAAGACTCCTCAAGAAAACTCCTAGAACTGATAAAAGAATTCATCAAAGTTTCTGAATACAAAATCAATGTATGTAAATCAACAGCTCTTCCACACACCTACAGCAACCAAGCTGAGAATCAAATCAAGAATGTAACCCCTTTTACAATAGCTGGAAAAAAAAATGCTTAGAAATATACCTAATCAAGGATGGGAAAGACTTCTACAAGGAAAACTACAAAACACTACTGAAAGATACCAGAGATGACACAAACAAATGAAAACACATCTCATGCTCTTGGATAGGTAGAATCAATATTGTGAAAAATAGTTTCATGGGCTGGGCCCATCCCACTCCATCCCCTCCCCCTTCTCCTCCCCCTCACCCATCCCCTTCCCCTCCCCTTCCACTCTATGCAGCCTCTGGACATGATGCCTGGCATCCCAGATGCTTCAGCTCCAGCTATGGCTAAAATGGGCCAATGTACAGCTCAGGTTGTTGCTTCAGAAGGTGCAAGCCATTGGTGGCTCCCACATGGTGTTGGGCCTATGGGGGCACAGAAGTCAAGAACTGAAAATTGGGAACCTTCACCTAGATTTCAGAGGATGTATGGAAACTCCTAGATGTCCAGGAAGAAGTTTGCTGCAAGGGCAGAACCCTCAGGGAGAACTTCTGCTAGGGCAGTGTGGAAGGGAAATGTGGGGTCAGAGCCCCCACACAGAGCCCCCACTGGGTCACTGCCTAGTAGAGCTGTGAGAAGAGGTCCACCATCCTCCAGACCCCAGAATGGTAGATCCACCAACAGCTACCCTGTGTAACTGGAAAAGCCACAGATACTGAATGCCAGCCCACGAAAGCATCTGGGAGGGGAGTGTACCCTGCAAAGCCACAAAGATGAAGCTGCTTAAGGCCATAAGAGCCCATCTATAGTATCAGCATGACCTGGATGTGAGACATGAAGTCACAGGGGATCATTTTGTAGCCTTAAGGTTTAATGATAGCCCTATTGGATAGATTTCAGACTTGGGTGGGGCTTGTAACCCCTGTGTTTTGGCCAATTTTTCCCCTTTGGAATGAGTGTATTTGCCCAATGCCTATACCCTCATTGTATCTAGAAAGTAACTAACTTGCTTTTGATTTTACAGGCTCATAGGCAGAAGGGACTTGCCTTGTCTCAGATATTACTTTGATCTTGGACTTTTGAGTTAATCCTGGAATGAGTTAAGACTTTGGGGGACTGTTAAGAAGGCATGGTTGTGTTTTGAAATGTGAGAACATGGGATTTGGAAAGGGCCAGGACAGAATGCTATGGTTTGGCTGTGTTCCCACACAAATCTCATTTTGAATTGCAGTTACCATAATCCCCACGTGTCATGGGAGGGACCCTGTTGGAGGTAATTGAATCACGGGGTGCATGCCTCCATGCTGTTCTCATGATAGTGAGTTCTCATGAGAACTGTTGATTTTATATAGGGCTTTTTCCCCCTTTGCTCTGCACTTCTCCTTGCTGCTGCCATGTGAAGAAGGATATGTTTGTTTCCCTTTCCATCATGATCGTAAGTTTCCTTAGGCCTCCCCAAACCTGCAGAACTGAGTCAATTAAACCTCTTTCCCTTATAAATTACCATGATCTCGGCTCACGCAACCTCCACCTCCCTGGTTCAACCAATTCTTCTGCCTCAGCCTCCCAAGTAGCAGGATTACAGGTACATGCCACCACACCCAGCTAATTTTTGTATTTTTAGTAGAGACGGGGTTTCACCATGTTGTCCAGACTGGTCTTGAACTCCTCACCTCAGGTCATCCACCCACCTTGGCCTCCCAAAGTGCTGGGATTACAAGCACGAGCCACTGCACCCAGTCTTGAATATGTCTTTATTAACAGTGTGAGAATGAACTAATACAATGGTGTTATAATGAAACTCCATAATTGAGACAGTGAGGTCCATTCATACATAGATTCAGTAGGTTTAAATAAAATTCGCCCAGCCTGGCTAACACAGTGAAACCCCACCTCTACCCCAAAAATACAAAAATTATTCAGGTGTGGTGGCACATGCCCACAGTCTAAGCTACTTGGGAGGCTGAGACATGAGAATTGCTTGAGCCCAGGAGGTGGAGGTTGCAGTGAGCTGAGATTGCCCCACTGTACTCCAGCCTGGGCAACAGAGAGAGACCCTGTAATAAATATACAAATAAATAAATAAAATTTGCCAATTTACGCACACACAGAAAAAGGATTTTAAACCATAACCAAATGAGATTTATCACAGGAATGCAAGATTGGCTCAACATAAGGAAATCACTCAATAGGATATGACATTAGTGAAGAGAAAAACCCACATGATCATCTCAATTAATGCAAAAAATGCATTTGACAAAAATGCAACACCATGTCATGATTTAAAAAAAACACTTGGCAAATGAGGAGTAAGAGGAAACTTAACCTGATAAAGAGAAACTATGAAAACCCCAGAACTAATATCATATTTGTTGATGAAAGACTGGCAGTTCCACTCCTAAAATCAGAACAAAGAAAATGGTCTTCCAGTCTGATACTACTTTATGATTATAAAGTCATGTGTGTTGTAATTTAAAATACTTTTTGTAAAGTCTGGATGGGGTGGCACATGCCTGTAATCCCAGCACTTTGGGAGACTGAGAGGGAAGGATTGCTTGAGGCCAAGAGTTTGAGACCAGCCTGAACAACATAGTGAGACTCTGTCTCTACAAAAAATTGAAATATTAGCTGGGTGTGGTGGAATGTACCTGTAGTCCTATCTACTTAAGAAGCTGAGGCAGGAGAATTGAGAGGATCAATTGAGCTCAGGCATTTGAGGCTGCAGTGAGCTATGATTGCACCACTGCATCCAGCCTGGGTAATATAGAGTGAAATTTTGTATGTAAACACCACCACCACTACCACTTCTTAAAGGATATGTATGGTATAATCCAATTTTCATTCTTTAGCAACTACATATGATGCAAAGAAATGAGTTTAGAAGGCTATATGCCAAGATGTTGGCAGTGGTAATTGGGATGCTGGCAGTGCTGATGATGTATATAGTTTATATTTGCTTTTTTTTAACAACAACTTTATTGAGATGTAACTCAGACGCCATACAATCCACCCATTTAAAGTGTCCAATTCCATGGTTTTCAGTACAGCTATGCAAGCATGACCACTATCTAATTCCAGAATATTTTTATTACTCTGTGTATCAAGAATGGGGAACTCATACAAAGAGAAAGATGGCTAGTGGTTGTCAGGGGCTGGAAGAGAAATAAGTGGGGAGTGACTAACCATCTTTCTCTTTGTATGAGTTTACCCATTCTTGATACATGCTATACAAATGGTATCATATAATATGTGTTTTGTGTGTGTGTATCTGGCTCCTTTCATGTATCATAATGTTTTCAAGGTCTATCCATATTGTAGCATGTATCAGTACCATTTTATAGCTAAACAATTTTCCATTGTATGGATAGGCTACATTTTGTGTATGCTTTTATCAGTTGATGGACATTTGGGTTGCTTCTATTTCTTGACTATTATTATTAATGGAGCTGTGAACATTCGTGAACAAGCTTTTGTGGAGATATATTTTTTCATTTATCTTGGATATATAGTAGATATATGTTTAACATATTAAGAAATTGCCAGTTTCCAAAATGATTGCATATTTTATATTTCCATCAGCAATGTATGAAAGTCCTACTTGTTCTATCTCCTCTCCAATATTTGGTTTGTTCCTGTTTAAAATTGGGTTGTTTTTATTTTTGATACCTATTTGTAGAAGTTTTTATATATTCTGAGCACACATCTTAATGAATATTTTCTATAGTCTGTGGCTTGCCATTTTCATTTTCCAACTTTAAGTCAAGGTCTACCGTTAGACTCCAAACACTGGGCAAGCTGCAAGCTTTGTCTTCCGTTCTCCACCCCACTTCCTGTGAAACCATTATAAATGCAATGTTAAGATCACCAGAGTTTAGCATATGTCCTTAAGGCAAAAGTGTTAGCACTTTCCTCACCTCTTAGGAGGTTCCATGTTGACTTTAATTTTAGCTTCTGGGAACCTTTACTTTCTTGGCAGCTTAGAAATGTATTTGAAAGTTTTTTGGGTTTATATTTTATATGGCAACAGTATTACTTTGAGGGAGAGGTTGATAGCTTCCCTTGCAGCTAGCACTGATCATGTGACATAGTTCTGGCCAATAAGAGAAGAGGAAGTCTGCTGGCAAGAATCCTTTCCTCTTCCTTCCACTTTTCTGCTTTGAATATAGATGTGAAACCCAGAGATGAAGCACCCATCTTTAATTCATTAGGAACTAACACATTTGCTAAGAATGGCAAAATAGAAATAAAACAGAAACCATAAACAATGATGACATCATGAGCTGTCAGACCAATCCTGGGTTGCCTAACTCCAATCTTCTTAATGAAAAGTTATATATCCTAATTTGTCTAAACTACTGTTGGTTGGGTTTTCTAATACTTGCAGTCAGAAGTTAAAGTTATTTTTGGAGATTTAATATTTATATAATCATTCATTCTTCTAATCAATAAGCATGTATTAAATACATACCAAGTGCCAGACATTGTTTATAGTAGAGTTTCTCAATAGGGGTGGTATTACTATTGATTACCATTTTAATCATTTGTGAGAAAGTTTTTACAGTATTACAACTGGAAGCGACCAACATTTAGTGGGTTGGTACTGGGAATACAATATTTCTTAAAATGCGTAAGACTGTCCCGTGCAGTAAGAATTGCCCTACATCTTGCATACTTTTCGGTGTCCACCAAAGACATATATCTAACTGAAAAAGGTGTTTTTAATGATCTGAACTTAGAACTTAACTCATTTTGCAAATAAATACCAAGCCGTTTCTGCACGTGTTTAATAGATTTAAATTTTCCAGGAATTTTTTTTTTTAAATAGACAGGGCCTTGCTCTATTGCTAAGGCTGGAGGGCTATGGCGTGATCATAGCTCACTGCATCCTCAAACTCCTAGATTCAAGCAATTCCCCAACCTCAGCCTCCTGAGTATCTAGGGCTATAGGTGTGTGCTACCATGCCCAGCTGTTTTTTAAAATTATTATTATTTTTTAGAGATGGGGCTCTCCCTATGTTGCCCAGGCTGGTCTTATACTTTGGCTTCAAGCAATCCTCCCTTCTTGGCCTCCTAAAGTGCTTGGATTACAGATATGAACCACCATGCCCAGCCTCCAGGAATATTTTGTTGGAAATATACCACAAGGTATTCAACATTTAGGAAAATCACATCATCACGAGTAATGCTGCATATAGTTTTAAAGTTTCCAATATAACACACCTATATCAGACTACATTTATAACTGCCTCATTTACACCGATTCTATGTATTGGTGTAAGCATCTGACTATGTTATTATATCTAGAAGTCATACTTAGATATTTCACTATTGAAATACATACTACTGTATTATAAACAACTTTGCTTTTATTACTCCTTTATATAATTAGGCATTATGTTGCTTTTTTAAAATTATGTTCACTTATAAGTTATGTTGTCTATTAAGTTAATGACAGAATTGTAAGCAGGTCTTATAAAATATCTATTGTAAGAAGGGAGTTGCCGGTGGCTCAAGCCTGTAATCCCAGCACTTTGGGAGGCCGAGGCGGGTGGATCACGAGGTCAAGAGATCGAGACCATCCTGGCCAACATGGTGAAACCCCGTCTCTACTAAAAATACAAA
>NW_016107325.1:2351331-2363051 GCF_001604975.1 Cebus imitator | reverse complement strand
AAAAAAAAAAAAAAAAAAAAAAAAAAAAAAAAAAAAGAAGGGAGTTGCACTTGAATAGAGTTCAGAATCACTGGTTTTAATGGTAATTCCTTATCTTTAAGAAATTGTTGGCCAGGCTCAGTAGCTCATGCCTGTAATCCCAGCACTTTGGGAGGCCAAGATGGGCAGATCACTTGAGCCCAAATTCAAGACCAGCCTGGACAACATGGCGAAACTCCATCTCTACTAATGATACAAAAAATTAGCCAGGCATGGTGGCACACGCCTGTAGTCCCAGCTACCTGGGAGGATGAGGTGAGAGGATCACCTGAGCCTGGGAGGTTGAGGCCGCAGTGATCTGTGATCATGCCACTGCACTCAAGTCTGGGTGACAGAGTGAGACCTTGTCTCAAAAAGAAATTGTTACGTGGTATTTAATATTTTTCATTCAAGATGACAAGAAAATGCAAAAGCAAAGAAAATCCCTGGTTGCTTGGAAAACCTGACCCCCAGCTAAAATTCCCTGCCTACAGATTTTTATTTTTATTTTATTTGTTTATTTATTTTTGACATGGAGTCTCACACTGTCGTTTGGGCTGGAGTACAATGGCATGATCTCAGCTCACTGCAACCTCCACCTCCCAGGTTCAAGTGATTCTCCTGCCTCAGCCTCCAGAGTAGCTGGGATTACAAGTGCCCACCACCACATCTGGCTAATTTTTTTTTGTATTTTTAGTAGAGATGGGGTTTCACTCTGTTGGCCTGACTGGTCTAGAAATCCTGACTTTGTGATCCACCCGCCTCAGACTCCTAAAGTGCTGGGATTACAGGTGTGAACCACCGTGCTCAGCCAGCCTACAGATTTTTAATATCTGAATTTATACTTCGTGGCTCTTTGACTCAGATTGCATTTCACTCCTGTGGGCCGCGGAAATTCCTGCCACTCTCCCAGCTCCTGGTGACTACTGAGGAGGGTGGAGTGCAGTGGTGCGATCATTACCAGCAGCGAATCCATATGGGTCTGCAGCAACTTGATTCTGGCCTCCTCAGAGGAAAAAATTCAGCCATGGGTAACAAGGCAGGGTGAGAGACCAAGGCAAGCTTTAGAGCAAGAGTGAAAGTTTATTTAAAGTTTTAAAACAGGAATGAAAGGAAGCAAAGTGCACTTGGAAGAGGACCAAGCAGACGACCTGAGAGATCCAAGTGCCCCATCTGACCCTTGACTTGGGGTTTTCTATGTTGGCATGGTTCTTAGGTTGGCATTTCTTCTCCCTTGATTTTGCCCTTGGAGTGGGCTGTCCATATTCTCGATGGCCTGCCAGCCCTTGGGAGGGGCCGCACGTGCAGTGTGTTTACTGAAGTTGTGTGCATGCTCACCTGAGGCATTTTTTCTTTTCCAGTTGCATGTTCCTAGAGGAAGATCATATGCCAGTTAAACTGCCATTTTGCCTCTTAGTGTGCATGTTTGAGCCCATTCGCCCAACTCCTGAGAATTTAGCAGAAAACTACTCATCAACAGCTTCAGGTGTTTTCTGTCTATTGGGAGGCTTTTTCCTGGCACCAGCTGTGACCAATTGTTTTGGAGAGACAGTTTAACAATCACCTGATCATCACCTGATGGTCACCTGACATTCCTGATGGGGGCCCTCTCCTGCCCTGCTTGTGTCTGTCTAACTACCACGCTAAAAACCTAAGAACTTGGATGTGTTTCTCTTGAAGTTTGACACTATCCCTCTGAAGGGGACAGCACAATTAAGGAGGACTTACTGACTTACAGATGGAGAGTGAATGAAAGAAGAAATGCAACTTGTCTAAGATTATGCGAAAGGCAGCGAGTGTTCACAGGTAGGACCCAAATCTAATTTTCTGATTCCTGAAGCTAAATTAGGCTTAGCCCATTAGTGCATGTTTTCTTTTCTTTTCTTTCTTTATTTTTTTTTGAGACGGAGTCTCACTCTATCACCCAGACTGGAGTACAGTGGTGCAATCTCGCCTCACTGCAACCTCTGCCTCCTAAATTCAAGTCATTCTCCTGCTTCAGCATTTTTGTATTTTGTATTTTTAGTAGAGATGGGGTTTCACCATGTTGCCAGGCTGGTTGGAACTCCTGACCTCAGGTGATCCACCCGCCTTGGCCTCCCAAAGTACTGAGATTATAGACGTGAGCCACTGTGCCTGGCCTGTTTTATATTTTGGGGGGGAAAAAGGACATGAGAATATCTGTGTATGGTCAGAAAGACTTCTCTCCTCTTGAAGTTTAATAACTTAAAAAAGGTAGCTTAATGCCAGGCACAGTGGCTCATGCCCGTAATCCCAGCATTTTGGGAGGCCAAGGTGGGTGGATCACCTGAGGTCGGGAGTTAGAAACCAGACTGACCAACATGGGGAAAATCCATCTCTACGAAAAATACAAAATTAGCCGGGAGTCGTGGCAGGTGCCTGTAATCCCAGCTACTCGGGGGTCTGAGGCAGGACAATCGTTTGAACCTGGGAAGCAGAGGTTGCAGTGAACTGAGATCACACCATTGCACTCCAGCCTGGGCAACAAGGGCAAAACTCTGACTCAAAAGAAAAAGAAAAGGTGGCTTACCACAGGCAACAAAAGAAAAAATAGATAAATGGGATTACATCAAACTAAAAAGTTTTTGCACAACAAAAGAAGCAATCAAAAGGGTGAAGAAACAACCTACAGAATGGGAGAAATTATTTGTGAAATCATGCAAAGAGGTCAAACAGGTTAATATGTAAAATATATAAGGAACTTGCACAACTCAGTATTAAAAAAAACACCTACTTTATTTTATTTTATTATTATTTTTTTTGCTGTTCCTTGCAGAGCATGGCTAATTCTTAGGCAGTGGGCCCAGAGTCAGCCCCAATTTTAAAATGGACAAAAAACCTGAATAAACATTTTTCCAAAAAAGACATATGAATGGCCAACAGATATATGAAATGATGCTTAATATCACTTACCATTAGGAAAATGCAAATTAAAATCACAATGATATATCACCTCATGCCTGTCAGAGTGGTTATTATAGAAAACACAAGTGTTGATGAGGATGTGGAGAAAAGAGAACACTTGTACACTGTTGATGGGAATGTAAATTAGTGCAGCCATTATGGAAAAGAGTATGGAGGTTCCTGAAAAAAATTAAAAATAGAACTACCATATGATCCAGCAATCCCACTTCTGGGTATATATCCAAAGGAGATGAAATTAGTATGTCAAAAAGATATCTGCATGTCCATGTTTATTGCAGTGTTGCAAAAACCAAGATACAGAATCAACCTCAGTGTCCATCAATGGATGAACAAAGAAAATGTGGTATGTGCACAACGGAATGCTATTCAGCCTTTTAAAAAGAAGGAAATCTTGTCATGTGACAACATGGATAAACGTGGAGGACATTATGTCAAGTGAAATATGCCAAGCACACAAAGCCAATCTGAAAAAGTCAAACTCATAGAAGCAGAGAGTAGAATGGAGGTTATCAGGGGCTCATGGTTCCCTGTTGGTTGGGAAACTCATGACATAAGACAGGGGGATTATGTCATGACATAATGACAGATGCTAGTCAAGAGATACAATTTGTGTAAACTCATGACAGATGATAGTCAAGAGATACAAATTTTGAATTAAACATCAGAAATACATTCAAGAGATCTATTATATGTCACGATGACTATTAATAACATTGAATATTTGAAAATTGCTAAGACAGTCGATTTTAAGTGTTCTCAGCGCAAAAAAAGTGAAGTAATGCATACGCTAATTAGCTTGATGTAGCCATTCCATGATGTATGCATATATCAAAACATCATGTTGTACACCATATATATATACAATTTTTAGTCAATTAAAAGAAAAGAAAAGGTGGCTCACATTTCTCCCATTGAATCTTCTTTTTTTCTAAGTACAGTCATCCCTTGGTATCCTCAGGAGATTTGTTCCTGGACCCCTAAGGATACCAAAATCCACAGATGCTCAAGTCCCTGATATAAAGTGGTATAGTATTTGCTTATTGGCTAAGCACTTCCTCCTGTACACTTTAAATCACCTCTACATTACTTATAATACCAACACAATGTGAATGCTATGTAAAGCATTGTTAAATTGCATTCTTTTAAATTGGTATTCTTTTTTTATTATTGTCTTGTTATTTTAAATTATTTTTTTCCCAATATTTTTAACTGAGACTGGTTAAATCTATGGATGGGGAACCACAGATACAACAAAGGACCAACTATAATTTCATTTGTATAAGTTCCTTCCAGCTTCACAACAATCCCATTATTTCATTTGTAAGTGAAGAGAGTGAAGGAAAGAAAATTTCAAAGGTCACAGAATTATTAATTGACAAGGTAGGAGCTCAGCTTCCTGAAATTCTAGTCAAGCTTCTTTGATATAGTAAAGAATTTATAAAGGAGTCAATGTTCACCTCTTATTAATATTACGGGTTTAAAATGTTTTCATTATCTAATTATACTTGGTCTCTTATAATCTGGTCCACTCCCCACTCATGCATTGTCATGCTCTCTTACTGGGCTGGTGTTTTCCTCCCTCTTATTCTGGGATCTTTCCATTTGGCTCTACCAGACAAATGTCATTTAAGCAAATTATTAGAATCAGATGAGAAATTTTAAAGACAATGTGACACTTTTTGCCTAAGACTTGGACAAATGTCTGAAACTCTCTATACCCCGGTTCACTTTAGCTTCTTATCTGTGATTGTTTGCTCTTTATAAATACTCACAACAGGGTTATCATATCCCTGGTATTAACTGAGCCTGTAAAACTGCCTGTGATTTTAGGTAGAGGATAAAGAGAAAGAGACAGAGCTGATTCTACTGGGGATCTGGCAGAGCTTCGATGATGCAGACTGTTTCCTATTTTGCCTGTGAAGATTGCCCAGAGCTAAAGTAAGTAAACATGTGGAGAATACGGAGATAAAATACAGGACAAAAAGGTAGAAAATGGACAAAAGGAAAATAATATATGTATTACACATTTTGTAATTAAGAATCTAGGCCGGGCGCGGTGGCTCACGCTTGTAATCCCAGCACTTTGGGAGGCCGAGGCGGGTGGATCACGAGGTCAAGAGATCGAGACCATCCTGGTCAACATGGTGAAACCCCGTCTCTACTAAAACTACAAAAAATTAGCTGGGCATGGTGGCGCACGCCTGTAGTCCCAGCTACTCAGGAGGCTGAGGCAGGAGAATTGCTTGAACTCAGGCGGCGGAGGTTGCGGTGAGCCGAGATCGCGCCATTGCACTCCAGCCTGGGTAACAAGAGCGGAACTCCGTCTCAAAAAAAAAAAAAAAAAAAGAATCTAAAGGATTAGCTGGATGTGGTGGTATGGGCCTGTAGCCTCAGCTACTCGGCAGACTGATGTTGGAGAATAATTTTTGAACCCAGGAGATGGAGACTGTAGTGAGCTGTGATTATGCCATTGCACTTTAGCCTGGGCAACAGGTAGGACCCTGTCTCTAAATTAAATTAAAGAATGTAAAGGGGAGCCAGCCACAGCAACACACATCTGTAATCTCAGCTACCTGGGAGGCTGAGGCAGGAGGATTGCCTGAGACCAGCAGTTTGAGATCAGCCTGGCCAACACTGATGGTGAGACACCATCTTTACATAAAAGAAAAAGAAAGAATGTGAAGGGGAATGCCCCGGGGGTATTGCTATGAACTACACTGCCCTATATCCAACAGAATAATTTTAGCTGTGATTGACAGAGACTTTAACAAATGGTGACTTAACCATTAGGAAACTTCTTCCTCAACGTTAAGCAATCTGGAGGTAGGTGATCCCCAGTTGGTTGGGGAGCTCATGACACAGCAAGGGCCCACAGTTTTCCACCTGTCTGGTAGACCATCCTCCGCATTTTGGCCAAGTTTTCCATTTTGATCATAAGGTGGCTGCTGGAGCTCTCAGCATAAAATTCTCACACATCAGCTCCTATCAATTCCTAAGCAGGAAGGAAGTGGATATGGGTAAAGAGAGACTTTTCTTTTTCCATGCCTTTCTCTTAACTGAGAGGACAGCCTTTTTCTAAACTACTCCACAGAACAGAACTTGGTTGCATGCCCCTAGACCAATAAAAAAGATAAATGGAATTGTAATGTTTTAAACCAATCCTAATGTATGTCTTAGGATTAGATATATTACTATAAGAGAGAAGGTAGACTGGCCAATGGATAGACAAGCATCAGAATCAGCCACACAAATACACACACACGCACATACACACACACACACACCACACAAACACAGAATTCATAAGGGATTTGGGCAAGGTTGGCAGACACAAGACTATACTAAAAAATACTGATTGTTTTTAGCCTCAATAACCAAATATTTTTAAAATAACTCCATTCAGGGCCGGGCGCGGTGGCTCAAGCCTGTAATCCCAGCACTTTGGGAGGCCGAGGCGGGTGGATCACGAGGTCAAGAGATCGAGACCATCCTGGTCAACATGGTGAAACCCCGTCTCTACTAAAAATACAAAAAATTAGCTGGGCATGGTGGCGCGTGCCTGTAATCCCAGCTACTCAGGAGGCTGAGGCAGGAGAATTGCCTGAACCCAGGAGGCAGAAGTTGTGGTGAGCCAAGATCGCGCCATTGCACTCCAGCCTGGGTAACAAGAGCGAAACTCCGTCCCAAAAAAAAAAATAAAAAAATAAAATAAAATAACTCCATTCATTTTGCAACAAAAATAAACTACCTTAATCAGTTAAAAAACTGGTTGCCCTTTGTTCGCACTCATAAGTGGGTGTTGAACAATGAGAACACATGGACACAGGGAGGGGAACATCACACACTGGTGTCTGCTGGGGGTGGGGGGCTAGGAGAGGGATAATATTAGGATAAATACCTAATGCAGGTGACAGGGGGGTGGATGCAGCAAACCACCATGGCATGTGTATACCTGTGTAACAATCCTACATGATCTGCACATGTACTCCAGAACTTAAAGTAAAATAAATAAATTAAAAAAAAAAAAACTGGTTGCCTTTAGCCTCAATAACCAACTAAGAATATTTCATTAAAAGAAAATTAGTTATTGACCAAGAATACACAAGACATCTACAGAGGAAATTTTAAGATGTTCATAAAGGGAAGAGATATGATTTTAGTATATGAAAAGACTTTATGCTGTCAAACATAATATTTTAAATATCTAATGACACTAATGTAAAAATCTATTAATTTGTATATTTAAAGCAATCGATTAAAATTCCAGTTAGATTTTGTGAGGAAATTTACTCTCTAGAATTTATATGGCAACTAATTTCCTAGAATAACTAAGTTGCCATTTTAAATATAGACTACTACTTTGTAATATTAAAACATAAACAGTAGTAATAAGGAGCAGGATGGTGTTTACATGATAAGAAATTGGAAAGAGAGGCAGAACTTCTATTCATAGAATAGTGGATTTACCACAGTGTCAGACCTTAGGCAATTGTGGGAGCTGGAAGAAGAGTCTATATAAACTTTTGCACCTGCATCTAGTGTTGACCTCAAGTGTTCATAGGTCAGGCAGACTAGCAGATGGAAAGGAAAGCTAGTTGTGGCTGAGAGGATGGGCAAAGTGGAATCAGTGAAGACGAACCGGAACTGGAACTCGAACCCACAAGACAAAGCAGAACCAGTGTGTGTCTCTTGCCATTTCCAACATTAGTGCTATGAGTGATCAGTAGGAGAATGTGGGACCTTTCACCATGGAACTGTCCACACACTTGAGGCAGAACTTGGAGAATCTGGTGGAGGTTTGAAAGGAGCTGGAGGAGCTGGATGAGCCAGTTGATTCAACAAGATAAACCAGCAGATCAGTAACAATGCATGCGAGATGTTGCTATACCTGACACTTTCCACTGACCTTCAGAGCAGATAGATGATTGGTAGATAGACAGACAGACAACTGCCCCTTCACTTACCACTTTCTTTCATTCATTCATTCATTCATTCATTCATTCATTCATTTATTGCGATGGAGTCTCGCTCTGTTGCACAGGCTGGAGGGCAGTGGCATGATCTTGGCTCACTGCAACCTCTGCCTCCCGGGTTCAAGCAATTCTCCTGCCTCAGCCTCCTGAGTAACTGGGATTACAGGCATGCCCACACTCGGCTAATTTTTGTATTTTTTTAGTAGACACGGGGTTTCACTATGTTGGTCAAGCTAGTCTTGAACTCCTGACATTATGATCCACCCGCCTAGTCTTCCCAAGGTACTGGTATTATAGGCATGAGCCACTACGCCCAGAACTTACCACATTTCAAGTGTCACACAAAATTCCTCCTGTGGCCAACACAAAAAATACAAAACTATACAGAAAAAATAATTATAGGAACTGTAATTCCAGTAAAACTAATCTGACACAGTTCAAAGCTACCACAATATTATACTGTTGGTTTGGTTCAAGAACAAACAGAGACAAAAATGAACAGAAGTGAGTGCCAGGGACACGTTTATACAGGAACTTAATAGACACTAAAAGATAACTAGTTATATGCACACAAAGACTGGATCTTTATATAACACAATAAAAAATGGAATCCAGATAGATTTAAGAACAAAAATGAATGTTATAAATTAATAAAATATAGAACATTTTGTGACTTAGGAGTAGGGAAGGGTTACATACAAAACTTCAGAAACACAAGCTATAACCAAAGGAAAAAAAGTAAATTAATTTGATTACATCTAAATTGAGGCTTTCTGTTCAACAAAGAACACTCTGGACAACATTTTGTAGTTAGGGCTGGGTGTGGTGGCTGACACCTATAATCCCAACACTTTGGAAGGCTGAGGCAGGAGGATTGCTTGAGGCTAGGAATTTGAGACCAGTTTGGGCAACATGGTGAGATTCTATCTCTATTAAATTGAAATATACATAATTTTAAAAATAAAAAATATTGGGCTGGGCGCAGTGGCTCACGCCTGTAATCCCAGCACTTTGGGAGGCCAAGGCGGGTGGATCATGCTGTCAAGAGATCGAGACCATCCTGGTCAATATGGTGAAACCCCATCTCTACTAAAAATACAAAAAATCAGCTGGGCATGGTGGTGCGTGCCTGTAATCCCAGCTACTCAGGAGGCTGAGGCAGGAGAATTGCCTGCACCCAGGAGGCGGAGGTTGCGGTGAGCCGAGATCGTGCCATTGCACTCCAGCCTGGGTAACAAGAGCAAAACTCCATCTCAAAAAAAAAATAAAAATAAATAATAAAAAATATTTGAATGTACAAATAAAATCACAGTTGACAAAGGAATACAACAAACCATTCACGTGTATTAGCTGTATGCAAACATATTTATCCCCACCCCCACTGTATAAGAGCAGCCCTACTCCCTCCTAAAGAACAAGGTCCATGATCCCTGCCAGGATGATAACTTCTCTCCTTGTCTGCCAGTCCCTGGGCACAAGGAGCATCGAATGTCTGGTGACAGGTGTCATCTACATTTGCTGGATCCGCTAGCAAAACTGTACCTCCTTCAGTAACCAGAACCACTAACCCTTCAGAGCCTAGAGTTGTGGGGAGAGAAAGTTCAGGTCTCCACTGAGTCTTTGGGAGAGATGGCAAGTGGGGTCACTCCTGCTTCCATCTCTTAGTTCTTGGACCCCTGATTTTTTTTTTTTAATTGGAGATACAGTATCATGTAAAAATGTTTTGATTCAGTCTTCTGGGAGATGGAAGCCAATCTCTACTGATACCCAGTAGCTGGAGCTATTTCTGGAGAATAAAACCCTTTTCCTGTAAAGTATTGTCTCTAAGCTAGCATTTCAACTGTGTCTTTGGCATGATATTTCAATGCTCTCCCAGGCGGCCAGCCTCTGAGTGGTGTGGGATGTGATATGACCAGTGGATCCAATTGTCATAGCCTCACTCCTACACGTTCTTTGCAGTGAAGTGAACTCCCTGCTCTGACAGTGTCAGGAAAAGAATCTTTCCTAAGGAGAAAACATTCCAGGATTCAGGAAAAGTAAACCCATTCCAAAACATGGGCTTATTCTTATCAGAGCAAGCCTCTGGCCTTTCTAAGTTCAAATGGGCTTGTAGTTAACTTGCCACTAAATTGTCTTCTTGACAAACTATATATCAGGTGCTCAGGATCAGTGTCTGCTTCTGACAAGTTGGAAACATCTGAGGGCAGCAACAGCTAAATTCACCTTGGTAAGTGGGAACCCATGTGCCACATCTACCTATTGTGCCAACACTGGGGTAGCTGATGACAGAGACTGGTGGAGTAATGCTGTCTGCTTGGCTGTTTAGATCCATCTCCATGTTAATGCTCTTTGGTGGGCATCAGTGTATGATACAAAGACTTTCTCACTTCATTCCTACTCCCATTCGTTCAACCACCTCCTTATCTCATTCCTTCAATCTTACTCTTTCATGTGCTCCTGCCCATATGTCTGGATTTATTGTTAAATCAAGCCACTACTTTTTTTTTTTTTTTTTTTTAGGCAAAGTCTTGCTCAGCTGGAGTGCAGTGGTGAGGTCTCTGCTTACTGCAATCTTCACCTCCCGAGTTCAAGCAATTCTCCTGCCTCGGCCTCCTGAGTAGCAGGGAATACAGGCGCGCGCCACCATGCCTGGCTAATTTTTCTATTTTTAGTAGAGATGGGGTTTCACCATGTTGTCAGGCTGGTCTCGAACTCCTGACCTCATGATCCACCTGCCTGGGCCTCCCAAAGCCCTGGGATTACAGGCATGAGCTACTGCGAGGCCCGCTATAGTCTTTTAAAGCCACTTCAGATTGAGACTACAGTTCAGTTGCTTCCATTTTTAAGAACCACATACAAAGCTGTTCCATTTCTAAATCAAGCTTTGGATTTTTGTTCTTCTATTAGCTGGTCATGAGAGATTCCTACGATGATCATAGTGAGGTGAGGGAGAGGTCCTAGTAGGCAGTGGTGAAATTCATGGGGTCTGGGCTGCATACTTAACACTGCTTGTTTCTTGCTAGTCCTTCTTATGCTTGGAGTTCATGCTTATCTTTTTAGATAGGTGCTGCAGGGCTTAAGCAACCTTATAATTTGGAGGTCTTTGTGAATCAGGCTCGTGATGGGCATTTCTTGGAGGAATGGCCATTGGTGTCTTTTGGTCAGGCACTTTTATCTCTATGAATGGCTAGCAATATGGCAGGAGTTTTGTTTTGAGGTATATAATTCTCTTTGCTCCAGAATCTCAGGAGCCAGCACTGTTATTCAACTGCTGGGGTTTCCTGTAGCCCCATTGCCACTTTGTATCTTTTCTTGCTACTGGTATTTCTGATACCATAGGATCTGCAGGGTTTTGTGGTCCAAGTAGCAGAGCTGCTAGCCCTACAGCTTGGATTTGGTATAGAACTCATTTCTACACTAGGACCTTCTTAAAGATGGCAATATGGCCACCAGGCACGGTGGCTCACGTCTATAATCCCAGCACTTTGGGAAGCTAAGGTGGGCGGATCACGAGGTCAGGAGTTCAAGACCAGCCTGGCCAATATAGAGAAACCCCATCTCTACTAAAAATACAAAAATTAGCTGGGTGTGGTGGTGTGTGCCTGTAAGCCCAGCTGCTCGGGAAGCCGAGGCAGGAGAATTGCCTGAACTGGGAAGGCAGAGGTTGCAGCCAGCCAAGACCACGCTGTTGCACTCCAGCCTGGGTAACAGAGTGAAACTCCATCTCAAAATAAATAAAGAAGAAGATGGCCAATATTTCTTTTTTCTTTTTCTTTTCTTTTT
>NW_016107325.1:2333012-2351282 GCF_001604975.1 Cebus imitator | reverse complement strand
TTTTTGACAAGGTCTTGCTCTGTTGCCCAGGCGGGAGTGCCATCACAGCTCAGTGCAGCCTCAACTGCCCAGGCTCAAGTGATCCTCCCACCTCAGCCTCCTGAGTAGCTGGGACTATAGACTCACGCCACCACGCCTGGCTATTTTTTTGCACAGATGAGCTTTTGTCATGTTGCTCAGACTAAAGATGGCAATATTTCTTATCAGTTGGTACATGGGCTGAAGAAGTATTCCCTAGTGTGGAATAGGCTGTCTCCAGAAT
This sequence comes from Cebus imitator, assembly GCF_001604975.1. Classification (NCBI taxonomy): domain Eukaryota; kingdom Metazoa; phylum Chordata; class Mammalia; order Primates; family Cebidae; genus Cebus; species Cebus imitator. Next base: position 2,351,020 of record NW_016107325.1, on the reverse strand, counting down.
TGAGGGCAAAGTATTATGCATAGAGGTTCCTTCTTTGTAGTGGGAGGTAAAAGATGTAATGATTTGTCTTCTACTTTGAAATATATGCCCTGATATGTTAACACATCTGACTATAGGAGCCCTAAAATTTTGCTTACATGTGAGCCCCTGGTTCTCTATAGGGTTTATCACATGTCCTATGGAGCACATGTGTCTTACTAAGTACTCTAATGTACTGGCAATTTTTTATTCATTAGCTCCAATTAACATAATATCATTGATGTAGTAGGTCATTGTGAAGTTTTATGGGATGTCCAGATGGTCCAGATCTCTTTGGATTGTATTATTACCGAAAGCAGGAGAATTAGCATAGCTTTGGGACAAAACCATAAATATGTCTTGCTAACCATTCCATGAGAATGCAAACTCTTTCTGATCAGAATATAAAAGAATGTTTTGCCAAGTCAGTGGCTATGTAGCATGTACCTGAAACCATGTTCATCTCCTGTATCAAAGATATTAATTATATCTAGTACTGTGGCTGAACTTAGAGAAACAACTTATTTAAGTTTGCAGTAAACTGTCATTTTCTGGGAGCGGTCTGGTTTCTTCTGGAGCCAAATTGCCAAATTAAATGGAAATATGAGAGTGTCTATCATCTCTGCATCCTTAAAAGTAGTACTAATTTTTGCCATCTACCAACCTGGGGTGGTTATATTGTTTTTGGTCCTTTGATGATATCTTAGTTTATTTGTGCTGCTGCAACAAAATACCACAGATTGGATAATTTTTTTTCTTTTTTTGAGAGGGAGTCTCGCTCTGTCACCTAGGCTGTAGTGCGGTGGCATGAACTCGGCTTACTGCAACCTCCGCCTCCTGAGTTCAAGCCATTCTCCTGCCTCAGCCTCCTGAGTAGCTGGGATTACAAGTGTGTACCACCACACCCAGCTAATTTTTGTATCTTTAATAGAGATGGGTTTTTACCATGTTGGTCTGGAACTCCTGACCTCATGATCTGCCCACCTCAGCCTCCCAAAGTGCTGGGATTACGTGAGCCACTGCACCTGGCCAGCTTGGGTAAGTTTTGAAGAACACAAATTTATTTTCTTGCAGCTCTGGAGACTGGGAAGTCTAGGATTAAGGTGCCAGAAAATTTGATGTCTGTCAAGGGCCTGTTCCCTGTTTTCAGGCTGGCACTTTATTTCTGCGTCCTCATATGGTAGAAGAGATGGAAGGGAATAAACCTGCTCCTCCAATCCTTTTATAAGGTCTAATCCTATCCAGGATGGCTCTGCCCTCATAACTTAATCACCTCCAAAAGACCCTCCATCTTGCAGATCACTTGAGGTCAGGAGTTCAAGACCAGCCTAGACAAAATGGCAAAACTCATATCTACTAAAAGTACAAAACTTAGCCAGGCATGGTGGTACATGCCTATAATCCCAACTACTCGGGAGGCCGAGGCAGGACAATTGCTTGAACCCAAGAGGCGGAAGTTGCAGTGAGCCAAGAATGCGCCACTGCATTCTAGCATGGGCAACAGAGGGAGACTGCCTTAAAAACAACAACAACAACAAAACAAAAACAAAAACAAACAAAAAACCTCTCTCTTAATACTATCACATTAACCATTAAGTTTCAACACAAGAATTTTGGGGTCACATTTAGACCATATCAGATAGGACTGAAGAGATGATGGGGTATTTTTAGAGGCTTCCACTTGGTTATTTCCCACTATGAGATCCCTTACTCTACAGGCCAAAAACCCAAAGTTAGGGTTGTGCCAAATACTACATAGGGCAATCCCAATTATACATTTGTGAACCAGAGAAATGACAGCTAGTTGGAAAAACAAATCAAATAGCCCCACTATAAGCAAGACTTCGGTCATAACACTGTAAGGCCTCATTCTAACAGGGAGACCATGATGTTACCTTGGGTCTTTGGATATTGATGTCAAGTGAAACCTTTGCATCCCACTAGTGTTCAAAATATTTGGGATACCTAAGTAAGTGGGCAGTGGTCCCTTTGGAGAAGGACTAGCAGGAATTATTAACATGTATATTTGGCATGAGATTAGATTCCATCCTTCTGGAAACTTGGCCCTCTTTTCAGTCAATGGGGTCTGTAGCTGAAAACTAATTTAGATCCAGGAGCTAAGCAAGGAATCATAAACTTTAACTTGGGTAATTGCTCTCAATTTAGTGGTCACCCATATTCAATTTCTTCTGATAGTGCAAGCCGAGTTATACTCTTATTGCACATGTATTTTGCCCCTATGGATACTGTATTTCAACCATCTCCTTTACTCTCTGCAGGTCAGGGGCTCTTGGTTATAACCCTACGACTCCGCCACTCATTTAGATAATTATATCAACCTGTCTTCTGGCAGTTCCATACCATTATACAACCTCTATTGTTTTGGAATCCTAACATCCCCATTGCTTTTACTGAGCCTACTCTGTAATGGCCTCTCCTACTATTAATCCTGTCTAATAAAGGAGACCCTGCGCTAAACATTTTAGTGATGCTGGTACCCCTCTCCCCAGGGCATTACTATGGCCTTGGTAACGGTGTGCTCAACATAATCATCTGATGAGTCTTTCAGCATTACACAGGTATCTAATGCCCATTTCAGCATGCCTATTTCCCTGAGCTTTTAATCCTTTCCTCCACTGCCTACTATAGCAATTCTGACATTTCAACTTTAGTATGGGTTGTTGTTTTTTGCATGCTTCTAGGATCCATACTAGTAGTGAGTTGCTAATGTCTCCTCAGATCCTTGACAGAGTGTTGAATCTTATATTTTTGGAGAGTACCTCAAATAAATACAGTCTGTCTTATCCAATATATTGTTCCAGATTGCTTAATGGTGCACCCTCAGAATCCAGTGCTAATAATGACAACCAATACATTCTGTTTAGGTCTTGCAATTTTTGAGGGTAGAGATTTTTTCTTTCCTTATCAAGCCCAGCAAGTCTGAAGCTGCATTATGTTCGAACTTAGTTGTAGATCTAGTAGCCAGGAAGAGAAATGGGAGCAAATCATGGGGTAGGCACATGTGGCTACAGGGAAAGTCCTCTCCATTTTCTTCAAACAAGAAGGGTGTGCTAACTCTTGGAGGGTGATGGTCACTTCTGCAGACCAGGGGAATTCAAAGACTTTGAACTATGGGTTCGAAATCTTAAATGACATTCACCGAAATTCGCCTAGCTCAAAGGACAGTGTCCTGTTTTTCGTAATCTCGGCCCTAATCTTGGCATGGCAGAATTGCTTTACTTCTGCATTCTCTCTCTTCCCATTATTGTTACTAATTAAGAAAAAGGCTGGGCACGGTGGCTCACACCTGTAATCCCAGCACTTTGGGAGGCCAAGGTGGGCGGATCATGAGGTCAGGAGTTCAAGACCAGCCTGGCCAATATGATGAAACCCCATCTCTACTAAAAGTACAAAAATTAGCTGGGCATGGTGGCACGCACCTGTATTCCCAGCTACTCGGGAGGCTGAGGAAGGAGAATTGCTTGAATCCGGGAGTTGAAGGTTGTAGTGAACTGAGGTCTCACTACTATCCAGCTTGGGTGACAGAGCGAGACTCCATCTCAAAAAAAAGAAAAAAAAAAAGCCCTCTCTGTCTGTGTATGTATAAGTCTACATACATGCATGTACATCCAATGAAGTGCATGTGAATTTAAAGAAATCTCTAGAAGAAAATATCAAAGTTTTAATACTGGTTAAATACATGGAGGGGAGTAAAATGAAAAGCTTTGGAGAAAGAAATTTGCACAATTTTCTATACATTCTGCCATATCTAGATATTTTCTATAAATATTTGTATAACATTTTAAAGTATTAGGAAAAGTAAAAGGAACAATCAACATAGGGAGAGAGAACTGGAAACGGGAAGAAAACTTTAGCAATGTCCTTATTTATCTCCTAAGAAGTTTGACCTCACTTCACCCAACCCAAGAGGAGAGAATGAATGGATGATGGCTATTGAGAGCTTGTGCCTAGAGAAGGTGGGAATGAGAAGGCAGTTGATGTCTTTAGCCAGCCATACTCTTTCATTCCTCCTTCAGAAAGGGCCCAAGGGCTTGGGGATTCCAGCTCAGATCCAGTGACCATGAGAACCACATGAGAAGCATATGAATCTGGGTGCATTACAGCAGGATGATTCAGCTAGGGACAGTCGTGAGCCACACCACAGGAGGAGGTGTATCTGTGCAGAAACAGCTCTTCACAGCTTTTTGGAACATTAGCATGGTAGGAAAGGGCAAAATGATCTATATAAATAAAATTAAGCTTCAGCCTTTTTTTTTTTTTTTTTTTTTTGAGAGTGGCAGCGGCTTTATTGTCTTTGGAGCAGCCTGGAAAGGTGGGGTCCTGAGGGACAGCGGGGATGAAGGGCTGGGAAGCTGTGTGACAGGAGCCTCAGGTGGTGGGCATCTGGGGTTCCTCCACTTGTAGGTGCCCATTGGCATCACCGGTGCAGCCGCTGGTGGAAGCAGGTACCGGTCCTTTCTTGTTTGACACAGGGCAGGTGGCAGCCAGGGGTCCAACTTGCTTGAGGCTGGGCCCTGGGCGCTCCATCTTGTGCTCCAGGAGCATGTGGTTCTGTGGCGGGAGCCCCACGCAGGCCCTGAGAATGTTCTCGATGCAGTCGCGCTGGCGGAAAAGCGCACTGATCACCGGGCTGCCCGGCGCCACCAGCGGCGCCTTGAAGAGGAAGCTGAGCAGGGACAGCATAGGGTGGAAGGTCTGCAGCTCAGGGTCGGCGTCAGTGCAGAAGCTCACGCGCTGGCACAGCTCGGTCAGCAGCGCCAGGTCTAGCACGATGGGTGCGGCCAGCAGGGAGTCCTCGCATGTGTTGTGCAGCACCAGTGTGTTGGTCCCGCCCAGCATTAGCTCCGACGTATACTCCCAGCTCGCGCTTGCTGTCGCCCACGTACGGCACATACTTGATGACCACGCAGTGGTCGGGCTCCTCGCCCGGCGTATAGAGCCCTGGGTTGCTCTGCACCATGTTGTCCACTACGTTGCTCTTGGACACCTTCTTAGAGTGGAACTGCAACAGTGCCGACAGGTTCTGCCAGTCATTGTTGCCCGGGTGGTTGTAACTCACGATGGACATGGTCTTGAGGCCAGAGCTGATGAGGAAGTCCACGAGCACGGACTTGACTTTGGTCTGGCCAGACTTGAAGTCATCTCCGCCCACGAAAACCCGGCGCTGACACGCGAGCTCAAGAGCTCCGGGCACCAGGGTGTTCTGCGGGGACCCATTGAGGAAGGCACAGCCCTCCAGGATGCTGGCGACGAAGCGAAGAGTGTGGAGGGAGACACCTTCAGGCCAAGCTCAATGGTGCGCAGCAGGTTCCAGGCCGTGTCGTTGAGTCCTGGAACCACCTCACAGAAGCGCTCTGTGTTGGCCGTCCACAGCACGATGACTGTCTAGACCAGAAGTCTCGGATGTCCTTGCGGATCTGCTCCAGCTGCTGCGCGCGCGAGCCCGGGATGAGGTTGTCCGCGCGCGTGCTCTGGTTGGCCGCGATGAACTCGGGGATGTAGACAGAAGGCCGAGGCCGAAGGGCTTCCATGTGTGCCCACAGTTGCTCCTGCAGCTCCCAATCCAGCACCTTCGCGCGCCGCATCGCCTCGGCGAGGTTCAGCGACGAGATGTCCCAGCCATCAAACACGAGGTCGTTGGGCGCCACCATGGGCAGCAGTGCACTGAAGGGCACAAACACCTCCTGGCCCTCGGCGTCCAAGCCCAGGCTCACGGTGCCCACCTGAGCCAGCGAGCCGTAGTAGTTGGCCTCCTTGCGGCCGCTGCGCGTGGGCCAGGACAGACGCAGTCGGTTGGCCAGCACCGCGGCGGTGAGCGTGGAGCCGTTGTTCCCGTCCCAGCCGACAAGCATGACCCCGAGCCGGGACACCTGCCGGGCGGTCCGGAAGGTGAAGCGCATGGTCGTGGGGTGCACCTTGAGGACGCCGCCCTCGCGGCTGACGCGCGTTGTCCGGTACTCGTATTGCGCCTCAATAGCCTCGGGGCCGTAGACCACGTCCGGGCTCTAGACGAAGAACTGGGCGGCGGCCTCCATCGCAGCCGGCGGCGCGGAGTCGGCTCAGGCAGCGGCAGCGGACCAAGCTTCAGTCTTTTAAAACAATTGATCAGGGAGATTTTCAATACATTTGACAAAGGTATTTAGGACCACATACTGGTTTTCTGTAGCTGCTATGATAACAAATTACCACAAACCTGGTGGTTTCAAACAACAGGAATTTATTCTCTCACAGTTCTGGAGGCCAGAACTCCAAAGTCAGTTTCACAAGGCAGAAGTCTGGGTGTTGGCAGGACCGTGCTCCCTCTACAGGCTCGAGGCCTTGACTCTTCCAGTTTCTGGTGGTGGCAGTATTCCTTGACTTGTGGCCATGTCACCCCAATTCTCCTCCGTCTTCACATTATCTCTCTGTATGGATAAAATTTCCCTCCTCCTCCCTTCCTCCTATAAAGGCACTTGCAATTCCATTTAAGGTCCACCCTTAATGTAATTCATATCTCCCCATCTCAAGATCTTTAATCAAAACTCTTAAATGCAGAAACTCTTTATCCTTATAAATGAACACTTACAGGTTCCAGAGGTTATAACCTGACATACTTGGGAGCCATTCAGCCTACTGGAGATGGATTGATTTACCATATGCAACACACGTGAAATTAACATTGAGGATTCTGGCTTTTCAAAGAGCAGTCTGGCTGGGCACCGTGGCTCACACCTGTAATCCCAGCACTTTGGGAAGCTGAGGCAGGCAGATCAAGAGGTCAGGACTTCCACTCCTACTGACTTCAACTGTAGTTTTAGCTGAAATTTGAATTTTGAAGCTATGATGCAGTTTTGGAGAAAACATGGCCAAAAATGTATCTGGTGCATAACAGTTTAGAAAATACTCTCACAAGGCCAGGTGCGGTGGTTCAGGCCTGTAATCCCAGCACTTTCGGAGGCTGAGGCAGGCAGATCAAGAGATCAGAAGTTTGAGACCATCCTGGCCAATATGATGAAACCCATCTCTACTAAAAATACAAAAATTAGCTGGGCATGGTGGCACATGCCTGTAGTCCCAGCTACTCAGGAGGTCGAAGCAGGAGAATTGTTTGAACCCAGGAAGCAGAGGTTGCAGTGAGCCAAGATCATGGCACTGTACTCCAGCCTGGGTGACAGAGTGAGATTCCATCTCAAAAAAAAAAAAAAAAAAAAAAAAAAAAGAGCAGGCTGCTTTTAGAGAACCCAAAATTGAGAAACAATAGCAGTTTCATGTATCTGTCAATCAGAAGAGAGCTATGGTATGTATTAAGACACCAATTAGAGAAAATAATTGGTGGCTTCAAAGTCAAACTCTGCCTCCCCAACTCAACCTAGTGAGTAGAATTTCCACCTCTGATTCTTACCCTGACTAACGGCATAAGAGTAGACACTGATGTGTAGGCTTCAGTTCACAGGCAGGCTGCTTCTCACATGAGCAACACCCTATAGCTGACTTCTCAGTAATAAGCAGGGATTTATTTGCATAACCATGTAGAATCCAAGTAGGAAGCTGACTTATAGTAATAATACTAGCTAATGTTTATTGAGCATTTATTTTATCCCCTGTAATATGCTAATTGCCTCTCATGTATTGTCTTATTTAATTTCAAAGCAAACTTTGAGGTAGCTTAACTCACTAAGGCTCTTTGATTGTAACCTACGCAAGCAAACAAGATTAATTGGAAGGCCTCTGGGCTGGCTCACAAATCAGGAGAGCTGCAAAAACGGGTTAGTAAGACAGAAATAACAGCAGTTCAGTTGTGAAGAACTTAGTCACAGCTCTTGGTGCTTTTTTCAGTTCATGGCACTATCATTGGATAACTAAACGGCCTTTCACCTCTGGGTTTCCACTCACAGTTTGAATTCCAAGCAGAGTTAATCTCACCCTGATGGGACAAAGGCACAATTATTGGCTTTACCTGGGACAAATGCCCACCCTGGGCCAGGGGAGCAGGTTCAGTCATGAAAAAAGAGTGAGGGGTCAGGCTCAATGGCTCATGCCTGTAGTCCTAGCACTTTGGGAAGCCAAGGCAGGTGGATCACCTGAGGTCAGGAGTTTGAGAGCAGCCTGGCCAACATGGCGAAACCCCATCTCTACTAAAAATACAAAAATTATCTGGGCATGGTGGTGCACGCCTGTAATTCCAGCTACTCAGGAGGCTGAGATAGGAGAATCGCTGGACCCAGAAGGCAGAGGTTGCAGTTGACCAAGATCGAGCCACTGCACTCCAGCCTGGGTGACAGAGCCAGACTTCATCTCAAAAAAAAAAAAAAAGAATGTGTCTCAAACACTATTTTGCAAGCGTGAAAGAGGGAAGAGATAGAATTGTGAAAGTTCCCCGTCACTAAGCAGGCTGATAGTGAAACTGTATCTTTCAGTCTGTGACCTTTGGAACTCTCTGATAAGATGCAGACTACGTTTAGCCATGTAATAGACAGCTAATGTTTTCTCTAGGCCAGTGCTGTGGATTAAACTGTGTCCTCTCAAAGTTCACATGTTGAAACCCTAACCCCGAAATGTGACAGTATATGGAGATAAGGCCCTTGGGAGATAATCAGATTTACATAAGGTCACCAGAATAGAGTCCTCTTGATGGGATTAATGCCCTTATAAAAAGAAGAAAAGTTACCAAAGCGCTGTCTCTGCCATGTGAGGACACAGCGAGATGACAGCTTTCTGCGAGCCAAGAGTGAGCCCTTACCAGAACGCAGACATGCCAGCACCCTGATCTTGGTCTTCCAACCTCCAGAACTGTGTAAACGGTCTCTGTTATTTAAACCATCAGTCTATGGTATTTTCTTATAGTTGGCGTCCAAGTCAACCAAGACAACCAGCATCCTCACCCCTTATTTTGGAAGCAGCTTTCCAATTCTGGAAGTCTTTTTTTTTTTTTTTTTGAAACAGAGTTTTGCTCTTGTCACCCAGGCCGGAGTACAGTGGTGTGATCTTGGCTCACTGCAACGTCCACCTCCAGGGTTCAAGCAATTCTCTTGCCTCAGCCTCCCGGGTAGCTGGGATTACAGGCGTCCGCCACCATGTCCAGCCAATTTTTTGTGTTTTTAGCAGAGACAGAGTTTCACCATGTTGGCCAGGCTGATCTTGAACTGCTGACCTCAGGTGATCTGCCTGCCTCGGCCTCCCAAAGTGCTAGGATTACAGGCATGAGCCACTGTGCTTAGCCCCCACCTTTTTTTTTTTTTTTTTTTTTTTTTTTTTGGTGGAGACAGAGTGAGACTCTGTCACCCAGGCTGGAGTACAGGGGCACAATTTTTGCTCATTAGCACCTTCACCTCCCGGGTTCAAGCAATTCTCCTGCCTCAGCCTCTCCAGTAGCTGGGATTACAGGTGCCCACCACTGCACCCACTGAATTTTTGTATTCTTAGTAAAGATGGGGTTTCACCATTTTGGCCAGGCTGGTCTGGAACTCCGGATCTCAGGTGATCCGCTGGTCTAGGCAGTCTTAATAAGAAAGTCAAACACAGGGCCCTCTACTAAACCAAGCCAATTAGACTCTCCAGGGATAATGACGGAGGGACTCTAGGTGGGTGAAATGAGTTTATTCCCATGGCATGATCTAAGGAAAGAAGGCATGTATATTTCTGACTAAGATTTGATAGCTTCCTGATCCTCTTTCTTCCCAAGACCTGGCTTATCAGTGTTTCCTTTAATTCTGTGAGCTATAAAGTGTCCTTCTAGTAAATTCCTTTTTCCATCTAGGTGAGTCAAAGCTTCTTTTGGTTTCTTGCGTAACTGATTCAGAAATGGTACCTGGGAGTGAGACTGCAAGCAACAGAACTCTGCTGTGCAAACAGCAGAATTAGGTGCAAAGCAATGAGAATTCCTCAATTTAGTTTAGAAAATTGAAGGCAGTTATTTTTCCTGAGCTTCCAAATTCATATGTTCACCAATAAATTTCCCTTTTTGCCCAATCTAGTCCTGATTAATACAAGCTACTTATGCAAAATGCAAGGACTTATGCTAGCAAGGTGCTTCCCTTCTTGTGGTTATTTGCTGAATTGATGTGGGCTCCCATTGTGTGTGTGCCCGGTAGCAATTTTTTTAACCCACTAGAGTGGCCTCAATGTACATCAATACCTGGCCCCAGACCAAGCCTTTTGCTTTTATAACCCTCAAGCTAATAAATGAGAACTGGAAATTTAGGTGCATAGATAAGTACCCAACCACACTCCCCCTTCTTTCTAAGATTATCGTATTAGAAAGAGCCTATGGAAACCAAAAAGGCAGAGCACAGCAGGCAAGCATAGTAATAATGATGACCACCATTTGTTAAAACTTCACTGTGTGCCAGACATTGGGCTATTATGTCACTTAATCCTGGAAGAGCAATACTATCATGTTTTGTTTTGTTTTATTTTGTATCTAAGGTTGAGCTGCAGAGGCTCAGAGCTGAATTGATTCAATCAGTCATTCTTTTCTGTTATGTGCATGATATAATCATCTGTCTAGACATGACCCCTATTTTTTCTTATCTTCTTTATCCTTCATCCCCAAGTGTATCTAATGTGTGTCTTTCCAATCTACTTTCCATAGACTTACAGATCCGTAAAAATATGTAGTATAGTGTCTGCTTTTAAACTGTATATAAATGAATCATACTGTATGTCTCACTCTGCAATTTGCTTTTTTTACTCAGCATTATGTTTCTGAGATTCATCCACGTTGATATATATAGAGAGAGCTAGTTCATCTGTTTAAGCTGCTCCATTATATGTGATCACATCTATATACTGTACCTTACTTAGGTATTTTTCTCCTGATGGATATCTAGACTGTTTCTAATTCTTTCCTAATACAAAAAAAAAAAAAAAAATACGCCAATGAATAATCTTGCACACATCTCTCCATGCATTGTGTAAGAGTCTCTCTAAGATTTACCTAGAAGTAGAATTGCCTCAGGCTATATATATTTTCAGTTTTAGGAAATTTGGCCAAATTACTTTTCAAAGTAGCTTTACTAATTTACACTCCCATCAACAGTATATGAGAGTTCTTGAGAGAGATACTATGAGTATCTTCATTTTACAGGTGAAGAAACTAAGGAAACACAAAAAAAGTGAGCAAAGTGAAACACTGTCTATCTGAACCGTGTCTGTCTAGCTCCAGAACTACACTATTCAATGTCAGGATATGACATACACTAATTAACATAAGAAATACATTCAGCTGCAAGTGACAGAACCATCTACCAGTAGCTAAGGCAGCATAGGCATTTTCCATCTCACTTAACAGCAAGGACTCAAGAGAGGTAGTTCAGAGCAAGTCAGCAGCTCAGCTGTGTCAACACAGGTACTCTAGTTTTTTACTCCACCACCTTTAGCTGTTGAGTTTTCACCCTTATCTTATCTCCTCTCAGTCCTAGGATGTCTGACATTGTGGTTGAGTTCAAAGCTGGAAGAAAAGGGCTTGGGTGGTGGTGCATGCAGGCAGTGGCACCGTGAAGCTCTTTGCTTGTTCTTTGTATAGGAAAGAAAAATGCCTTCCTTGAATCTTCACTCATCCAAGCCTACTTCCTTTATTCGTCTCATTGGTCAGAATTTGGTCAGAGCCCACTGTTGAACGAATTTCAGATAAAGTGGAATGAGATGATCATGTATGGTTTAAATAACTGTGACTCAGCTATTGAGGCTTCAGGAAGGATCTACTTTCCTGGATCTAAAGCCATCTTCAAGTCTAAAACCAGTCCTGTTAGCAAGAAAGAAAGGAAACAAATCTTGGATATTGACGTGGTTTTTCTTCCAACTTGGTATCTTCTTAGATTTCTTTGCTGACATCCTCATCCCACTGAGTTGTTAAATTCTTGCTCGGTCCTTTTCTCTTTCCAAGGTATTTTTAAAAAGGCCAACAGATGGCCAACAGGCCAAATTTGAGTTTTTAACCCCTGCTGTATGCTTCCTAGGCTGATAGTATCCATTTTTATAGTTTTAATTACCATTTACATACTGATGACTCCTAAATTTGTATCTCCAGCTTCCTCCTCTGCCTTGAGCTTCAGATCCATATGTACCAGTGCCTCCTTGGATATTCCTAAGACACATCAAAGTCAGCGTATCCAAAACTGAGTTTTTCACCTCCCACCCAAACTTGCTCTTTCTTCTTTGGTGAATCCTGTGTCTCAGTGAATACCACCCCCTTCCACTCAGTTACCCAAGTTAGAGACCTGCAAGATATCTTGATATTTTCACTCACTTCCTACATAATAACTCTCAATTTTATCTGCTTTTCTTCATCTCCATTGCAACCCTGACCTAAAATTTTGTGATTCAAGTGTTTGTGGTGTGGACCTGCAGCACAACACATGGATGCCTTTTTTTTGGTTTGTTTGAGACGGAGTCTCACCCTCTTGCCCAGGCTGGATTGCAATGGCACGATCTCGGCTCACTGCAACCTCCGCCTCCTGGGTTCAAGGGATTCTCCTGCCTCAGCTTCCCAAGTAACTGGGATTACAGGCACGAGCCACCACGCTCAGCTAATTTTTTTATATCTTTAGTAGAGATGGGTTTTCACCATGTTGGTTAGGCTGGTCTGGAACTCCTGACCTTGTGATCCGCTTGCCTCGGCCTCCTAAAGTGCTGGGATTATAGGTGTGAGCCACTGTGCCCAGCCTGGAAGCTTCTTAAAAAATGCATAATCTCAGGCTTTACCTGAGACCCACTAAATCAGAAATCTGCATTTTATTTATTTTATTTTATTTTGAGACAGAGTTTCACTCTTGTTACCCAGGCTGGAGTGCAATGGCTCGATCTCGGCTCACCACAACCTCCGCCTCCTGGGTTCAAGCAATTTTCCTGCCTCAGCCTCCCAAGTAGCTGGGACTACAGGCGCGTGCCACCATGCCCAGCTAATTTTTGTATTTTTAGTAGAGACAGGGTTTCACCTTGTTGACCAGGATGGTCTCGATCTCTTGACCTTGTGATCCACCCGCCTTGGCCTCCCAAAGTGCTGGGATTATAGGCGTGAGCCACCGCACCTGGCCAGAAATCTGCATTTTAACAAGGTCCCCAAGCAAAATTTTTTAAAATTTGAGAACTTACCTTCTCATCTTTTGATATCACTTACTATGTCAAGGTAAATTTCTGGCCCCCTAAAACTCTTCCTTTACACTGCAAACCTCATAAGTCACTCCCTCATTAAAGCCAATAACTAGCTCCCCATTGCTTTAGAGACAGAATGCGAAAGCCCATGGAGTACAAAACCCTGCGGAAGTTCCCCCGCTGCCTCGTCTCCAGCCCCATTCTGCCTTGGCCCGTGGAGGCCAGCCACATTAGTCTCTTTCCAGTTCCTGTGCCAGGCTATATTTTTTCCAACTCGGGGCCTTTTTGCCTGCTGCCCACCCCTATACCCAGCATGATCTCAACTGCCCTGGCACATAGCTAACTCCTACTCTTTTGCTTCCTCAAAAAAGCCCCCTCTCTCACAGCCCAGGTTAGCAGCTCTCCTGTTAAGCTCTCTTTGCACACCATGCTCCTTGAAACATTTATCACAGTTGTGTTTAAATAATGAAGTGTGTTTCTCATCATTCAATGTCAGTCTTCCCAATTGAATGCAAGCTATAAAAACAACCGTATGGGCTGTGTGCATTGTTACATCCTTTCAGCGCCTACTACAGTGCTGGATGCACAGGGGGCGCTCAATCAGTATCTGTTGACTTAATGGCCCTGGGAGTTGTCCTGGCTCAGGGTGGCCCCACTTTCTTAGTTCGACTGGAATCGAGAAATCAGAAAAAGACCTCAGAGGGCCAAGGAAGTATAATTTGACCACCAGCAGCTAATCAGGGATGAAAATGTCCAATTCTGACTGATGGACCCCATGCACGTGCTGAAAGGAAAACAGCAGCAGCTCGCCTGAGGGTGATGGTAAACATTTTGTTCCCCAGCCAGTGCCCTCCTCCTCAATACACTCCCAAACTGACCTTTGGAAGCACTTTTGTATAGTGGGAGGTCTCTTTTAACCTCCAGTGAATAGGGGTATGAAGTGGTGTTTGCTTTTTGCCCTTTGTTCTCTGGCTGAGAAAAGTCTGGAGGCGGCGGAGTGAGGCTTAGTAATACAATTGCCTTGCCTTTCATATGCTAAAGAGGTTTTTCCTCCTGGTTTAGTATAATCTAAGAGTTGTGAAGGTCTGGAAGGGATCCACTCCCCTTCTTTTTGGCATTTCATTTCCTGCAGACTAGGGGTAACTTTGCAATTAATAGAAAAACCAGAGCTTTAAAAATATCGTCTGCATTGCCCACCAAGCATCTCCGTGAGTTGAGCCAGTGTAGTAGGATCGTTAAATGCTAAGTTTACAGGAAGGACATCCAGGGGAAACGCGGGAAGGTCCCGCCACCATGAAGCTGGCCAGAGATCCTTGCGTTCCTGCCATTCTCCACACCCCGAGGGGAAAAGTTGAGGTTGACTTGCTCAAGATAGCTTGTTATCACAGCCTTTGACTCCCATACAGACATGCATCTAGGTTTGGGGGAGTTACATTTATACAGTTTGGTGGGTTCTCCAAATGAAGGAAGAAAATGTTATTAGTAAAGTCAGGTTCAGGGCTTTAGAAAGAACGAGTGCAACTGAGGACAAGTTTGTTTTGTTTTGTTTTTGAGATGGAGTTTCGCTCTTGTTGCCCAGGCTGGAGTGCAATGGTGCGATCTCGGCTCACTGCAACCTCGGCCTCCCGGGTTCAAGCGATTCTCCTGCCTCAGCCTCCCGAGTAGCTGGGATTACAGGCATGTGCCACCATGCCCAGCTATTTTTAATTTTTTTTTTTTTTTGTATATTTAGTAGAGACAGGTTTCTCCATGTTGGTTAGGCACCCGACCGACATGAACTCCCAACCTCAGGTGATCCAGCAGCCTCAGCGTTCCAAGGTGCTGGGGTTACAGGTGTGAGCCACTGCACCTGGCCAGCAAGCTTTGTGACATATCCACATCTATCCCTGGCCACATATACTGGAATAGCTGAGGCTTCAAAACCCTTGCGCAAGTGTCTCACTACCTAAAGCCTTTATCCAGTAATCTGTAAAATGGAGCCCTCAATCTCTTCTCCACAGAGATAAGGTAAAGATGTGTAAGATAATGGCACAGAAAATACCCAGTATTTGATAGGAAGGACTCAGTAAAAACAACATGGTGGAGACCTCTTTGGGAATTTACAAATCCCTTCTGGGCCACCTTCTCCTTCCCTTTAGTATCTCTTTTGCCTTTAAGCTTTTGCAGCTACTGCTGGGATCAGTCTAGGATATGTACTCTTACTGGTGTGGTGACTTAAGGAAGGCATCCAAACAGGCAGCTGAAGTCAATACATTTTTTTGGACATCGCAAGATTTTTTAATAAATTTAATTTCCTTTACTTTTATTGTTTTATCCTTAGCTCTCTTTTTTGATATTTTTCTTTGTTTTACTTCATAAGGACCCAGTGCAAGGTTATTTGGGGTTTTTTTTTTTCTTGTTTAATTTGATTTGTCGTTTAATTTTTTGCCACTGTGCAAAAGGCAATCCAAAGGTCAGTCTGGTGTGGGGTGTGTGTGTGTGTGTGTGTGTGTGTGTGTGTGTGTGTGTACTGAATTAGGTCCTTATTGTTTATCATCCCTAATGTTTACCAGCCCTTACCAGCTCCATGTTTATAATCCCGAGGGCATCTAAGTTTATAATAAATCAAAATCAGCTAGCAAACACACAGAGGAGTAGGAAAGGAATAAGGAAAATGCTGTGAACTACACACAGCAGGCAGGGAAATAGCAGCGGAGTTTATGAGGGAGCCTCTGGCCTGGTACTACCTGGTTCAATTCCCAATTTAACCACTTACCAGGTTTTAACCTATAGCTATATTCATTTGAACTTTCTAAATCTCACTTTGCTCATCTAGAACACTCGGATATTTATAGAGTTTTCCTTAGAGTTTTGCTGTGAGGATTAAATGAGAAAATCCTCTCGAAGTGCTAAGAATAGTCAGTGGAACAGGGTAAACCCTCAATAAATGTTAGTTATTATTAACAGCACCTCCTGTGTAGCCCGTAGTGAGCTTTATATATGTCACCTCATGTCACAGCACTGAGAGATTAAATGGCCTGCCCAAGATGGGGAAATGTAAGAGTTTAGACAAAGAAGCTATTTTTAATGAGTTTCCATTTACTGCTTTTTACCAAATCAAAGACTCATGGATTTCTAAGAGTTGTAATGCCTATTTCCAAGCATTAAAATGTGGGGAAAAAATATATGTCTCAGAAACAAAAGCTAATAGTGCTCTTTCTGCAACACTGCATCTTGTATCTTCCCTCCAAATTTCTCTTCGTTAGCACATTGTCCAATGATGGATGTGCCCATCGCCAGCATTATTTGTTAGCTAGATCATGTACAGAGAGCTCAGTTTGGAGTACTGTAGTATCTTTATTGTACCTTCCGTTGTCATCATTTCAAGATGTGATCCAGATATTTGGGTGATCAAACTGGGAAGGTCACCCTTCTTCCAACTAAAGAAAACCACTAGGCAACTGTATGGTAATGCTCGGTTTCTACCCTAATCCAAGTTTTGTGCTGACCTACTCTGCAGAACACCTTAGTAGGGGCTGGGGAGACCTGATTATAGAAACCGCCCTGTGGGAAATGGGGTGATATAGAAAGTAAAATAAATGGTGTGAAGGACCTGAGTCCAGTGGCAACTTTTTCAATACAAGTAATTATGAGGCTTTGGGGAAGTGACTGCCTCTATAAAGTGACACTAATAATTCCACCCCACTTTATTCTGATCATCAGTGAGGATCTATGATATGCAGGTTGAGCATCCTTAATCTGAAAATCTGAAATCTGAAATGCTCCAAAATAAAAAACTGGGAGCACTGGCATGACACCACAAATGGAAACTCCACACCTGACCTCATGTGATTGGTCACTGTAAAGACACAGGCACATAGCATATACAGTTTTTCAGCATTCCCCACGGGAAAAAAGACCCTCTCAGCCCCTCCTTAACTGTGACATCTTTTCCATACATGCCCAAATTTCCCCACACAAGCGCACCCACCCAGGTTAATAAAATGGCACATGTGCAGGCCAGGCATGCCAATGGCAGGTTCCCCATGATGCCCTACACGAGACCCAAACCTACATGAATTACTCACTGTGGGTTTTTGCTTATTCTCCTCTCTGTGGTGTAAAAATGTGTTGAACAAATCAGAAGTGCCTGCAGATACCCCTCTGGGTAACAGGGATAAGAAAAAGGGGAAGCATTTATATTTATCTACAGCACACAGAAAGTCAAGCTATTGGAGAAACTGGACAGCAGTGTCAGTGTGAAATGTCTTACACAAGAGTATGATGTTGGTATGACCTCCATGTGTGACCTGAAGAAACAGAAGGATAAACCGTTTTAAGTTCTATGCTGAAAGTGATGAACAGAAGTTAATGAAAAATAGAAAAACAATACATAAAGCTAAAAATGAAGATCTTGATGATGTGCTGAAAGATTAGGTCTGTCAATGTCACAGTGAACTTATGCCATTTAACAACATGCTGATCATAAAACAAGCGAAGATCTATCATGATAAACTAAAAATTAAAGGGAACTGGTGAATATTCAACAGGCTGCTACAAAATGTTTGTGAAACCAATCAAAAATGATGTCCCCCGGGATCCTTGTCTTTTTGTTAGCATAATAATGGACTGGTAAGAAATTCACTCCAGGAATTTAAGAAAAGACACAGCATTAAATTTTTAAAAAGTTGTGGTGATATGCCAGGTGTGGTGGCTCATGCCTGTAATTCCAGAACTTTGGGAGGCTGGGTGGTCAGATTGCCTGAGGTCAGGAGTTCAAGACCAGCCTAACATGGTGAAACCCCATCTCTACTAAAAATACAATTAGCTGGGCATGGTGGCATATGCCTGTAATTCCAGCTCCTCAGGAGGCTGAGGCAAGAGAACTGCTTGAACCTTGGCGGCAGAGGTTGCAGTGA
>NW_016107325.1:2319189-2331456 GCF_001604975.1 Cebus imitator | reverse complement strand
GCCATTGCACTCCAGCCTGGGTAACAAGAGCAAAACTCCGTCTCAAAAAAAAAAACAAACAAAAAAAACCCAACAGAATGTCTCCTCATTGCTAGAGGACCCAATTCCTGGTCCCTCTCTGATGTTTCTTCTCACCTGAAAAAAAAAAAAGTACAGTGTACAGTAACCTTTTAATCCAAACCTCTTAATTGTAGGTAGACAGAAAGCACCCAACTGTTAGTTTTGCTGTTGTTTGACAGCTGATACAGATATCCTGATGATGTCACTACACTGCCCAGTTACCCCAAACACAGCATTTTTTCCCTGTATTAATTGTATGTCATACTTTTTCCTGTACGTATGTGTGAATAAGAAAACGATTGCTTATTAGCAGCATATAAAGTCAAAGTCAAGAATGATGGTGATGCCAAAAAACCACACATTGTCCACATGGGTGGGTAAGATAGTGACACCTTTGCTTTCTGATGGTTCAATGTAACAAGCTGTTACATGCACAAAAATCATCAAACATGTTGTATAAAATTACCTTTGGGCTATGTGTATAAGGTATATATAAAAACATAAATGAATCTTCATTTAGACTTGGGTCTCATTTCCGTGATATCTTATCATGTATATGCAAATATTCCAAAATTGGAAGAAAATCTGAAACCCCCAAAATTTCTGGTCCCGAGCATTTTGGATAAGGGGTACTCAACTTGTAAGGCATGTGAAATATAATGTGTGTGTGTGTGCTGTACAAATGTAACCTTTTTTTTTTTTTTTTGAAGCAGAGTCGTCTAGCTCTGTCAACCAGGCTGGAGTGCAATGGTGCAATCTCGGCTCATAGCAACCTCCACCTCCCAGGTTCAAGCAATTCTCCTGCCTCAGCCTACCGAGTAGCTGGGATTACAGGCACATGCCACTGCGCCTGGCTCATTTTTGTATTTTTAGTAGAGACTGAGTTCCACCATGTTGGTCAGGCTGGTCTGGAACTCCTGACCTCATGATCCTCCCAAAATGCTGGGATTATGGGCATGAGCCACCACGCCTGGCCCAAATGTAACCTTTATTAATGTCGTTGTTAATTGCTGTAGCTTGGTACTTTTAGCAGGAAATAGGCAATAAGATGGTGGAAGTTGGGCAAATCACTTACAGAAAAGGTATATGCATATATGATTGTGTATGTATTCTGAAAAGTCTAAAACGGTGTATTCCAAATTGTATACGGTAGTGGGGCTTTCATATTTGCTTTCATATTTGAGAGTCTTTGTGGATTAAGTTGTTTTTACAACAAACTTTTTTTTTTAACATTTCTTTGTCAATATTCAATATTCCATATTTGTGGACTAAGTTGTTTTTACAACAAACTTTTAACATTTCTTTCTCAATATTCAATACAAATATGTAGTTTTAATATTTTTATTTCAATAGATCTATAAAAACAACAAAGAATCCCATGCTAAAAAAAGATTTTTTTCCAAAAAGTGTGGTTTGACCAAATTGAATCAATTCTTAATGCATCTTATTCCAGGCCACCACCCCAGTATGTTACAGATCATGTGAGAAAACAGCCCCTACTAACCAACTTTGTTTTAAATTCTATGGCCTATTTTATTTATTTATTTATTTATTTTTGAGACAGAGTCTCATTGTTGTCACCCAGGCTGGAGTGCAGTGGCCAATCTTGGCTCACTGCAACTTCCACCTCCTGGGTTCAAGCTATTCTCCTGCCTCAGCCTCCTGAATAGCTGGGATTATGGGCGCCTACCACCACACCTGGCTACTTTTTGTACTTTTAGTAGAGATGGGGTTTCGCCATGTTGACCAGGCTGGTCTCAAACTTTTGACCTGAGGTGATCCGCCCTCCTCGGCCTCCCAAAGTGCTGGGATCACAGGCACAAGCCACAATGCCTGGCTATGGCCTAATATTTGATAGTTGTTCGTTTTTTGTTTTTTTTTTCTTACAAAACTTTTAGTTAGATGTCTTCACTTAAGAAGGGAATACCCCTTTTTAAGGAAAAAAAATAAATTTTCATACCACTAATTATTAAGATTTATAATCAAAAGAATCTCAATTTGAGCTGAGTATCAGCAGTTTCCTCAAATGAAAAGCACAACATCTCAGAAATTGGAAATTTCTCATAAAATTTTAAAGACCATAACAATTACCTTTTAAGAAAACTAAAAAATTCATCATTTCCCCTCCATGGCCAATCTATGACAGCCTCTTTTGCTGATGGAACTGCCTCCTCTCCTCTTCGAGATTGATAACATCATGTTCATAGCTCTCTCCCCAGACCTGGTCTTTTAATAGGCTCTTCTTTAGGCATCATGCATCGGGTATCACTTCTTTGCGTATAATTTCCAATTTTTTTTTTCTGGCTTGAAACACCCTTTTCGTTTCTGTAAAACTTTTCACTTATCAGTTAGCCCAATTTACATTTGTTGCTGGTATCTCATCCCAAACCTGCTCAGAGCCAAATTCATCTTTGCTTCTTTTTGTTTTGTTTTGTTTGTTTGGTTTTGGTAGACCATAATTCCTCCAGTCAACCAAGACCAGCCAAGACTGCTATGTTTTTCTTTGACTTCTTTCCTCTCTATGCCCCACAATTCTTTGCTTAGATTTTTATTACGTCCTTTGCTTCTTCCCACATCTGTTCCCACCTCCCTGGTTCAGGCTCTTGCTTTCAAAGCAAGCAACACAAGTGAAGAGAAACAAGCAATGGGAGGTCAGAGAAGCACTCACAATGGGTCTAGCATGTGACCGAGAGCTTGAAAGATATTCTCCTTAAGTGAAAAAGGTATTCCAAAATAATAAAACAGCATCAATAGAGGCACCCCAGGCACAAATATGCTGGCCTCATGAAAGAAAGGCAAGAAGCTGGTGGAGCTTTTGTGTTGGGGCTGTATAAAGATTCTCAGGATTAGGTTGGACAGGTAGGTTCATTCCAGAAAGACTTTGAATTCCATTTCCTAAGCAATGGAAAAATACACTTATGAGGCAAGAAAATCTGTTATAAAGCTGGGGTGAGCCAGGTGTAGTGGCTCACACCTTTAATCCCAGCACTTTGAGAGGCTGAGGCAGGAGGATCACTTGAGCCCAGGAGTTGGAGACCAGCCTGGGCAACAAAGCAAGACCCTGTCTCTACAGAAAATTTAAACAAAACAACACAAAAACTGTTGTGATGGCCAAGGGAACAAATAAATGGAAGTGTTAATTATGGCAATAGAAATTGACACACAACATATTTGACTCTTAGAATCCACTGTTTTGGTGACTAGTTGCTTGTGGGAGACGGGCAGGTGGGAGATAAAGCCACCAGAGGTAACTGAGTTTGGTAGCCTGGGTGCTTAAAAGCATGATTCACCTTGAAGAGCAATGAAAATGGAGCTTTGCATTTCTGAATGACAGTCAAGTTCAGTTTTAGGCATGTAGAGTATGATGTGTCAATGGGATATACAGGTGGAGAGGTCCAGAACACTCTCTTACCTCTGCGAGGATGATCTCCTAGGAAATCTATTCCTAGCTCCCTGTTGGATATATGGCTTTTATTTATAAATCCCATCAAAACAAAGACAACCTGTCTAGCCCTGAACCAATCATGGTTGCTTTGCCACAAACCACCTCCACATTCCCACTGCTCCATTTTAGATACTGATATCTTCATTTTCCAAAGTCCTTGTCTAGTACCTGTAGGTTGTTTTCATTTCCTTTCCCTTTAATGCTTATCTTTACTTAGGCACCAAATCTTATTAATCTTTTTCCTTTGCAGTGTTTCTCACATCCACACATCTTCTGCCTCATCTAACTGCTACTGCCCAACTCTGGCCCTTATTTATTTATTTATTTTTATAGCTTAGTAATCACTTCCTAACAGAACCCTTGCTGCCACGCTGTCTCCTAACAACTCATTCTATCTTCCACAATAAGGTTACTCTTCCAAAAACCCTAAATTGATCTTGTCACTCCCTTTCTCACAAACCTTCATTTCAAAGCAAGCAACATAAGTGAAGAGAAACAAACAATAGGAGGTCAGAGAAGCACCTAGAACTTGGAAGATATTCTCCGTAAGTGGAAAAGCCTGGACAACAAAGCAAGACGCTGTCTCTACAGAAAATGTAAACCAAACAGCACAAACCTTTTCTCACAAACCTTCATTGATTTTCTATTATCAACAAGATAAAGTTCAAATTTCTTAATATGATTCAATTTATAATATATATATAGTCTGGCCGGGTGCGATGGCTCAAGCCTGTAATCCCAGCACTTTGGGAGGCCAAGGCGGGTGGATCACGAGGTCAAGAGATCAAGACCATCCTGGTCAACATGGTGAAACCCCGTCTCTACTAAAAATACAAAAAATTAGCTGGGCATGGTGGCGTGTGCCTGTAAACCCAGCTACTCAGGAGGCTGAGGCAGGAGAATTGCCTGAACCGAGGAGGCGGAGGTTGCGGTGAGCCGAGATCGTGCCATTGCACTCCAGCCTGGGTAACAAGAGCGAAACTCCGTCTCAAAAAAAAAAAAAATAATAATAATAATAATAATATATATATAGTCTAGCATTCTTTCCAGCCAAACTGATCTACTTATCATCCTAGGAAACTACTCTATTTTCCCCAAGTTTTGCTTCATTTTCTGCAATTTAATGAGAGTATATGGAGGGCAAAAAATAATTTTATAGAAATACCTTGAAATGTAAAAAGAGATATGCTTGGTATCTTGGCATAATCTCAGATGGGACCCCATTGAACACATCTGGCTAACTTGCCATGCCAGGGGCTCCAATCACAGATCTAAAGACTACATAAAAGAAGGGAAAGAAAAAAGAAGACAAAGTAGGGAAGAAAGGAATAAAGAGGAGATCAAAGAAAAAGATGCGTAGGAGTTGGCCATAAATGACACATCAGATTTGTCATCCCTGTTCTAAATAACCAATCTTTATAAACTTGAAAGTGATTATTCTCTTGCCTTGGAGTGCCTCAAGGGCAGAAATCAAGTCTTGGTTTTTTCTTTTTTTTTTGGTCCCCAGCACCCAGCACAAAGGCTGGCACATAGATGGTGCTCAGTAAATGATTCTCAAATGAATTGCCAGCAAGTGACTCATCTTCAATTAAAGGATGTCGGTGACTTCACCATCCTCCCAGATTACATTCTGCACTTGTAAAGACTTCTTTTGCTTTCAATGTGCCTTTTTCAAGATGTCCAGAACAACACTGAGGAAAAAAACAGCACTCAAAAAGGAATTTTTAAAATACAGTATATACTGGGAAAATGGATTTACCCCAACATATTCCTATTTGTCGGCCCTTTTTCTAGAGTCATATTTGACTTTCTGTCTCATTTCCAGTTCTGAGTAACTTCCACCATTAACTCTTTCAGGCAATAATCATTAATTGCTAGTCATTGTTCTTGCTATGTTGGTATAATCTGTTTTTCCTCTTAATAAACGTATTACTCTTGTGATAGTTGCTAATGAAGTTCATTCTTTCTGCCTCCACCTCTTCCCCATCTTGCCAGACCATTTGGAATTCTAATCCTGTCCTGGATGCTCGCCTTCCTAACTGACGATGGGTGTCATCTGCTAACAGCATGCTATCATCTGTCAGCTCTAGGAGCTTATTTTCTGTTCTTTCCGTGTAAATCATTGATGAAATATTAAAGAATCAGCCCCAGAATGGAGGCCTGTGGGACGTGATTTCTAATATCCCTGAGTTTGACATGAGTACCACTGATAATACATTTGTTGTAAAACTACCTACCACAGAGCCACACTTCCCCCGGTGTATTGGCGGAACACATAGTCTTGGGGAAGGTAATCAAAAGTCTTCCTGGGGCCAAATAGCTATGGAAAAGCTTAGGGAGAAAACTAACCTACAGACTGCCCACATTTCTACCAAGCAGGCACTTCATGTATGTTAATTTAATGAGTCCTTCCACCACTCTATAAGGCAGTATGTACAGTGGTTCATATCATGGATCCTAAGGTTAACGTGTCTGAGGTTGAATTTTTCCTCCATCACTCTCTAGCTGCACAAACTTGGCAAAATACTGACATTCTCTGTGCTTAATTTTTATATGTGAAAAAGAACAATAGCATTCACCTCAAAGGATTGTTTTGAGAATCCCATTGCGTGTAAGGCACTTAATAGTGCCTGGCACACACTGAATTTTGTACAAATCTTAGCTGTTATTATTGTCACATATTAAAGTTGAGGACACTAAGGCTGGTATGTGGCAGAGCCAAAATTTGAGAACTAAGTGTGTGTGACTCCAAGTCTCAGCTCTTTCTACTCTATTTTACAGACATGTAGATTTATATTCAACATATTTCAAAAAGAGATTTCAGATGAAAATGGCTCTAGCGTCGGAAATGCATTAAGTTGTACCTAAGCCTCATAATTTAAGCCACTATTTATTTGTTGGGGAGGTATTTATGTTTGGTTGAGTTCTGTTTGACAAGTTATTTTATAAGAGAAAAAAAAGTGACCTAAGTATAAAATGAAAATCATAGAATGCTAGGTTTGAAAAACTTCAGGGACCAACTCATTAAAACTATAGGGTAATGACTAATGAAGGGTTCTTCTGGGATTTTTGTTAAATTTTTTTCCCAATAAGTGGCAAATGCTCAAAGTAGAAAACTTGGAAAACTCTGACAAGCCCTGAGGAGAAAAATCACCCATAATTCAAATACTTCTGATAAACACTATTAATGTTTTCATGTGTGTACTCTCTTTAATATTATCTTTCTTTTAAAATGAAAAAAATAACAAAATGGAAAAAATGTATCTTTGTTTACAAAACTTTTCTTTACAAAGTTGTATCACAATAAGTATGCTATTTTAGTAGGCTGCTTTTTTCACTTAGCAAAAGATCATCAGCTTTTTTCTGTCACTGTTTTACTGATTGTTAATATTTATAAAATCTATAAAAAAAAATCATAGGAAAGTACCATAAATAACAAATCCCCTTTTGTTGGACATTTAGGTTGATTCTATTTTTTCCCTCACTATTATAAATAAAACTGTCATGAAGAGCCTTGTATTATGTTGTTGCATAATTCTCTCATTATGCACAAATCCTTCTTATCCTTAACAGATGGTTAGCCAGCCTCTGTTTGATCACTTCCAGTAACAGGGAGCTCACTTCTTTGCCAGACAGCTCATTCCGTTTATGGACAACTCTAATTGTTAGAAAGTTCTTTATTTTTAACCCAAATCTGTTCCCCTTAACTTACACTCATTGATTCTAGTTTTGTGGTCTGGAATTACCCAAAGCAATCTTTTTTTTTTTATACTTGGAAGCCCATCAAATACTTGTGGAAGGCCATAATGAAACTCCCTAAGTATTCTCTTCTTGAAGATAAATATCCACGTTTATAAGTCTTATGATAAAAAAGGATGAGAAATTGGTTGTGGTGAAGGGGTTCCTCAAGAAAGATATAAATTTGGTGACAGATCATATTTCCCTTTTTGCTTTGGCCTTCTGGTAGCTCAGAGCCTACTTGGCTGCCCTGTTTTTGTAACAGTAGAACCTTGTCACCTGTCTATATATGCAGTACCTGTTCTCTTAGACCTAATCTTCCTATTTTGCCTATGTTTTTTCTGTCTATAAGTTTTCCTTTAAAAAAAAACAAAAAACTTACTGGTAAATCTCATGAAGATAGAGAGTAGATTGGTGGTTACTGGAGGCCAGGAAAGATGGGAGGTGAGGTGATAAAGAGAGGGTAATTACTGAATGCAAACACGCAGTACAGTAGAAGAAACAGATCAGGGGGTGACTATAGTTAACATTAATCTTTTGTATATTTCCAAACAGCTAGAAGAGAATAATTAGGATGTTCCTAGCATGAAGAAAAATAGCTAAGGTGATGGATATCCCAGTTATCCTGATGTGATTACAGGAATGCATCAAATGATCACATGTACCCCTAAAGTATGTACATCTATTATGTATCAATTAAAAACATAAAAATAAATACATAATTAAAAATTTAAAATTTACTGTAAGCTCTCATAAATCCTCTGTAGTACAAGATATAGTATAATCAAGTAGGTTTCCCTATTATCTTTAGCCACTCCGCACAAAATTGGTTGATCCTTTCGGTTTCCTCTTAGCATTTTAGCACACATCCATGTCTTTTACTTCCAAAAGCTATCAGAGCAAAGGCATAGTTTAAGTTTTCTGCCCCTTCTCTCTGGTGGAGAAACTGAATGGAATGGGAGGATAGAAAACAATCTCGGCCGGGCGCGGTGGCTCACGCCTGTAATCCCAGCACTTTGGGAGGCCAAGGCGGGTGGATCACGAGGTCAAGAGATCGAGACCATCCTGGTCAACATGGTGAAACCCCGTCTCTACTAAAAATACAAAACATTAGCTGGGCATGGTGGCGCGTGCCTGTAATCCCAGCTACTCAGGAGGTTGAGGCAGGAGAATTGCCTGAACCCAGGAGGAGGTTGCGGTGAGCCGAGATTGCGCCATTGCACTCCAGCCTGGGTAACGAGCGAAATTCCGTCTCAAAAAAAAAAAAAGAAAAAGAAAAAGAAAACATCTAATTTCTCCTGAATCATTAGTAGTTTCTATCAAATTTTCGATATCTCCTCTGTCATCCAATGGCATCATTTCCTGTCCTTAAAAGATGTTATAACACGTATCTCACTGACCCTCAGAGCAATGATCACCACCCATGACGCTTCAGGGTCCACAGCCTATCCATACACATGTGAGGATGGGTTATCCTCCCTGCAGCACCTCTGATAGCAAAATACTATTATCCTCATTGTAACCTCAGAGAATGAAGGCTCAGAGAGGTGAGACTTGAATCCAGGTCCTTTAACTCTGAATCTGAGAGCCTAACCATGCCCCTACAGTGCACAGACTTCGGAAGAGTTCTGGACAGACCCAAGCCAAGAGGATTTCACTCCTGTTGGCCAGGAGGCAGGCAACTCTGCATGTTCCTCCTTTCAGTCAGGAATCCAGCTCTGATGATCCTCTTCCCACAGCGAGAAGCGTGCTAGCTGCCAGTTGCATATGGCTTGACGAAGATAGGAGAGGACATAAAGACACCCCCCTCCTCCCTGTGCCCCAGGAGGAGAATCAAGCAGATTGTTTCCTATGTAGAGGAAGTGGATGTGAGAAACCTAAGACAGCAGGCAGACCTCAAATGGGTGAGAATCACACTGACTCCCCCGACCCCCTTGCAAGTTCTGTCTTGAGGATCCAGGTTTGAAGGCACCAGTGCTGTCTGTGGGCCAAAGAGCTAGACCATTTCAGCCCCAGGAGCTTCCTCCCTGAGATGCCCACCCGAAGAGAAGCTCCACTTGCCTTTGGCCTCCCTGGAAGACCTCCACTGCCGGCAAGCTGGCCGACGTAACAGCTCAGAGTTGAAACCCTCTTAAAAATAGCTCTGTTCCCTTCTGGGTTTAGCAACTCACACTTGAAAAGCTCTTTATTCTTTATAATGAATAGAGAGCAGGAACTTTTCATTGACAAAGAGGAGCTAAAATACAAAATAAAGGCAGACCGATGGTAGTTATTCTTTTGAAGCGGTGGACAGAGAGAGCTTCAGTACTCAGCTTTCACAGATATCAACCCTTTCCTTGGGTTATTCCTGGAATAGAGGCATGAAGAGGCTTTTGAGCGGCTCTTGCTGTCAAAAGCTCATGTGTGGTGGGTAGTATTTCAGGCGACAGCATTAGCTAGAGACCAGCAGAGCAGCTTGAAGTTGAAATTTCAATCTAATTAATCGACTGAAGGAGAAAAAGACCTGAAAGAAAGACTTAACTCTTTGCTATCCAGACCTCCAAGACTCCTGACCATAGCGAGGAAGGGCTGCGCAGGTCTGACAGTAACAGGATAGGAGTGAAGAGGCTAAGAATCCAATACTTATCGTGGTGGGAAGGACCACCACTAGGTATGTGTTGGGGAACCTTGTCTGTCAGAGAGGCCAGAATTACTCAATTTATGTCTTGCCCGTAAATCAAAAGTAATTCAGTTGGAGAAATAATGTCAAGTCTAGTTTCAAAGTAATTTCTTTTCTTTCAATCAAATGAAATGTATCTCTCAGAGTCCCAATGAGTTGGTGAGAAATTTGACCTCAGTTATTACTTGGGTCTCCTTACCTCCTTCCAAATACAAACATCTGGGAGGCAAATGAGTTGCCTGGGAAAGGGGGAGAAGACACATAGATTATGCAGGGTAATTGAAGCTGGTCATGTGCCAAAAACTCCAAATCGCATTATCTTAAGATAGGATATTTATTCCTTGCTCAGGTGAAGTCCAATGTGGATGTTCATGATCAGGTAGCCATCCCAGGCAGCACTCCTCCAAGCAGTGACTCAGGGATCCAAGCCCCTTCCATGATGGGGATCTGTCATCATCTGGGCTTTGAAATTTGATTTCTGCCACTCTGACTAGAAAGGAATTAGAGGTAGAGATAGAGAGATCATGAGGATATATTTATGAGTCAGTGGTATATATAACTTTAGCCCACGTTCAATCAGACACAACCACTTAACTGTAAGTTGATACAAGGAGGCTGGCAGAGAAATAGAATTGAACTATGTGCCCAGAGAAGAGAAATATCTATTGATAAAATGTAGCAATCTGTACCAATGTCTTTAATCTTCGGGTCACATGGATTTTTTTTCTGTCATCCTGTTCATTCCACATCATCCATAGAAGCTGGGTGCTCTCTCTTTGTCAGTAGGATTCGGTGAGGCTAGAAACCACACCTGCTGCTGTCTTGCTACTTCTCCTGGAGAGGGGTGTCATGGACTCATCAAATTCTAACTCTTCTTTTTCTCTTTCCTCTAAAGCCCCCTTTTCTCTTCCTCTAGGATGTCTAGTATAACCTTTTCTCTTTTTTTCTTTTGAGGCAAAGTCTTACTCTGTTGCCCAGGGTGAAGTGCAATGGTGCGATCTTGGCTCACTGCAACCTCCGCCTTTGGGGTTCAAGTGATTTTCCTGCCTCAGCCTCCTGAGTAGCTGGGATTGTAGACATGTGCCACCATGCCTGGCTAATGGCTAATTTTTTTTTTTGAGATGGAGTCTCTTTCTGTCACCCAGGCTGGAGTGCAGTGGCCTGATTTCAGCTCACTGCAGCCCTTGCCTCCTGGGTTCAAGCGATTCTCCTGCCTCAGCCTCCTGAGTAGCTGGGACTACAGGCGTGCGCCACCATGCCCAGCGAATTTTTGTATTCTTAGTAGAGACGGTGTTTCACTATGTTGGCCAAGCTGGTCTCGAACTCCTGACCTCATGATTCACCCGCCTCGGCCTCACCAAGTGTTGAAATTACAGGTGTGAGCCACGGGGCCCAGCCCTAATTTTTGTAGTTTTAGTAGAGACGAGGTTTCACCATGTTGGCCAGGCTAATCTCAAACTCTTGACTTCAGGTGATCCACTTGCCTCAGCCTCCCAAAGTGCTGGGATTGTAGGCATGAGCCACACCCAGCTGTTCAGCATCATTTTCATATAGACAGAAAAGATAGAATCACTGTGAAAAGAGTAAGAACATGAAGCACACAGTTGAGATGGGCATGTGAGGCAGTTGGCTGGGCTCAACTAGGCAAGCTGATGTCACTTAAAATTATGACAGTAGGCTAGAGTCCAATGCCTCAGCAAAATAACAAATTACTTCCTACCATGTATTTGAGTCTATTGTAGATAGTTGAAAACTATGAATGACAGTTGCCATAGTTTGTTTTAGTTTGCCCAAGAGAGACAAGATTTCACCTGGTGGTTTTTTTGTTTGTTTTGTTTCTGAGATAGAGTCTCACTCTGTTGCCCAGGCTGGAGTGCAATGGTGTGATCTCAGCTCACTGCAACCTCTGCCTCCCCAGTTGAAGCGATTCTCCTGCCTCAGCCTCCCAGTTAGCTGGGATTACAGGCACCTACCACTACGCCCAGATAATTTTTGCATTTTTAGTAGAGATAGGGTTTCACCATGTTGGTCAAACTCCCTACCTCAGGTGATCCACCTGCCTCGGCCTCCCAAAGTGCTCGGATTACAGGCCTGAGCCACCATGCCCAGCCTATCTGGTGGTTTTTATGAGTTCAAGTGTCTAGACCTCGAGAGAATTACACTCCATGGGACTGAAGGAAATTCAAGTACCATTCAACTACCACAATGGGCAATCTTAGAGGAAGTGTGGCTCGTGGGAGTGGCTTAGGAAGACAACAAATGGGTACATAGTCTGATTTTCAGAAAGGAGAAAAAGTAGGAATCACAGAAAGTACATATGTGTAAGTCTCAGGTTTGAAGTCAATTCCTTTTTTTTTTTTTTTTT
>NW_016107325.1:2297862-2318214 GCF_001604975.1 Cebus imitator | reverse complement strand
AACAGAGTGAGACTCCATCTCAAAAAAAAAAAAAAAAAAAAAAAGTCATACTTTTGAACCAAAATGAATCAAACAATGTTTTTCCTTTTTTGGTTTCGACTATTAAGTTGTCAGGTTAAGGAACTATGATAGACCTTCTTTTTCTGGAATTTGTAGTAATAATATATTATTATAATAATGTGTTATTATTATATTTTTATAGATTTGAAGCTATTGGACAATCAACCTTGGGTGTTAATTAAGATTAAGCTTTGGGAACAATCCATTAATAACAAGCTGCTTTTACCCATCTAAGTTCTGAAGCCATGAATGAATAAATAAACACAAGTGTCAACCAGATGGGGAAAAAGCCCTCACCTCTGTTTTTGGTTAAACTGACAAGAGAATGTGGCTAGTTATGTGTCCACAAGCTGGCCCCTAATCCTTGCTAATATTCCAGGCCTAACACAGTTAAACAACCTCCCTCTCCAGTCATAGGCAGAGCTGAAGCACCTCTGGTCTCCCATTCACGGGCAGCTCAGTGATTGGTGGAAGAGGAGAATGTACAGGTCCTGCACAGAGACAACTTCAAAGAATTCAGAGAGGGCCTGTTCAAGCAGCATCAGTTCCTTCTCCAAAATTCAACAAGCATGGTTGGAGGTAGAAGGAATGAACTAGACGCAGTAGAAGTTATGATCCTGACATTTCTGCAAGGTTAGAAGGTCTTATTTCACGGGTCAAGTTAGGAATTCATAGAGGGGAATAATTCCTTTTAGCAAACAATAGGGTAACCTAGAGTTCTTTCCCCTTGTGCTGTTAGTCAACATTTTGCTATTTGATGCATATGAAGGTATAGAAAGAATGTATAGCTTTCTTGAGGTTCTTACCAAAATAGCAAGAATAACTGCAATGACAAATGGTGGACAATTAAAAATCACCTCAGCTGGCCTTGCCCGGTGGCTAATGCTTGTAATCTCAGCACTTTGGGAAGCCGAGGTGGGTGGATCGCTTAAACCCAGGAGTTTGAGATCAGCCTGAACAACATAGCAAGACCTCGTCTCAAAAAAAAAAAAAAAAAGGTAGAAAAAAAAATCACCTGGGCTGAGTGCAACCTGGGATACAGTCTCCTAAACACAATCATTTATGTTAAAAGAAAATTTTAAAGGAGAACTCCATACACTATGAAATTGTTCAGATACATAGTGAAGAACAACAGTGTTGTCATCAATTTATATTAAAATGTGGCTGGGAATGGTGGCTTACACCTGTAATCCCAGTACTTTGGGAGGCCAAGGCAGGCAGATCACTTGAGCCCAGGAGTTTGAGACCAGCCTGGCCAACATGGTGAAACCCTGTCTCTACTAAAAATACAAAAATTAGCCAGGCATGGTGGCACATGCCTGTAATCCCAGCTACTTGGGAGGCTGAGGCAGGAGAATTGCTTGAACCCAGGAGGCAGAGGTTGCAGTGAGCTGAGATTGCACCACTGTACTCCAGCCTGGGCAACAAGAGTGAAACTCTGTCTCAAAAAAAAACAAACAAACTTGTATTACAATGTTCTATGGATTTTTTAGTTCACCTGAACTGAATATATTATGTGTCTGCTAAAAATGTTAGTGCAGTCTCCAGTGGCATTTGTTCAACAAATACTTGTTGAACATGGCAGGCACTGTGCTGGGTAAGAGTTAATGGTACCACAGTGTCCGGAGTAATCTGCTCATTTAGGGGCACGTACTTTAAGAGCAACATTAATGCATTAAGTTGGAGGATTGGTGGGAGGAGACCTGGTCCTATTTCTTCAGGTTTCCATGAGGCAATTTCTTTTTTTTTGTTTGTTTTTGAGACAGTCTTGCTCTGTCGTCCAGGCTGGAGTGCAGTGGCACATCTCAGCTCACTGCAACCTCTGCCTCCCGGGTTCAAGTGATTCTCATGCCTCAGCCTCCCAAGTAGCTGGGATTACAGGCGTGCACCACCACATCTGGCTAATTATTGGATTTTTAGTAGAGACAGGCATTCACCGTGTTGGCCAGGCTGGTCTTGAACTCCTTACCTCAGGTGATCTGCCGGCCTTGGCCTCCCAAAGTACCGGGATTACAGGCATGAACCACTGCGCCCGGCCCCATGAGGCAATTTCTACTAACTAATAGAAACAATATTGAGTATTTTATTGGTAGAAATTATTTTAGCTGGAAATGACAGAGACATTGACGTAACCAGCTTAAACAATAAAAAAAATTAGTATTCTTTTAAATTACAATAACAACAAGGGCCAAAGGTAGAGCAAGGGTTATAATAGGGGCTAGGGATTTGTTGTTTTGCTGTTTTTTGTGTTCTTTCATCCTCCAGATAGGGGCCTTTTCTTCAAGTTGGTTCCTCCTGGTGACTCTCATCAGCTCCTGGAACAACATGCTTCCTCATTCGAAAAATCTTTCTAAGCTGGGTACGGTGGTTCACGCATGTAATCCCAGCACTTTGGGAGGCCAAAGTGGGCAGATCTCCTGAGGTCAGGAGTTCACAGCCAGCCTGACCAACATGGTGAAACCCTGTCTCTACTCTAAAAAAAATATTTAAAAATTAGCTGTGTGTGGTGGTGCATGTCTGTAATCCCAGCTACTTGGGAGGCTAAGGCAGGAGAATCACTTGAACTTGGGAGGCAGAGGTTACAGTGAGCTGAGATTGTGCCATTGCACTCCAGCCTGGACAACAGAGTGAGACTCCATCTCAAAAAAAAAAAAAATAGAAATATTTTCTCCTATCTTTGAACAAAAGTAGTCTGATTAGGCTCATCTGTATCACTTGCCCATCTCTGATCCAATAGCAGTTTCTAGGAGTCATGCCATGCACTGATTGGCTGAAGCCTAAATTCTGAAACCAATCACTTGCAAGGAGATTGGAATTACTAGGATTGGTTTCAGTTGAGGACAGAGCTGGCTTCCTGAGATACTTGGGTACCATGAAAGGTGGTGCGGTGGGGCGTTTGTAAATTACATTAGGGTTCTGTTTGAAAGGAGAGAAATAGTGGGAAGGTTGCTAAGTAGGCAACCCTGGGAGAAGGAAGGTCTCTGGATGGGTGGATTTGATGGAAGAGAAGGTAGGCATATTTCCTTTCTTTCTTCCAGAAAAACCTGATCTTTCCTAATGTGGCAATAGCTATAACTCATACCTTTAAAACCTTGCACAGTGGTGTAGATTCAATTGTCCTGCTTCTTTGTATGTGACTATATGACATAAGTTCAATGAGGTGGGGGTTAGTAGGAAGGCTGATTGTGGTCAAGGTCCAAATTCTACCCTCCAATCTATGTTTACAGGAAATATAGTTGATCTTTTGATCTTCAACTGTTGGATTCCTATGTCTGTTTCTACGTAACTCACAACCAATATGGGGGGCATGATTATCACCACTGAAAACCTCAACAGGTGTGCCCTTTGGAGCAAACCAAAATCCAAAGGATTTAGAGACCTGTCACAAAGAGGAAATGTAAAATTCAACATTGAGACTTTGTGCAGCTGTCAGAAAAAAATACTGAGACTTCCTGCTGCCATACATCAGCTAAATGTATCAGATATTCAGAAAGCTCAAAGAGCACAAATTTCAGGAGCATAGCTGTCAAGAAAGCTGCACTGCTAGTAATGGGAGCCCTGTCTTTGGAAGTATTTATGCACTGACTGGATGACCATACCCCAAGTATGTTTAAATACGGAATTCTGCACATTTGGGAAGTGGAACACAGTTACTTCTATGGTACAATCCAACTTTTTGTTCCAGGTAATCCTGTTCTGTTGATTGTCTGACCTGCGGTTTCAAAGTGTAGTCCTTGCGGCAGCATCAGCTCGTGAACTTGTTGGAAAGGCAGATTAGGGCCAGCGCGGTGGCTCACGCCTATAATTCCAGCACTCTGGGAGGCTGAGGCAGGTGGATCACGATGTCAAGAGATCGAGACCATCCTGGTCAAGATGGTGAAACCCTGTCTCTACTAAAAGCACAAAAATTAGCTGGACGTGGTGGCGCATGCCTGTAGTCCCAGCTACTCAGGAGGCTGAGGCAGGAGAATTGCTTGAAGCCAGGAGGCCGAGGTTGCAGTGAACCGAGATCACGCCATTGCACTCCAGCCTGGGTAGCAAAAGCGAAACTCCATCTCAAAAAAAATAAGAAAGAAAATGCAGATTAACAGATCACAACCTAGCCCTCCTGTTAGGGGTCAAATTGTGTCCCCCAGAAAGGCATGTTGAAGTCCTAACATCCAGTACCTCAGAATGTCACCTTATTTGGAAATGGGGTCATTGTAGATGCAATTAAATAAGCCAAGATAAGGCCATACTAGAGTAGGGTAGGTCCTTAATCCAGTATGACTGATGTCCTTATAAGAAGAGGAGACCGAGACACTGATACACAAAGGGAGACCTCCATAAGATGATGGAGGCAGAGACTGAAATTATATACCTGTAAATCAAGGAACACCAAAGATTGCCAGCAAACTACCAGAAGCTAAGAAGAGGCAAAGAAGGATCTTCCCTATTGATTTCAGAGGAAGTGTGCCCTGCTGACCCTTTGTTTTCAGACTCTGAGCATCCAGAAATAGGAGCTTGTTTTAAACCACCTATTTTGTGGTAATTCATTATGGCAGCCCCAGAAAACGAACACACCTACTGAATAAGAACTCATATATTGGGGCCCAGCAATATGTGTTTGTAGTATCCCAGATGATTCTGATACATACTAAAATTAGAGAATCACTGATTTATTTATTTATTTATTTATTTTTAAATAATTTCAACTTTTATTTTAGATTCGGGGTTACATGTACAGTGTGTTACATGGTATATTGCATGATGCTGAGGTTTGGGGTACAAATGATCCCATCACCCAAGTAGTGAGCAAACGGTTTTCCATCCTTTCCCCACTTCTCCCTCCCTGCTCTAGTAGTCCCCAGTGTCTGTTGTTGCCATCTTTATGTCCATGAGTACCCAATGTTTAGCTCCCACTTATAAGTGAGAACATGTATTTGGTTTTCTGTTCCTATGTTAATTTGCTTAGGATAATGGCCTCCAGCTGCATCCATGTTGCTGCAAAGAACATAATTTTGTTGTTTATGACTGTGGAGTATTCTATGGTGTACATGTATCATATTTTCCTTATCCAATCCACTACTGATGGGCACCTAGGTTGATTTCACGTGTTTGCTGTAGTGAACAGCGCTGCGATGAGTACATGTATCTTTTTGGTAGACTGATTTGTTTTCTGTATTTTTTCGTTTTTTGAGACAAGGTCTCACCCTGTTTTCCAGGGTGGAGTACAGTGGTGTGATCGTGGCTCACTGTAGCCTCAACCTCCCAGGCTCAAGCTATCCTCCACCTCTACCTCCCAAGTAGATGGGACTGCAGGCATGCCCACCATGCCTGGCTATTTTTTTTTTTTTTAAAGACGGGGTTTCACTATATTGCCCAGCCTGGTCTCAAACTCCTACAATCAACCAATCCTCTCATCTCAGCCTCTCAAAGTTTTGGGATTATGGATGTGAACCATGATGGCTAGCCCTTCTTTTGGATATATACCCAGTGATGGATTGCTGGGTAAAATCATCATTTTGCTTTTAGTTCTTTGAGAACTCTCCAAGCTGCTTTCCACAGTGCTAATTTACATTCCCACCAACAATGTATAAACATTCCCTTTCCTCTGCAGCCTCACCAGCATCTGTTGTTTTTTGACGTTTTAGTAATAGCCATTCTGATTGGTGTGAGATGGTATCTCATTGTGGTTTTGATTTGCATTCCTCTGATAATTAATAATACCAAGCATTTTTTATATGTTTGTTGGCTGCTTGTATAAATTCTTTTGAGAAGTGTTTGTTCATGTCTTTTGTCCACTTTTAATAGGGGTATTGTTTTATGCGTGTTCAATTGTTTAAGTAACTTACAGATTTTGGATATTAGAGCTTTGTTGGGTGTAGCTTGTGAATATTTTCTCCCATTTTGTAAGCTGTCTGTTTACTATGTTGATAGTTTCTTTTGCTGTGCAGAAGCTCTTTTTTTTTTTGACACGGAGTCTTACTCTGTCTCCCAGGCTAAAGTGCAGTGGCATGATCTTGGCTCACTGCAACCTCCGCCTCCTGGGTTCAAGCAATTCTCCTGCCTCAGCCTCCCAAGTAGCTGGGATTACAGGTGCATGCCACCATGCCCAACTAATTTTTTGTATTTTTAGTAGAGATGGGTTTTCACTGTGTTAGCCAGGATGGTCTCGATCTTCTGACCTCATGATCCGCCCGCCTTGGCCTCCCAAAGTGCTGGGATTACAGGTGTGAGCCACTGCGCCTGGCCCAGAAGCTCTTTAGTTAATTGGTCCCACTTGTCAATTTTCATTTTTGTTGCAACTGCTTTTGAGGATTTAATAATAAATTCCTTCCCAATGCTGATGTCCAGAATGGTGTTTACTAAATTTTCTTCTAGGATTGTTATAGGTTGACATCTTACACTTCAATCTTTAATCCATCTTGAGTTAATTTTTGTATATGGTAAAAGGTAGGGGTCTAGTTTCATTCTTCTGCATCTAGCTAGTCAGCTATTCCAGCACCACTTATTGAACGTGGAGTCCTTTCCCCATTACTTATTTTTGTTGACTCTGTCAAAGATCAGATGGCTGTAGATGTGTGGCTTTATTTCTGGGGAGAGCCACTGTTTCCTTTCCTCAAAGTTTTTTAATGGAACCCTTCATGAATTTGCATGTCATCTTTGCACAGGGGCCTTGCTAATCTTCTTAATATATATGCTGCTGAAGTGAGCACAGAACCACTCTTTTCTATTCTAGATCTAGACCAATGCCTCTTACACATTTAAGTGCATGTGAATGAATTGGGGATTTTGTTAAAATGCAGATTCTGATTCAGTGGATCTGAAGTAGGACATGAGCTTCTGCATTTCCAGTATGCTCTCAATACACTCCCAGTATGCTCTCCAAGGACCAGGCTTTGAGTACAAAGTGTCTAAATCAGTGCTGTCTGGTATAACTTTTTTTTTTTTGGAACAGAGTTTCGCTCCTGTTGCCCAGGCTGGAGTGCAATGGCACGATCTTGGCTCACTGCAACCTCCACCTCCTAGGTTCAAGCAATTCCCCAGCCTCAGCCTCCCAAATAGCTGGGATTACAGGCATGTGCCACCACGCCCGGCTGATTTTTTAATATTTTCAGTAGACAGGGTTTCTCCATTTTGGTCAGGCTGGTCTCAAACTCCCAACCTCAGGTGATCCTCCGGTCTCAGCCTCCCAAAGTGCTGGGATTACAGGCATGAGCCAGGGTGCCCGGCCAAACTTGTTATGATAATGGAAATGTTCTATACCTCTACTGCCCAATATGAAAGCCACTAGTCACATCTAGTTAGTAAACACTTGAAATGTGGCTTGTCTGAGAATTAAATTTTAAATTGTTTTTTCCTTTTAATTTTTTTTTAACTAGAGACAGGGTTTCCCTATATTGCCTAGGCTGGTCTCAAACTCCTGGGCTCAAGGGATCCTCCTGCCTCGGTCTCCCAAAGGTCTAGAATTATAGGCATGAGCCACCACACTCACCCAAGAACTAAATTTTTAAATGCTATTTAATTTAAATAAATAAATAGCTACATGTATTATATAGCACAGGTCATTAATTTCCTGTTTCTAGTCTTAAGTGCCATGTTTTGCAAAGCTTTTAGGGCTCTCAATTTTTGTTCATCTTGAAATATCCATAATTTGATAGGACTGGTGGCGTTCCCTATGCAAGACTGTGTGTGCTCAGCAGTATATTAGGAGCCACTGGAGAGCATAAAATAAATAGATTGCAGGGTCTTTGCCCCTGAGAAACTTCCTGTTTATTAACCAGCTCTCATTGTGTTTTCTTCCAGTTTCTGCCAAGCCTGAAAGTGTTCAATGTTAAAGGGTGGGGGGAGGAGGAAATTAAGCAATAATTAGGAGAGATGATGCTTGGCAGGGGCTTTTTTATCTCAAGGCTACCAGATTTTGTTCATGGAATTTGAGAACATGAGTGATTTGCATATGTTGCATAAATTTGCATCTTGTATTCAAGAGACCTGACTCCAAGTCTATGAAGTACAATTTAATTAATTAGTGGAACCTACTATAGTTGTATTCAGAACAGAATTCAGGGCCTAACACACATGAATTGCTAGCTGTTGATAGCAATTCAGGAGATCCCAGACCAGGTCAGGAGACAGAAAAAAAAAAAAAAAAGCAGAGCAGAAGATTCTTCTGATAGTTAACGGGGAAGAAAAGGTACCAGGACCTTTGTTGTCATCCCTGACCTCTGCCTTCTGTGCACTTCCAGCCTTTGTATATAGGGTCATTCATTTCTCACAAATGGCACTATATAAAATGACATTGCACCAAAAAGTGGAATTAGACCTTTTGTGCGCACTATTGTCAATTTCCTTATCTTTGGCATACCCCATGCTTCCTGCCTTGCTTCTCTGCCTACAGCTGAACTCTGCATGAGTGTTAGCAGATAGTTTAAAAAAGGAAAGATAGAGTGAAAAAGAGGATGTCTAAAGAAGAGAAGTGAAGAGTCAGATCAGTTTTTCTGTCCTCTCTTCCATTCTTTCTTCTCTCTTCTACTAAGCACCTACTCAATGTCTATGCCAGGTC
This sequence comes from Cebus imitator, assembly GCF_001604975.1. Taxonomy (NCBI): domain Eukaryota; kingdom Metazoa; phylum Chordata; class Mammalia; order Primates; family Cebidae; genus Cebus; species Cebus imitator. The sequence continues at coordinate 2,309,609 of NW_016107325.1, read as the reverse complement.
TGTGCTAGGTCTAGGGGATACAAAGTTAAAGCAACACGGGCTCCTTGTCTCAAAGAAGCTCCGCACTGCAGCAGGGGAGATGGACATATGAGCAGCAACTACCATGCTGTGCATAAAAACGAAACGATAAAGTTATGTCCTAGGAAGGAGGCCCAGAGGAGAGAGATGCCTCTGCTCATGTGGAGGGGTAGAGGGAAAGTTTTCACACAGGAAGAAAGCGAAAGGACTTGAAGAAAGAAAGAGAAGGACTGTGGTGGGGCAGAGAGAACAGCATGTGCAGAAAGAGCAAGACGTGGTTAGCACACAGTTAAGTATCACTCAATGTGAAAGGGAGGACGGAGGTCAGGGAGAGGTACAGAATCCAGACCAGCCTATAAGTGCCTTATTAACTTGCTTTCAAGAGCCAAGGGAATGGAACTAAAGTAGAGTACTTTAGACCACCTTACCTAGGAATGAAAACACGGCACCGACCCCAGCAGCAGGGCTGAAGAATCTTTCCCTTAGGAGCTAAGTCATTCCCTCCTAGCACCTCTTGAGCGATGTTAGCTGTAGATCTGCCCTTAACATTTCCTACTTGTGCCCCTTTCTAGGAGAACGTGAGTTCTATTATGACTTAAGTTGACTAGAAATAGGCAACTGTATAATATATGCTCTGTTTGTTGTCTGTAACCAAATATATCCCCTGACTGTTGGGCAGTCTGCAGAGACCAGGTGGAGCTGAAGCGTCCATCGTGAAATGGTCGTGTTCACCACATGAATGATTCCCCTGGTTCTCTTGCCTCCCCTTATGTTGGTATTTACTCCTTCTTTTCTTTTCTTTTTCTTTTCTTTTCTTTTTTTTTTTTTTTTGAGACAGAGTCTTCCTCTGTTGCCAGCCTGGAGTGCAATGGTGCAATCCCAGCTCACTGCAACGTCCGCCTCCCGGGTTCAAGCAATCCTCCTGCCTCAGCCTCCCAAGTAGCTGGGACTACAAGTGTGGCCACCACACCCAGCTGATTTTTGTATTTTTAGTAGAGGTAGGGTTTCACCATGTTGGCCAGGATGGTCTCAATCTCCTGACCTTGTGATCCGCCCGCCTCAGCCTCTCAAATTGCTGGGATTACAGGCGTGAGCCACCCCACCTGGACTTACTCTTTCTTTCTTTTCAGAAACTCAGAACCAAATATGGCAACTGCCTTTATCCCCAGAGATACTAAAAACTCATCTGCTCCCCCAGCACCTCCATGGCCAAATCTGGGAGCCACAGAGCTACCCTCTCACTGCAGAGCTAGTGGGATGGCATAAGGATAGAGACTGTGTCTCGTGCTTCCTCCTACCTCACCCATGCAGCTCTAAACTCCGTGGGAGAACTGGCTGCCATATTTCATTGATCTCCTACCAAATGTTTTAGAAAAATAAAAAGCATAGAGTATACAGTCACGAATTCGTACCCGCTCCTCAGCTTCAGAAATACATTTCAAATTCAACTGACGCGCTTTCGTTTCCCTCATTAATTACCTCCCTTTCCTTTCTCTCAAGAAGTGATCATTCTGAATGTGGTATTTATTATACCAAATACTTGTCTTTATATGATACTGTGGTATATTGTGTTAAGTATTTTAGTATTTATAAAAAAGTTATGCCTCAAAATGCCATCAGCAGCCAACCCTGTTAGTTTCTTGTGTGAGAAAGCTTCAGAATCGTGTGGTCTTGCCCCTCTGGACCCTATAGCTGTATCATAATGAAAAGATAGCTTTTGGCAAGACTTTATCTTATGCTGTTGTCTCATATTTTTTCTTTATTCTTGTATAGTCTATGAATATGGTGCTATCCTGTCATTTGGTTGTTGTGATGTATGTAACTACGGGAGACAGACTGATTTGTGGTGTTTAAGGTATTAGGAACAGCCCTACAGACAGGGGTTGATTGTATTGAATATTATTCCTGCTGAGCCTGCCTTGTGATGGTGGTTGCTTAGGGATCTTGGAGCGAAAGGGATGGCTAACAGTTCAATAATAGTTCTGTAATATTCATCACCCATGAGCAGTTAGTAAAGAATGGCTGCAAAGCCAGAGTCAGGCTACTAACAAGGAATTTATGTAGATGTGCCATGTCTAGCCTGTGTTCTAGAACTATAGAGATGAATAAGGTATGGTCCATTCTCTCTGGAGGCTCATAATTGAATAGGGAGTATTAATAAGTGAATGATTGCAATTCAGTGTGGCAAATGCTAAAATATACGTATGTAGCAGCTGTAATAGGAACAGACTAATAGGGAGAGTCAGCAAGTATGGTCAAAACCCAAAGAAAGTCAGGTACGTGATATGTGTATACTTGGTATACGCATGTAAACTTTAATATGAGGTAATAATCTCTGGTCTGTCCTTATTACCTGTGTGGATTGGACAAGTTACTTAAAATACTCAGCCTGTTCTGTGAAATGGTGATAATATCTAGCATGTTGATATATGGATTAAATGAGATAACCTAAAAAAATGTATCCAGTGATATCACGGTAAATGTTTAACAGCAGGCTCTCTATGGGGCGGGGGGGAAACTTGATTTAAAGCATCTGCCAATTTCCATGCTATACATACTCCCACCATGGCCAAATTCAAATGACTACATTGTGTCAGTGAACAAGAAGTTAGGAAGAGATGACCCTAATACATGTGAGCCAGCTCTGGCACCCCACTGATTTATTATGTTCTATGTTCTTCATTAATTTGATTTTTTTCTCAACATTATTATATTTGAGATTTATTCATGTTGATACATGTAGGTCTAGGTTTTTTTTTTTTCTTTTCACTTCTCCTGCTATGTAGTGTTGATTGTATGAACACACTAAAATTTATTTTTCCTGCCAGGCACAGAGGCTCATGTCTGTAATCTCAGTGCTTTGGGAGGCTGCAGGAGAAGGATCACTTGAACCTAGGAGTGTAAGACTAATTTGGGCTATGTAGCAAGACCCCTTCTCTACAAAAAAAAATGTTTAACAATGAGTGGGGTATGGCGGTATACACCTGGAGTCCTAGCTACTCTGGAGGCTGGCCAGGAGGATCACTGGAGCCTAGAAGTTTGAAGCTGCAGTGAGCTAAAATCACATCATTGCACCCCAGCCTGGGCAACACAGCGAGGCCCTGTCTTAGAAAAAAAATAATTAAATAATTTGTTCCCCGCCTTTTTTTGGATGGATATTTAGGTTGCTTTTGATTTGGGGGCTCTTGAAAATAATGCTTTAAAAATCATTTTGAATGTACTTCATGGTGCACTGGTGCTAAAGATTTCGCAAAATCAGGGTAGAATTCATGGGTTTTGGACATTCATGTTCCAACATGACTAGATTTTGCCAGATTTTCCTCCTAGGGAGCTGTGATGATGTATTTTCCCACTAATTGTGTATAGGTGTTTCCATTACCTTCATTTTCTCTTGTTCTTAGTTTTGACAGATGTTATAAACTGAATTGTGTCTTTCCAAAATTTATATATTAAGTCCCAATCACCAATGTGACTGTATCTGGAGATACAGCCTTTATGGAGGTAATTAAATGAGGCCATAAGGGTGGGGCTTTAATACTATATAATTGGTATCCTTATAAAAAGAGGAAGAGACACCAAAGCTCCCCCAACTCCACCCACCTCCCCCCGCTTCCCCACTCTGTGTGCATAAAGGAAAGGCCATATGAGGACACAGTGAGAAGCCAGCCATCTACAAGCCAAGAAGGGAGCACTTACTAGAACCCGAATTTGCCAGAACCTTGATCCTGGACTTCTAGCTGCCAGAACTGTGAGAAAATAAATGTCTCTCGTTTAAGCCACCCAGTCTATGAGATTTTTGTCATGGCAGCCTGAGCAGATTAATGCAGCAGACTTTTAAAATTTTCCCTTTAAACAGATGTAGTTTTTATTTTAATTTTAGAAACTCTTTGTTTCCTCTTAAGCCTCAACTCTTACCTAGTTTAAACAAACCCCCAAACTGACCTCTTCCTTTATGCCCCACCTGATTTACTTATTCCCAATTTAAATTTACTTCTTTTGAAATTGTTCCATTCAGGCTGATTTTCTCAGATTCCCCAAATGCTCATTCTTATCTCTGGACCTTCATTAAAGCAGCTCTACTTGCCCAGAATACCCTACCATTTTCCCTGGGCATATCAAAATCCTACCCATTTTTAAAATACAGAACTCAAATCCCATTCCCTAAGAGTTAGGGCTCCTTCTGGGTCAAACGAAAGAAACCAAACTTCTGATGGCACAAAAAAGAAATCTGCTTTCATGAAAAACAGAACAGCTTGCTTCAGAGATGGCAGGGACCCAGACAGTGCTATTTGGTCCCTCTTCTCACGTCCAGTCTCACTATACCCTGCACTGGATTTATTCTCTCCTTCTATAGGCATCATGCCTCCACACTGAAGGACCAGCACAGGGCCACAGAAAGCTCCATACTTACAACAACTTATGCAATACCCACAAAAGACTTCTTCTCTCCCATCCTCCATTTGTAATAGCCTGGCTCCGGGGTGGGGGTGGGGCAGTTTTCATTAGCCTGATTTGGATCAAATGCCATTTATTGTTCAGCTAGAATGGTGCGGTACAGCTAAGCCCAGGGTATACGCCTCCATCTGTAGCCAGGCAGGTACAGTATTATGACTGTCAAACCCATTAAAACCACATGGAGTGAGGACAATCATATCCCCTTGCTATGATCTGAATGTTTGTGTCTTCCTAAAATCCTTTTCTTTTTGAGATGGAGTCTAGCTCTGTCGCTCAGGCTGGAGTGCAGTGGCGCAATCTTGGCTCATTACAACCTCTGCCTCCTGGGTTCAAGCGATTCTCGATGCCTCAGCCTCCTGAGTAGCTGGGACTACAGGCGCATGCCGCCATGCCCGGCTAATTTTTTTATTATTAGTAGAGATGGGGTTTCACCATGTTGGCCAGGATTGTCTCAATCTCCTGACCTTGTGATCAGCCCGCCTTGGCCTCCCAAAGTGCTGGGATTACAGGTGTGAGCCACGTGCCCAGCCCCCTAAAATTCTTATGTTGAAACCTAATCCAGGCCCAGACTCAGTGGTGGCTCACACCTGTAATCCCAGCACTCTGGGAGGCTGAGGTGAGAGGATCACTTGAAGTCAGGAGTTCAACACCAGCCTGGCCAACATGGCGAAATCCCATCTCTACTAAAAATCCAAAAATTAGCCAGGCTTGGTGTCGGCCACTTGTAATCCCAGCTACTCAGGATGCTGAGGCAGGAGAATTGCCTGAACCCGGGAGGCAGAGGTTGCAGTGAGCCAAGATCCTGCCACTGCAATCCAGCCTGGGCAACAGAGCAAGACTCCATCTCTAAAGAAAAAAAAAGAGAAAAATTAAAAAAAAAAAAAACAAAAAACAAAACAAAACCAAAAACCAAATCCCCAACATGATAGTATTAAGGGGTAGGACATTTAAGAAAGGGTGCAGGTGAATCATCTTCTTGAGCCTTGGAGTTTGAGACCAGCCCAACACTGCAAAACCGTGTTTCTTTTTTCGTTTGTTTCTTTTTCTTTTCTTTTCTTTTTTTTTTTTTTTTTTTTTTTTGAGACAGAGTCTCACTCTGTTGCTCAGGCTGGAGTACAGTGGCACCATCTTGGCTCACTGCAACCTCTACCTCCTGGGGTTCAAGTGATTCTCGTGCCTCCACCTCCCGAGTAGTTGGGATTACAGACATGTGCCATCACGCCTGGCTAATTTTTGTGTTTTTAGTAGAGATAGGGTTTCATTTTGTTGGCCAGTCTTGAACTCCTGGCCTCAAGTGATCAACATGCCTTGGCCTTCCAAAGTGCTAGGATTACAGGCGTGACACACTGTGCCTGGCCGCAAAACCCCATTTCTACAGAAAATTCAGAAATTAGCTAGGTTTGTGCCTGTAGTCCCAGCTACTGGGGAGGCTGAGGAAGGAAGATTGTTTGAGCCCAGGAGGTCAGGGCTGCAGTGATCTGTGATTGTGCCACTGCACTTAAGCAGAGAGGAAGCCCTCACCAGGCACCAAATCTACTGGTACCTTAATCTTAGACTTCCCAGTCTCTAAAACTGTAAGAAATAAATTTCTGTTGATTATTAATTGTCCTGTCCAAAGTGTTTTATTATTGCAGAATGGACTAAGACACCCCCTAAAGAAGGGATCCTTGACAGACACAAACAGAATCTATAACATGCATTATTTATGAAGCTACCCCGATTTCTCCAGCCCTTACAGCTCCTCTTTACTTTTGAATTGTTATTGTATCTAGAGCATCTTTCACTTAATTATCAAGTTATCTTTTGCTTTGTGCTAAATGATAATCTTCTTAATATTAAGAATTAATATTAATACACTTATTGTGTATCTTTCAGTTTTGTTTTTTGAGACAGAATCTCGCTTTGTTGCCCAGGCTGGAGTGCAGTGGTGCGATCTCAGCTCAGTGCAACCTCTGCCTCCCGGGTTCAAGCTATTCTCGTGCCCCAGCCTCCTGAGTAGTTGGGACTGCAGTTGTCTGCCACCCCGCCTGGCAAATTTTTTATTTTTTAGTAGAGATGGGGTTTTACCATGTTGGCCAGGCTGGTTTTGAACTCCTGACCTCAAGTAATCCACCTGCCTTGGCTTCCCAAAGTGTTGGGATTACAGACGTAAACCACCACGCCTGACCATCTTCACAGTCTTTAACAGAGAACTGAGTATGTATCAGGCATCCAATAAATACTAATTTTCAGAACCTGTGGCCTGCTATTTCTAATGAAAGCAGATCTTTAAAATTCTCTTCTATTGACTTCAACTGTAGTTTTAGCTGAAATTTGAATTTTGAAGCTATGATGAAGTTTTGGAGATAACATGGCCAAAAATGCATATGGTGCATAGCAGTTTAGAAAATACTTTCACAAGGCCAGGCATGGTTCAGGCCTGTAATCCCAGCATTTTGGGAGGCCGAGGAGGGCAGATCAATAGTTCAGGAGTTTGAGACCAGCCTGGTCAGTATGATGAAACGCCGTCTCTGCTAAAAATACAAAAAGTAGTCAGGTGTGGTGGCAGGTACCTATAGTTCCAGCTATTTAGGAGGCTGAGGCGGGAGAATTGCTTGAACCTGGAAGGCAGGGGTTGCAGTGAGCCGAGATCACACTACTGCACTCCAGCCTGGGCAACAGAGCGAGACTCCATCTCAAAAAAAAAAAAAAGAAAGAAAATACTTTCACATTCTATGATCTTCACAAGCAGACAGAAGGCAAGTTCTGCCCCGCAGGAAGCTGAGATTTATCCATCAATGTGGGTAATTGTCTTGCCCAAAGTAGACTGGCTGGTAAGTGGCAGAAACAGATAAGCCACAGTTTGACTGGGCCTTGGGAAAAATTTGCCTTTTGTGACAGCCCTGGTGTTCTGGGAGGTGTGATGAGAGACTCTTCCAGAAACATTGCTCTGGGAGGCTGTCTTCAAGAAGCTCTGATTGCCTCTCCATCCTGTGAGGATTCCATGAATGAATCAGCCCATAGAAACTCTACCTACATTTGGACATTCACTGTCTGGAACATGTGTTTGGAGCCTGGAACCAAAGCATCTCTGTGGCCCCAAATGTTACTGAGGAGAGATTCAGCCCACATCTAAATGCCAGATGATAGAAGCAAGTGGCCAAGCAGAGCAGGCATTTTTGCCAAGTTGGAATGGGAGCAAGTGTGACTAAGCCAATGGGACTAGAGGTGGCAAACAATTCCTGTCTGGTTGGAATCAAGCACTGTGTTGGTGCTAACACTTCCAGAACAAGCAAGGATGACCATAAACTTGCGTTCCAAGGCACCCTGTAAAGGAATGAACTGTATACGCTCATGCTATTTAACATAGATTCATCAATGAGGCCCATCTTTTACTGTCCATTAGAACAGCAATGTCGACAGTGGCATTACCAGGCTTCCCCTGCCTGCTGCTAGCCCAGCAGAAGCTTGTAAAGGCAGAACTTTCGGGCCCAGACGTCTTGTTTCTGTTGCTTTTGCCAGAGAGCTGCTCCAGAGGGGGTTTGCATTGTGTTATAATCACATGGTTTGCAAAATGATAGTTAAGAGTCTGTTAGCATTTCCACCCCAAACCTCATATTTTCAGCTGCTCAGATTGACTCAAATATAAGAATTCTCTTTAGGCTGAAATTTGGCACACAGGGTCTCAGGCCCAGCTGGGGAGCAATTTCAACCTTTCTTGGGACCGGATTTCAATAACATCCATTTGGCTGTTTCTGAATAACAGCAGAAGTACAACAGAAGAGAAGTTAGCATTTTTATAGCAAAATGTTGCCATTGTGTGACTCAAGAATTGGTGGTGAGAGGTGGGGGGAGACCCACCCTAGCAACTCCCAATAAACCCTGGCAGGTGATCAGCTTTTGAGTGGACTAAGCATGTATACTTTTCTTAAGTATATATTTAAAAACCCAACTGCTAGTCTGTTGTTCAGAATAGAGGAGGGATTTTGTTTAATAACATATTGTGTTTTTGAAAAGCAAAGTTGACTCAGGAACAATGATACATACCAGTGGATACTGAATTTCTACTACACCCACTCCTTCGTGCAGCTGGGGCAGTGGCAAATTGTAGCATGCAACTGTGTTACCGAATGTAAAGGAAAAAACTTCAAGGGGGCAGGAGAAAGGGACGGGAGGGTAGTACCTTGACTGCAAAGATGATAAAAGGAATATTCTTGATGACCTAAGATGTCAGATCTGGTCCTTCCTTCTGGAAGGAAGACGACTTCAGAACTCAGTTCCTCTTCTGCACCTCCCTACTCACTACTGACAACTCGTCAAATTACAAATGACAGATTCCAAAAAGGCAAAATGATACCAAGCTTGTTTTTTTAAAATGAAATATTCCAGGGAAATAAAGCATAGAAAATAATAAAACACATACTCATGTTCCCCCACTCAGTTTATGAAGTAAACCATTGCAAACATAGGCCAGGCACAGTGGCTCACGCCTGTAATCCCAGCACTTTAGGAGGCCAAGGCAGGTGGATGCCTTGAGCCCAGGCGTTTGAGACCAGCCTGGGCAACATGGTGAAACTCTGTCTCTTCTAAAAAATAAAAAAATTATCCAGATGACAGCATGCGCCTCTAATCCCAGCTACTTAGGAGCAGAGGTGGGAAGATCGCTTGAGCCTGGGAGGCAGAGGTTGCAGTGAGCTGAGATCGAGCCAGTGCACTCCAGCCTGGGTGACAAAGCAAGACTCCATTTCAAAAAAAAAAAAAAAAAAAAAAGCAAATACAATCAAAGTCCCCTCTGTGTATTTATCAGCATTCTTGATGATTTCCTTGTTTGATTGTTTTGAGACAGAGTCTTACTCTGTCACCCAGACTGGAGTGCAGTGGTGCAATCTTTGCTCACTTCAACCTCTGCCTCCCTGGTTCGAGTGATTCTCCTGCCTCAACCTTCTGAGTAGTTGGGATTACAGGCGTATGCCAACATGCCAGGTAATTTTTGTATTTTTAGTGGAGGTGGGGTTTCACCATGATGGCCAGGCTGGTCTCGAACTCCTGACCTCAGGTGATCCCCTCACCTCTACCTCTCAAAGTGCTGGGATTACAGGCCTGAGCCACCATGCCCAGCAATTTCCTTGTTTCTTAATATGAAGATTTATTGTTCTCTTTATATAGGATGTTATACCTCCAGTTCGTATTTCATGGGAGTGATTATCTATGATTCCTCCTCCTCTTCTTTCTACATTATTCAGATTTATAGAAATTCTGTTTAAATTTATGCCTTTTCTTTCCAGAAGGTCCCAGGTTCCACTGAATCTGCCTTAGTAGGGTTGGCAATGTGAGACTCAAAAGCACCTTTCCTGGTTAAAAGTCAAATGAAGACAATTTTCTTCAACCTCTGCTAAAATGATACCCCAACATACCTTAAGAATTTTCTGGCTGTTACATTATAGGGATTCATACCTACAGTCTCTAAATTCTAGACTTCATATACTTTCTGCTACATCAAAGTGGCTTTTCTGCAGTTTACAAGACTGCCCTCCCTCTGCCCGCCCGGTAGAACCATCAGCTCTATCCCTTCTGTGCTGATCACCATCTCAGCAAGTAGAAACCTTGCTTTCTACTTGCATACAGTTAGGTATATAGTTGATATATCTAACTTTATAAATAAAGTGGTTTTTATCAACTCAGCCAATTCTCAGTTTGGAGTTACATTGGTTCCAGTGCAGTAGGCTGTAGAAGTCATGGTAGTTTCCTCTCTAGAAGCCATCCCCACCTATTATTAGTTCTTAGACCCCCTGATTTTGTTCAGGCATCAGTCAGGAAGGCTGGGCCCTTCTCCAGCCCCAGAGCCCCAAAACCAGGACTGTATCTCAGTTAAGAGTCTGGTCTCATGATTCCTTCATAGGTACTCGTGTGATCTTAGGTAAGTGACTAAACCTTTATGTGTCTTGGTGCAATTCCTCTTGTCAGAGATTGTTAAAGCTGACTTGCCAGGGTTGGTAGAGTTAAAACAAACAAACAAAAAATCTGGGAACTTGTTAATGTTGCTGAGTCACTGAATTAACCAACCATAAAATATAAGCTCCCTGAAGGTAGAGATTATTGCCCGCTTTATTCACTCACATCACCAGCACCAAAAACAGTGCGTGGCACTTAGTAGGTGCTCAACAAGTACTGGTTAAATTGCATTGACTTGTATTTCGGACTCACTAAATTTCGGGCAAGACTTTTTGTGATGTAACATAATAAATACCCAACCCAAAGCATCTTGATACATAAATACCATTTGTCTAGACAGTACCATTCTTTCCTAGGAATTACCCCCTCCACACATTTACAAATACGGAAGTGATGGGAGCTGAGTTAATACATTGTGACCCAATGGCTACCATTAATTCATTCGAGGTGGCTAACTGATCAAAATGGGCTCAATTTTAGCCCTTTCCCAGAATTTTGGAATTAGACTAAGACTCATATCAGTCTTGTTGCTGTTTGAAAAGGAACATAAAGATATGGCCTGTTGGCAGTTGCATTTCCCACGGGCACTCATGAGCACTACAGTAGGTTAGCTGACAGCAAGCAAAGAAGGAAGCTCACTGGCAAAACAAAGACAAAAGATGGACGGAGAGTGCTTGTGATATTTACGTGTGGTTAAGTGCGACCCACCCACATTCCAGTTCTCTGCGTCTGGGAAACACCCGGATTTTGGATTTTCTTAGGATAGTCCCTTTTCTCCTTAGGCTCTTTTGAGTTAGGCTCCTGTTAATTGCAGAGAAAGGATCCTAAGAGTTTTTTTTTTGTTGTTGTTGTTTTAATTATAGCTATGAATTCTGAGCAAACCGCACCTTACTTCCTGTAACTATTATATGCACCCATGGAAAGTAAACACTTAAACTAGGGCCGGATTCACTCCTGTAATCCCAGTACTTTGGGAGGCTGAGGCAGGTGGATCACCAGGTCAAGAGATTGAGACCAGCCTGGCCAACATGGCAAAGCCCCGTTTCAACTAAAAATACAAAAATTAACCTGCCCAGGTTGGAAACAGAGCAGGTCAAAACTCCTATGCTGATCAGTAGTGGGATCGTGCCTGTGAATAGCCACTGAACTCCAGCCTGGGCAACATAGCGAGACCCTGTCTCTTAAAAAAAATATACAAAAATTATCTTGGTGTGGTGGCCTGCGCCTGTGGTCCCAGCTACTCAGGAGGCTGAGGAAGGAGAATCGCTTGAACCCGGCAGGCAGTGGCTGCAGTGAGCTGAGATTACACCACTGCACTCCAGCCTGGTGACAGAACCAGACTC
>NW_016107325.1:2288863-2297852 GCF_001604975.1 Cebus imitator | reverse complement strand
AAAAACACTGAGGGACAAATGTAACCCAAAACATAACCATAAAACTTCTGGAAACTTAAATGAGAAACAAACTCTGATTACAGTTGTCTCAAGTCTACCTTTAAGCCATCCTCTACAACCCTTCCAATCCATCCTCTTCTGTTGTCCATGCAGAGTGGTGACCAATGAGATCTTCAGTGTTTACAATGGTGTGCTCCACTACCATCCCCTGGTTTGTCCATATTGCAAACTCAATAACTGGAAACCCTTTCTATTCTAGCTGTTTAGTACATAACGACTCCTCAAGTTCTCTCTTCTCATCAGATTTAAATGACTTCATGGTTTTGCTTTCCTTTTTCTCTGAGGTTTCAATGCACAATTCCAAGAACCAGCTATCTCTATCAACCTGAAATGGTGACTGGGTTCTGTGTTGATAATTTTTTACTAAACCACAGGGACCATCTGATCTAAGGTCATGAGTCTGTTTGCCATTTATGCAGCTGCCTGCACATCTGTAGGTTCTGATGCATTCTTTTATTATTGTCTGCTTTCTATTGCATGTTGTCAAAGGCCTGGGCAACGCATCTGTTTGAATTTTGTCTGTAGGGCTCCGAACATAGAGCAGTGTGTGGTTGGGAACGCAGAAAACATTACTTTCAGCAAACTGGATTCATAAAGAGTCATGATGAATGGAAATGATGAGAGAGATTTGAGCCTAGGAATAGGGACTGGATTTCATATTTACCTCCTCGCTAACAATGATGATTTTAAATGTTCTCACTCTGAACAGCCTTATCAATGCTTTGAGCTGAGACCCACTCACATAATGATTATTTCCTTGTGAGTACTTATTATTTAGTTGAGTTAGCTGTTTCAAAATGAAGTTTTTATACTGGTTTTTAGAATTGTTTACCATATATTTCTAACTCTTACACATGTATTCTCTTAATCTCTCTCTCTCTCTCTCTCTACACACACACACACACACACACACACACACACACACACACGTATTCATTTGAAAACTCAGGTTTTAAGGCTGGGTCTATACTTGGCCAACATATTCAAGGTCACTAATGTTACTTCTTGCCTCTGCTGTGTGGGAGCCAGAGCATGAGTCATCAGGGTGAATAATGCCTCTGTAATACTACCAGATTGTGTTTGTCTCCACTTCAAAGCTCTTAGTTTTAACAGAATAGTATTTCTCCATCCCGCCCACCCAAACAGAAGTCTAGATGGCTGAGCGGCAACAGTTATATGAACAGTAAGTAGCATCATTTCCATAGGATGGGCTACTCCCCACCCCATCCATACCCCTCAAAACACCTGCAGGACCCTTGATAGAAGTTCTCAGGCAACATTCTAGTCAGGTTTTGTTGACTAGAGATTACAGCTCATCACCTCTGTTTTTCTTCTTTCCTTCCTTCCCTTTCCTTCCCTCCCTCCCTCCCTCTTCTTTCTGTCCTTTTTTGGCCTCACGTAGGACTATGAATCTGCCATTTCTGATCTGTCTTCAGTGACTTTTTTGTTTTTCATACCTCATTGCAACCTCAAACTCCTGGGCCCAAGCAATCCTCCCATCTCAGCCTCCCAAGTCGCCTGGACTGCAGGTGTGCAGCGTGGCATCTGTCTTTCCGTTACTGCTCACCCCTTTAGTCTTTCACTTTCTTTTTCATTCACCAAAGGCTTTATGACAGAGTTTGTCCAAAAAAAGAAAGCAAGGCAGTGAAAGGAAGAATGGAAGAAAGCAAGCAAGCAAGCAAGCAAGCAAGAAAGAGAAAGACCAGACGTGGTGGTTTATGCCTGCAAGCCCAGCACTTTGAGAGGCTTAGGCAGGCAGATTGCTTGAGGCCAGGAGTTCAAGACCAGCCAGGGCAACATGGTGAAACCCCGTCTCTACAAAAATTAGGTGGGCGTGGTGTGCATGTAGTCCCAGCTACTCAGAAGGCGGAGGTGGGAGGATTGCTTGAGCCCGGGAGGTTGAGGCTGCAGTGGGCTACCATCATACCACTGCACTTCAGCCTAGGTGAAAGAGCAAGACTTTCTCTCACAATAAAAAGAAGAATTTAGACCCAACAATCAATTCCCATTTCCACAGCCTCCTCATGGCTCCTCTCACAAGAACACTTTATTTTAAAAGTCATGTGACTCTAGTGAAACTATAGAGTGGCCACCAAGGAAAAAATAATGGTGGAACTGCTATCATGGAACACCTAATCACAGTGCCCACTGGTTTACACACATATTTTATTAACTTCCCAGAACTGAAGTAAGCCTTATTATCTTTTTTACGGATGATTAAAGTGAGGTTCAGAGATATTGAGTAACTTGCCCAAGATCACAGCCAATAAGCAGAAAGGAGGAAAATAACTCTGTATGGTGCCAAGATCCATGCTTTTTAGGTGAGGGGAGGGGGGCTCAGTTGCTTGGTGAGAGAGGAGATATTAATCTGTCTAGACTTCCTAGTTTTTCCATGTCCTGCCTTTCTTGCTGCCAATTTATGGGATAACTTGTCAGTATAATTTTCTCTCATCATTCCTATGCCACTTCCTAAAGCATCTTCTCTTTCTTTTTTTTTTAATTAAAAAAAAATTTTTTTAATAGAGACTAGGTTTTGCTGTGTTTGCCAGGCTGGTTTCAAATGTTTGGCCTCAAGTGATCCGCCCACCTCAGCTTCCCAGAGTGCTGAGATTACAGGCATGAGCCTCTGCGCCCGGCCACATCTTCTCATTGTTGTCAGTGGTATCTGGGTATATTTCCCTACACTCATAAATAACATATCTTAGAAATTTTGCCAGTCCTCATTAACGTCCTACATGTGTTAATCAAATGTCTTCTACGCCTAGGGTAATGGTATATAATCTATTATGCAAACCAGGACTTCTTTTTTTTTTTTGAGGTGGAATCTTGCTCCGTCCCCTAGGCTAGAGTGCAGTGGTGCCATCTGGCTCACTGCAGAACCCGCCTAAGCCTCTAGAGTAGCTGGGATTACAGGCACCTGTCATCATGCCTGGCTAAGTTTTGTATTTTTAGTAGAGACAGGGTTTCACCATGCTGACCAGGCTGGTCTTGAACTATTGACCTAAGGTGATCTGTCCACCTTGGCCTCCCAAAATGTTGGGATTACAGGCATAAGCCACCATGCCCGACCTACTGGGACACTTTTGAGATGAAAAAGAGTGCTAGTAATAATTATGCTGGGCATACTGGGATGTATGGCCACCCATTTAGAACAAACTATTATCAAGCTAATGTTTCCTATGAACAAGGAGGGTATGAATAGAATAGTCCAGCCTTAACTAGGTATTATTCAAACCACGAGAACAGAGGTTGTTGGGGAGAGAGGCTAAATCTACAGATTCCAACCTTTTTGTCTCACTAGCAGTTGTCGTATTTCTGGTCCTGAGCGT
Source organism: Cebus imitator (assembly GCF_001604975.1). NCBI lineage: Eukaryota > Metazoa > Chordata > Mammalia > Primates > Cebidae > Cebus > Cebus imitator. The sequence goes on along the minus strand of NW_016107325.1, from coordinate 2,294,463 downwards.
GTGTGGTGAAAGAAGGAGGTAGCCGAAAACCACTTAGAATTAGAATGAGCATTATCTCCATTCCTTAAGGAAGTGATGCTCCAACTTCAGTGTGCTTAAGAATTATGAAAATGTGGCACATATACACCATGGAATATTATGCAGCCATAAAAAATGATGAGTTCGTGTCCTTTGTAGGGACATGGATGAACCTGGAAACCATCATTCTCAGCAAACTGACACAAGAGCAGAAAATCAAACACTACATGTTCTCACTCATAGGCGGGTGTTGAACAATGAGAACACATGGACACAGGGAGGGGAGCACTACACACTGGGGTCTGTTGGGGGGAAATAGGGGAGGGATGGTGGGGGGTGGGGAGTTGGGGAGATATAGCATGGGGAGAAGTGCTAGATGTGGGTGATGGGGAGGAAGGCAGCAGATCACACTGCCATGTGTGTGCCTATGCAACAATCTTGCATGTTCTTCACATGTACCCCAAAACCTAAAATGCAATAAAATAAATTAAAAAAAAAAGTATTACCAGTGGTTTTTAAATAAAATGCAGATCCCTAAACTAAATGCCTTAGAGATGCTGTAAACACAGTCTAAGATGGGCCCTGGAAACTGCATTTTAACATGCTCCTGTGAAGGTTTTGACCTAGGTAATTTATCAATTATCCTGGAAAGAAAAACAGTATTCTGTGATAGAAAAATCCCTGCATACTCACTCTACAAAGACAGGCACAATTTCAGAGGATGTCCCTGTGGGACCCAATAACACAACTGTTTACAACACTGATAGTTGTTCAAAGATACTGTCTATATGACCTGAATCACTATTTGAATCAAATAATTTAAACCACATAAACCTTACAGTTACTTTCAGCATAGATGCTTAGGGATTCCCAGACAAATATATATAATTTATTTTTACAGATATGGTATTTTATATATTCTTAGTATCTTTATGTTATAGTCAAAGAAAAGATAACAATATTTTTATTTTAATATATTCTGTGCTTTCTGATAATCACAGTAATAATATATATATATATATTTTTTGACGGAGTTTCGCTCTTGTTACCCAGGCTGGAGTGCAATGGCGTGATCTTGGCTTGCCGCAACCTCCGCCTCCTGGGTTCAGGCAATTCTCCTGCCTCAGCCTCCTGAGTAACTGGGATTACAGGCACGCGCCACCATGCCCAGCTAATGTTTTTTGTATTTTTAGTAGAGACGGGGTTTCACCATGTTGACCAGGATGGTCTCGATCTCTTGACCTCGTGATCCACCCGCCTCGGCCTCCCACAGTGCTGGGATTACAGGCTTGAGCCACCGCGCCCGGCCAATAATATTTTTTTGTGTATTAAACATTGCTCTGTGTCAGGCATTTATATACATTATCTTGAACATAAAAAGCCTTGAAGGTAAGTCAGTCAAGTGAGCTCTGTTTTATACAGGATGTACTACAGGCTCAGAGAAGCTAGGTGACTTGCCTAAAGCTTCACAGCTAGTAACCGGCAGAGCTGCCATTTAAAACCGGGTCACCTGCCTCACACTTGAAATATTTAGTGAACTCAGAGGCACCCTGTGAATACTGAAAAATACTGGTTGGAAGGCCACATTATGCATGTAAGCTAGTATGACCTTTCTAGAATAATAATTCCTAGACAGAGGGAAGAACTGAATGGTGACTTTGAGACATGAAAAGGCATCTCTCTGAAATAAAAAGGCTGAAGAAAGCTGATGATCAGTTAACATTTGGGAAACTCTGAAGTACAGCTAACCATTTTCCAGGCTAGCCTTTGGATTTATTTCTCTTTTGTTGGCTGTGCTGCTGCTACGCTCTTTATTCATATTTTCAAGGCAACACAAGTAAAGCGAATGTTCTCTAATTGCGCTCCCTTCCTGCAGTAAGCCCGCTCCTCTCGAGCACCCGGGCTGCTTCCATACGCAGCTCGTTGTGGAAGGGCTGGTGGCAGCTGCGAGTTGGTGTGTGACACACTGAGTAGTCATATTTCTCTTCTCTGTGGCCCTCCAAAGCCCTTTCCAACATAACTTTTCCCCATCTGTTCTCGTTTGCACTGCATAATAGGGGACAGGTTTTGGAACTTGGGATTCAAAAAAACATTAAGAGAAAATAAAAATGAGATGGAATTTGAGTAGAAAGAAACTCACTGGCTTCCCCCCGCCCCCACAACCCCCTTTCTTAGTTGCTGGGATCATTACCAGAATATTAAATCGATCAAGTTTTTACTCTCATCTAGTTGGTTCTCTTTATGGGGTAGTGGGGAAACGTGAGAACATTAAAAAATCTCTTTAAACTGTCTGCAATAAGATAAGCAGCAGGGCTGAGTCATTAGTAGGAACAGCGTTGCCCAATACCTGACAAAGTTTTTCCACATTTGCTTAGAATCTCTAATAAGTTACATTAATTGTCTCCTGCCTCAGGTTCCTTCTCTATGAAAGGGATGCCTGAAGTGAATTTTAGGAATATTTAGAGACAGTGTTTTCCTGAGAGCCGTAAGCCCATCTCTGTTGCGTACATGGAATAATTGTGGAAATGATACAAACATTTTAAAATTTTAAGAGTAATAACTTTCTTCTAATATACATTAGGAAGAAAACTGGCAATAGCAAAATATACCCCTGATTTCACAATTATTTTTGTTTAAGAAGAGGCTAAACTGGGCATGTCAGTTTAAAAAGTGAACATATTTAAAGAAGAATATTCAGTAAATAATAAAAGTGAATACAGCAAAACAGAGTTCAAGCATGGCTGCTTAAAAAGCAGCTATACCAAGGCAGTGGTTCTTTTATTCTTCCTTTATGTGTTGTGGAAAGCTTTATTGTAGGTCACGGGCCTCTGGTTCTCAGGGTTGGATTCATCATAATCCGTGAGTCATGGTCAGCAATGTACATACCATCATTGTTGGTCTAGCAGTAGCAGCCCTCTTTGAGAATCTGACGAAAGTTATGGGTTTCCCTGGAAAAATGTATATTCCCATATACAGACAAGCTTAAATAGAATTTCTGGGTTTTCAGGACTGTGTAGAGTGCATCCGTGCACTTCTGGAAGTTTCAGGTGCATTAGAGGTTGTGTCCACTTGCTTCTCTGCTTCCTTTTCATTCTTTTTTTTTTTTTAATTTGAGACAGAGTTTTGCTCTTGTTGTCCAGGCTGGAGTGCAGTGGCACAATCTTGGCTCACTGCAACCTCCACCTCCCAGGTTCAAGTGATTCTCCTGCCTCAGCCTCCTGAGTAGCTGGGATTACAGGCATGTGCCACCACACCCAGCTACTTTTTGTATTTTTAGTAGAGCGGGGTTTCACCATGTTGGTCAGGCCGGTCTCGAACTTTTGACTTTGTGATCAATCTGCCTGGGCCTCCCAAAGTGCTGTGATTACAGGCGTGAGCCACCACGCCTGGCCTGCTTCTCTGCTTTCTTAAGCTCACAGACCAGCCAGCAGCTGAGGCTTTAAGCCACACCTACATTATTTCTGCTAGGAACAGCATCTTCCCTCACTGCAGGTACCACCCCAGCCTGCTGCCTGCAATCATGCAGGTAGTACAGAAAATATCCATCCCCCAACCCACCTCTCCACTTTCACCTTTTCAAAAACAGAAATACTACAAAAATGTCAGTAGCCAGGACCAGTTGTTGTGTTTGCCCAGTTCACCTCCTTATCCACTGAGATCTGCTCCTCTTCACTCCAACAGCTTGCACCTGTGAGCACTGCAATTTCTTTCTCACTTGTCTAGAGACAGGCACCTGTCCCAAGCCAGACCAATCAGCATCTTTCCAATGCCCACAACAGAACTTGGAAAGAGAGGTACATGACATGAAACTCAGTAAGGGGTGCTTGTTTGTTAATTCTGCAGAGATGAGCACTAGGTGCAGATGAGGGGTTCTATACATGCTTCTGATGACATTGATTTCTTCAGCATATGTCTTTGGAGCTGAAAATTTTTAAGTAATCACTTCCATAACTCCCACCATGATACTGCACCCTGTTCTTCAAGTATCCAGTTATTTATGAGAAAGGTGGTGATAATATTAATCAGAAAGATCATAGTAACGCCTACCATCTACTGAACTTATCCCAGGCACTGTGCCACCTCCACTGCATGCTATATGCATGCCTTCTCACTCATGAGGCAGGTAATATTATCTACTCCACTTTACAGAAAAGGACTCTGAGGTTATGATGTCAGAAAGTGCTAGAACCAGATGGGCATGGTGGCATGTGCCTGTAGTCCCAGCTACTCACAAGGCTGAAGTGGGTGGATTGATTGAGCCTAGGAGTTCAAGCTAAGCCTGGGAAACATAGCGAGGCTCCATCTCTAAATAATTATGTACATATAAAGAAAGTGCTAGAACTAGTATACAGAACCAGGACTACCTCGCTCCAGACCCTACAACTTTTTCTTCTCCTCAATTTTTGAATAGGTAATTTGTTCTTTTTTTTTTTCTGTTCGAAATAGTGAAACATCTCACCCTGTCCTTTCCTTCCTTCTCGTTGTTCAAAGCCCCATCCATCTCTGAGGATCTGTGTCCAATCATACTACCCAACATAGACGTATATCTCTTCTATTTAAATGATAGCATATGGTAGCATACAATCTATTTTCCTGAAACTTACAGGGTTTTTTCCCACTTACTGCTAATTGAGGAGCTCAGTTCATATCGATACACCGAAAACATCCTTATCATTTTTAAAAAGCAGCTTCAGAATGTTCCATTGTAAGAACGTTTCCTAATTTACTGACTCAAAATCCTATTGATAGGCAGGTTGTTTTCAATCTTTTGCTTTTATATATAGTGCTGCAAAGAAAACCTTCTACATCTGTCATTTCAGAATTGGGTGAGGATATGTGTAGGAAATATTCCTAGAATGAAATTCCAAGGTCAAAGCGTATGTGCATTTATAATTTTGCAAGAGAATGTCAAATTGCCTTCCATGGACCTTGTATCAACTTCCACTTTGACCACAGCGTAGGAGCATAACTTGCAGTATACTTGTTGTGTTCAAGGCCATCTTCTACTCTCACATTTAAAAGTTTCATCCTCTCTAGAATGTCTTAAATTGCTTTACTAAAAAGAAAAATCAAAGAGCTGGGCATGGTGGCTTGTGCCTGTAATCCAATACTTGGGAGGCTGAGATGAGAGGATCACTTGAGGCCAGGAGTTAAAGACCAGCCTGGGCAACGCAGCAATGCCCTTCTCCAACTGTCTCTATAAAAAACTCTAGAAAACAGCAATAAAAAACCAATAGTCTTACAATCAGTTTCTTCCCTGGCCCCGGCAAGCACACACATACAGAATTTTCTCTGTTGTACATTTTTACCTACTTTGCTTAGAGCTCCTCCAACTTTGAAAGGAAGCTACGAGGATAAATGATTTTAGGGCTTGGGATTCTATCAGCAAGCCAGTCCTGCTTAACCACTCAAGGAGCAGATACTTGCTCTTTAAACTATGACCACGAAGTCTTTCCGAGGGACCGTCTTCCTGTTCCCCAACGCCAACCCTCCCTCCATCGGCTCACTGTCAGGCATCTCTCCCGCAAAGCCTCCAGCATTCCCGATAGTTTGGACCAATTCCATCTTTGGGGCCCTGCCAC
>NW_016107325.1:2284993-2288310 GCF_001604975.1 Cebus imitator | reverse complement strand
CAAGATTATGTAATTGGCAGTGGCCAAAATCTCATAAATTTATATAGATACCGTCCTTTACAAACAATGAAAACATATCTAAAGGGGGAGCAGAAGCATTCTCCACTCTCTCTCTTCTTCACAAATTCATGACCCTTTCCCTTCTTTAAGTCATTTTAGATATCAATTACTTAGCCAAGAAAAACCAGAAGCAGTATCTTCTTTGTAGTAACAAGGCTTTGTCTTCACAGGAACTCCAGTTCAGAAACTTTCAAACATGGTTTTAAAGGCTTTTGTGAGTCAACTGTTAGTGAATCACACAAAGGGGGCCTTTATTAATAAACATATTCTGTTCATTATAGAGAAATGAAAGCCTCAGAATAATTGGCCAAATGTTTAAAGAGAAAACAAAAACAATGTGGTAAACATATCAGGCCTTGATGAGCTGTCTAGGTAATTGGTTGTTTCTGTGCACCTGGTTCCAAAGACAATATTTAACGTGTAATCTGTTTCATTTGCTTGGAAAAGTAAGTGTAACTCTACCCCCTGGATCACATCTGCATTAAAATGAGGGGAGGCAGAGTCTTGTTTCGGCGAGTGGAAATTTATGCACATGAGTTGTCTTTTACATGGAGACAGCAATTATACCCCTAGAAATGCAGTCTGTGGGAGAAAATGACATATTCAACACTGGGGAACAAAAGCCTAATGCTAAGAGGACATTAACAAGGTTGGGAACCCCCACCCAACAATTAACATGATCATTTACAAAATCTGCAATCTATAAAATTATTTTTAAAACATGTTTTTCAAAACAATGTGGTTTTTCTCCCTTCTTTCTCAAAGAAGTAAAAAGATTCAGCAGCAACCATACAGAATCTATTAGCTACTCCACAATAACAAGTAATGTTTTAAAATCTCTTAAAATATATCTGGGGATTGAAACAAACACACACCAGGGAGAGGTAGGTGATCCCTGGTTTAACAGCCTTATAATGATGGAGAGGAAAAGTATGGCCAAGAATTTTTCATTTTTACGTGAGGAAGTTACGGTGTTTGAAAGCAACAATCAGAATTCTAGAACACAGACAAAAAAACAAACAGAGCATACGCAAATAAAAGTTGTTAGTTAAAATTAAAAAAAATAATTTGTTTTTTTTTTTAAGGTCAAAAAGGGCAAAGCTGGAACCACTTAACTGAATTTAAGTTTGTGCTTCTCCCTGTCTTCTCTGGAGACTTCAAGAAATGGACGAGGAAGGATTTGCTCTCTCTCCTCAATGCCTCTGTGCCCATTCCACTTTTGTGCTTCCTGGGCACAAAGAAAGGCTTTATTTCACACACCATACTTTATTTCATGTACTAATGGTATCATCAACAGAAAACCACATGCCCTGTTTAACCAAGATAGAATACAGTAAGACAATGAAAACTCCCATTTGTTTTTTAATGTTTCCAAGTTGATAATGCTTCATCTTGATTTTACGTGCATGGGTATGAACATACTCTTTGATTAGTCTTGCTACAAAATCTAAGTGACAGCACTATTACTTTTTATTGATTTACTCTGAGATTATTTATTTGGGTTCTCGGAAAACTTCAGTTTTTCTATCGATGTTGGTATATTTTCAGAAAGTAACATTGAAGGAGTGACTTCAATGGGTCAGGCTTTGGGGAAAAGCAAGCTGTAAATTCTAAATCCCAACTATCTTTTGGAGAATACTAGGTGTAAAGGTAAACAAACATGGAAGAAAGAGGGTTTAAAATATTTTTAATATATTCTGAACCACCATAGAACTAAAATCATAGATACTGTAATACTATGTCATGGCAATATGATATAGAAAAGAACATGATAGAATGGAATTAGAAAACCCGAATTCTACTCTGCATTGGGTAACTACCTCTTTTGGAGAAATTCATTCAAACTCTAAGCTCTATTTCTTCAGCAATTGAAAAAAAAAGGAAAATGGAGGTGGAGTCCACTGATGTGGTTTTATCAAGTCAGTGGCATTTCCATCATCAACATCATCATCAACAAGAACAAAGATGGATAGGGTTAGGGAAATAGGAAGGACTAACTGATCTCAAAGTTAAAAGAGACCTAAAAGACCAAACATTTATTTGCAATAAGTGGTCATTGTCTGTATTACGATTTGACAAAGGACTTTTCTGAGAAAATTCAGGCAATTAGAATCTGAACTGGGGATTAGAGGATACCAAAGAATCATTAATTTTGTTAGATGTGATATTAGCATTATGATGGTATAAGAAAATGTCCATATGCTTGTCTATTTACTTATGTATTTATTATTTATTTATTGAGACACCATCTTACTCTGTCGCCCAGGCTGGAGTGCAGTGGCCCTATCTCAGTTCACTGCAACCTTCACCTTTCAGGTTTAAGCAATTCTCGTGCCTCAGCCTTCCAAGTAGCTGGGACTATAGGCGTGTACCACCACACTCAGCTAATTTTTTAATATTTTTAGTAGAGATGGGGTTTCACTATGTTGGCCAGGGTGGTCTCGAACTCTTGGTCTCAAGGGATCCACCCATCTTGGCCTCCCAAAGTGCTGGGATTACAGGTGTGAGCCACGGTGCTCAGGTGTCCATATGTTTTAGAGATGCTATTGAAAGATGTTGGGATGGAATCACATCATGGCTGAAGTTTACATTAAGATACTTTCAAAAAAAAAAAAAAAAAAGCAAGTGGGAAATAGACAAATCAAGTAAATCAAGTCTGGCTTGATTTACTTCTGATGAACACTTGATTTGTCAACAAATCCACACTTGATTTGCCAACAGGGAACTTCTGACCTTTAGCAGCAACAGAGTAAGCTTTTCCAATTGAAAGCTCATCTCAGCTTTATGAGAGGTTGTACAGAACATGTTCATCCAGATCAATGGATGGCCTTTTTGTTCTCCTTTTTCACCAGATAGATTATGTAGCCATTTTCTATCCAGGAAAAATCATTGGCACCAACAATTTTTTCCTTCTTATATTCATATTCCTTTTCCATTTCCAAGTCCTTTCCATTATGAAGAGTTTCAAATGTTTTCACAATTCACATTCTGAAACTCCAAATTCTTAGATGTGATCAGTAACATCTTTAGCTGTTAAAGAGTGGGACGTTTATTTCCTTCATTCCAAATTGGATTTCTGTGTTAGTAACTGGAGGATTTGGTAACCTTTTGTACTCTGTGGTAGAGCACTAGGAGGAACTGAGTCATAGTCAAACTTTAGACTGTTCATTGGTTTAAAAACTCATATTTGTCAAAGAGAAAAGTACAGCAAGATTTGGTGCATTTTATACTCTAGTACTATTTGGCTTGGTGTTGAT
>NW_016107325.1:2282391-2284799 GCF_001604975.1 Cebus imitator | reverse complement strand
CCAGGATGGTCTCGATCTCTTGACCTCGTGATCCACCCGCCTCAGCCTCCCAAGCCTGCTGGGATTACAGGCTTGAGCCACCGCGCCCGGCCGATGTTAACCTTGATAGGGATAGATGAATTTGGTTGACACAATTTTTCTGGTTACTTAGGAAAATCAAACATTACTTAAATGCAGTTTTTATATTATTGATAGTATATATGGTAGTATTTTGGGAGCTTTAGAATAAATTGTCAAACAGCCATTTTATAAAAATAAAATAAACTTTTCAGACTGTTCCCTCCCTCATCACTGGTGACTTCTTCGGTATAATAGAAATGAAAAGAGTTCCCATGAGAAAGGCAGCCAGCCCCACTGCAAAGACGTGAAAAACAGTAAGTAGAAACTAAGTTAATCTTTAAAAATTGTTTGCAAATTAGAATTTTTACCTGCTCAGTCCTCAGCAGGAAAATAACCCAAACCTCTTTATACTATTTTCAATAAAAATAACACTAAAGTGCTAGTGGAACAGTAGGCAAAGGGCTTTAATGAAAAAAAAAATTAGAAAAATTTACAACTCACATATTTATCAACAAGGTACAACATTATTAGTAATCAAATACACAGACTGAAGTAGCTAACTTTTAAAATTTCCAAACTGGTAAAGATAATAGAAGGTGTGGTGACAAAGATGGTGTGATAAGATGGACAAGCCACTGGAAAGAGTTCCAATTCCTGGACAATTGGAAATATAATCTCTATTCCTAGTTTTAAGAATAGGCCGGGCATGGTGGCTCACACCTGTAATTCAGCACTTTGGGAGGCTGAGGAGGGTGGATTACTTGAGGTTAGGAGTTCAAGACCAGCCTGGCCCACATAGTGAAACTCTGTCTCTACTAAAAATACAAAATTAACCAGGCGTGATGGCGCGCACCTATAATCTCAGTTACTCGGGAGGCTGAGGCAGGAGAATCACTTGACCCTGGGAAGCAGAGATTGCAGTGAGCCAAGATCATACCACTGCATTCCAGCCTGGGCAACAGAGCATGACTCTGTCTCAAAAAAAAAAAAAAAAAAAGATTCTATCCTAAGAAAATAATGAGATTTCCCATCATCATCTCATAGACTATCTAATGACCTGGGAAAATGCTCATAATAAAACTAAGAAGAGTCAGAGAAAACCATGTGTATTTACATTTGTATATAATACGTGAATAATGAAAAGGACAAGATAAATTTATCTAAAATATTATATGTTTACATTGGACAATAAAATCAGCTTTACCTTCATTGAAATACTTCTTTATTTTGAGAGACAGGGTCTCACTCTGTTGCTCAGACTGGAAGCTAGTGGCATGATTTTGGTTTACTGCAGGCTTGAACTCCTGGGCTCAAGCAATCCTCCTGCCTCAGCCTGTCAGCCTCTCAGTCTCCTGTGTAGCTAAGACTACAAGTATGTGCCACCATACCTGGCTAATTTATTTTTATTTTTTTCAAGATACAGGGGTCTCAGTACATTGCCCAGGTGGGTCTTGAACTCCTGACCTCAAATAGTCCTCCCTTTTCAGCCTCCCTAAGTGTTGGGTTACAGGCGTGCACCACTGTGCACAGCCTATGTTTATTTTTTATAGTGTATGTTGCATTATTTTATTTCTAACATGTTTATTTTTATTATAAAAATAACAATTATTGCAAGATTTTTAAGGAAATATACGAATAAAATGTATATGACTATTCAATATATCCATGTAACAAAATTATACTTGTACCCATTAAATTTATACAAATAAAAAAATTAAACTATAAATATGTTGATAAACTGCTAATGGGTGCAGGAATATTTTTGGGGGGCAACAAAAATGTTTTAAAATTGATTGCAGTGATGTTGTACAACTATTTGATACGTGAAAACCACTGAATTGTATACTTTTAAACAGGTGAATTGTGTGGTATGTATGTATCAATAAAGTTGCCATCGAGCCGGGCACGGTGGCTCATGCCTGTAATCCCAGCACTGTGGGAGGCCAAGGCGGGCAGATCATTAGGTCAGGAGCTCGAGACCAGGCTGGCCAACATAGTGAAACCCTGTCTCTACCAAAAATACAAAAATTAGCCGAGTGCAGTGGCATACGTCTGTAATCCCAGCTACTCGGGAGGCTGAGGCAGGAGAATTGCTTGAACCTGGGAGCTGGAGGTTGCAGGAAGCTGAGAACCCACCACTGCAGTCTAGCCTGGGTGACAGAGCAAGACTCTGTCTTGGAAAACAAACAACAAAAAGAGTTGCTATCAAAACCCAAAAAAGGGCTGGGTGTGGTGGCTCACACCTGTAATCCCAGCATTTTGGGAGGCTGAGGTGGGTAGATTACTTGAGGTCAGGAGTTGGAGACCAGCCTGGCCAACATGGTGAAACTCTGTCTCTACTAAAAAAA
>NW_016107325.1:2265312-2281076 GCF_001604975.1 Cebus imitator | reverse complement strand
CTCCTGCCTCAGCCTCCTGAGTAGCTGGGACTACAGGCACGTGCCACCATGCCCAGCTAATTTTTTGTAGTTTTAGTAGAGACGGGGTTTCACCATATTGACCAGGATGGTCTTGATCTCTTGACCTCGTGATCCACCCGCCTCAGCCTCCCAAAGTGCTGGGATTACAGGCTTGAGCCACCGCGCCCGACCACCTACCATCTGTTTTAAGACAAAGAAAATACATGCGTACTTTCATGCGTCTAGAACATTTAAGGATACATGGAAGCTGGCATTATTGAGTGGTAAATGAGTACTTGGGAAACAGTGGTGGTTCTGGAATTTACTTTTCACTATATAATATATCCTTTTGTGGGTTCCATGGTGTAATGGTTAGCACTCTGAACTCTGAATCCAATGTATCCTTTTGTACTTGTGTCTTTTTTTTTTTCTCGAGATAGGGTCTCACTCTGTTGCCAAGGCTAGAGTACAGTGATATAATCTTGGCTCACTGCAGCCTTGACCTCCAGGGCTCAAGCAATCCTCCCATCTCAGCCTCCCAAGTAGCTGGGACTACAGGCCTGTACCACCGCACTTGGCTAATTTTTGTATTTTTTGTAGACATGAGATTTTGCCATGTTGCCCAAGCCCTGGGCTCAAGCAATCCTCCCACCTCGGCCTCCCAAAGTGCTGAGATTACAGGCATCTGCCACTGCGTCTGGCATATTTGCATATTTTCTTTCTTGCTTTCTCTCTCTCTTTCTCTCTTTCTTTTTGAGATAGCATCTTGCTCTGTCACCCAGGCCGGAGTGCAATGGTGCAATCTTGGCTCACTGCAACCTCCACATCCTCCTAGGTTCAAACAATTCTGCCTCAGCCTCCCAAGTAGCTGGGATTACAAGCGCCCACCATCACACCCAGCTAATTTGTTGTATTTTTTGTAGAGATGGGGTTTCGCCATGTTGGCCAGGCTGGTCTTGAACTCCTAACCTCAGGTGATCCACCCGCCTTGGCCTCCCAAAATGCTGGGATTACAGGCACGAGCTACCAAGCCCAGCCCTTCTTTTCTTTTTTTTTTAAACAGTTAAAATAATTATGAGGAAAAACATGATTAACAAAGACATGGATGTATTGCGTATAGTGACAAGTGATGTAAAGCAAATGTGTCAATCATTTCCTTGCTTAAACCCTTTTTATCACTTCCCTTGCTGGTGACTTGTGAGACTATATAATTTGGCCAGGCCACCTCATCCTCCTCCACGGCCATTTCACCACATGCTTCACTCTAGTAACAGTGGCCTTTTTTAAGTCCCCAGAAATCTTAAGGTCTTCTTCCTCAAAAATGTCAAATGCAGTATCAGCAACTTCAAACAATTAACTTCCTAGGAATTCCAACTTAGCTTGAGGAATTTCAAAATGCAGAGACCTCCAAGGTGCAACCCATTCCCTCACTATACACCTGAGGAAAAACTAGGCTCTGAAATCTGAAGTTACTTGCCTAGGGTCACACAGCAAGTTCTCCACTACATATATGTAATTAACCTTAGCAGTTGCTCTCTGGAGTTTCACTGAACAAAAGTAGGTTAATAAAAAGGAAGCCTTTGGATTTTAGATACTGGTAGAATGGGGCTACATTCGGATTGAGAAAATTAATCTGATTTCTTATCCATGAAAATGTCTTCATGATGCCAGTGCTCAGAGGATCCATCAGGAAAAAGAATGCTTCCTAAAACTGAAAAGCCACAGTAGTGCTGGATTCTACCAAGAGCCACACAGTTGTATTTGAAATGCATTTGTCTAATTTGAGGAAGAAATTAATTTGATCTTCCTGCCATGGGACTAGCTTTTAAAATCCACATCTCAACAATGTAGCTAAATTAACAGTAGTTAAGTAAATTAGAAACTCAAGGAGCTTCAGAATATGAGCAAGACCAGGGACAGTCCTGATGGGCATCTATCCCTTGAGGCTACAAAGTTGTCACAAAGAGTCTGAGATGCAGGCAAAAGAGGCAGATCAAAGCTCCACTCTAAGTTCTCTGAAAAAATTTCTTCTGAAGGAGATGGACCTATTAGCAGAGAACAAAAAAGTCAAATTTGAATTCTATTTTCAACACCTCACCTCCCATTTCACAAATAAAAATTCATATGCATTCCTCACCAGTTAGGTCTTGTCCTATGACTGTCAGACCCTTAAAAATATGCATTTCTATTTTTATAATGTTTATTCCTGCTTATAAAAGTAGTATGTTGGCCGGGCGCGGTGGCTCAAGCCTGTAATCCCAGCACTTTGGGAGGCCGAGGCAGGTGGATCACGAGGTCAAGAGATCGAGACCATCCTGGTCAACATGGTGAAACCCCGTCTCTACTAAAAACACACAAAAAAATTAGTCAGATGTGGTGGCAGGCAGCGGTAGTCCCAGCTACTCAGGAGGCTGAGGAAGGAGAATTGCTTGAACCCAGGAGGCGGAGGTTGCAGTGAGCCGAGATCGCGCCATTGCACTCCAGCCTGGGTAAAAAGAGCGAAACTCCGTCTCCAAAAAAAAAAAAAAAAGTAGTATGTTATAGAAAAATTGGAACACATAGATGTGTAAAGAAGAAAATAAAAGTCAGTCATAATTCATGTATGTATTACACATCCCTGGAATAGTTAGTTCCTTTTAGTCTTTTTTTTCTTTGTGTATACATTTGATGGATGAATGTGCTTACAAGGGTTATGGGATTGGAATATTCCCTTTGTGTTTTATTTTTTTTCAACTTAAGCTTTACTGTTGGAATTTCAGAAGTTTTTAGATGGTAATTATTCTTTTACACAAATTTTTGTGCAGTTAACAATTATTTTCATAGCATAAATTTCTGAAATGGGATTAAAATGTCAAAGAATATAAATATTTTAAAATATTTGATACATATCACCTAATTATCTTCCAGAAATTGTTTTCTAGTTTACACTCTCCATAGTAACTATGTCCTTTATAAAGTGAATCTTACCAATAGAGACTATATTTAATTGCTGACAAAATTATGTGAAATAATTATATTAAATATTATATCTAGCTTTTGTTTTTATGTATTATCTTTTCTTCGAATTTTAGAGGGTAAATTTTTTCCGAGATCTCATATGTAATAATTTAAATTTTCCTTGTCTAGTCATAATATTTGCTTAACGCTCTACTAGATGGAACATTTTATTTGAAGGAGTTTTTTTTTTAAATTAAAGATTTTAACCCTTTGAATATGTGTTGAAAGTAGTATTGCTTCTTGTTTTATTACTTATTTTTACCTTCTTTTGTTTGATTGTCCAACATTATGGACAAAAATCAAAATGTCAGGGAAATTTTTTTCTGTAGTCAAGCCAATCAACCTTTATTTCTGTTGTGACTTTTATTTTAAGACAGAGTCTCGCTTTGTCACCCAGGCTGGAGTGCAGTGGCATGATTTCCGCTCACTGCAACCTCCATCCCCAGATACATGCGATTTTCCTGCCTCAGCCACCCAAGTAGCTGGGACTACAGGCGTGCACCACCACGCCTGCCTAATTTTTTGTATTTTCGGTAGAGACAGGGTTTCACCAGATGGCCTGGATCTCCTGACCTCATGATCCGCCCACATTGTCCTCCCAAAGTGCTGGATTACAGACGTGAGCCACGACGCCCAATTTCTTCTGCAGCTTTTATTTAGAAAGCTCTTTTCCCATCTAAGCATAAATATTTACCAATATTTGCTTTAATTTTATGATTAAATATATGTATATATATTTTACTTTTTATTCCTTTTAGACATATTTTCAGGAATGGTTTGAGGGGAGGCACTAAGAATTTTTTCCCAAGTATCTCAGTATCATTTAATAAATAACTGGCATAATTTTGTGATGGCTCTCATTCACACTGTTGGCCCATAGTCACACAGTGATTTGTATGTAGCCTGCTATGCCAGGGGTGACTGCAGTGACATCCCATTTCAACTATAGGCAGCTTGAGGACTCTGTGTGCAACTCTCACAGTTCCCTGAATATGGTAGATGGCCAGTGAACTCCTGTATAAAAGGCACAATTAATGAGTCATTGATACACCTGGGAAAGTTTAACTTGGAAGATAAACAATGTCTGTCCTGACTGGTTTAAATGTTTACCTTTTGGGAACAAGGGTGCCAAGCCAGACAGGACTTTTAGTGATCCTTTCCACTTATGATTTTATCTTCTACCCCCTGCTATTTTGATTGAGTTGCTTAGATCTTTAGAATATAATACTGGTTTCTCAGGGCCTCAGGATTAGGACTAAATTTCAGATCTCAAGGCCTTTTAATTCACTACTCTCCAGGAACAGTTCTGATGCAGCTGGGCTAGTATTTCTCACACTTGAGTGATATGCATAGCTGTAAAATGTAGGTACCTTTTAAAAAACATTACTATGAACCTTCAGTAATGCCTTATTTTTATTAAAACTTCATTTAAATAAGGTACATGTCCTTTTAGGTACATAGCAAAAAAGGCAGGGGTCGTGATTGCATGGTAGACACTCATATGATCCACAGTATACACAATGTTAACTTAATATATTGTTTTAAAAACATTGTGATTGAAGCAAAAGCACAAATTTCAAGAATTCATCAGGAACCTGGAGACCCCCCCCCAGGAGTATGTGTCATTATTCTTATTCTAACAAAACAGAAATTGGAGGATTATTTTACCATATACCACATTCAACCCTCAACCTCTGCCATTTTTCTAGGCAGTGTGGATGTCTACCCAGTCTTCAATGCTCAATTTAAATGTGAACAATCACTAAACTAGATATAAACTCATCTGCATATACTGTAACCATTATGCAACTATGAAACTAAAGCTAAATATAAAAAAAACTATAAAACCAACACCTCAAATAACCTTACGTATTTAATGAGATGGACGATACTGTTTGCTGACAAAAATGTCTGTTCATATCACAAATTTTTTTTTTTTTTTTTTGGTTCTACATGCCTATTACTTAGTGAATGGACTTAATCTGAATTTGTTTGTTCCTTCCACTATTAATCTTTTTTTTTTTTCAAGAAACCTTTATTAGTTACAGCACATTAATCCATCAGGATTTTCATGAATCATCACCAACTATATCCTACCAATATTCTGAAGAATTTGCTTCTAGAAGTTGATAACTGAGCTGAATTTTGCTTTATAGATTTTAAGAAAACTTGTTTTTTTTTGAGACAGCGTCTCACTCTGTTGCCTAGGTTGGAGTGCAGTGGCATGATCTTGGCTCACGGCAACCTCTGCCTCCTGGGTTCAAGCCATTCTCCTGCCTCAGCCTCCTGAGTAGCTGGGATCACTGGCACATGCCACCATGCCTGGATAATTTTTGTATTTTTAGTAGAGACAGGGCTTCCCCACGTTGGCCAGGCTAGTCTTGAACTCCTGTCCTCAGGTTATCCACCTGCCTTGGCCTCCCAAAATGCTGGGATTACAGGCATAAGCCACTGTACCCGACGAAGAAAACATGTTCTTTTTTCCCATTATGAAATAAAACCTCTCTCTGAAACCAAAAAGAAATGTTTCTCAGATGAAAGAAAAGTACTCAATGTGGTTAAATATGTTAAAGTGATTTTTAAAAATTATGACTTATATACTTATTGTATCGCAATCTGAGTGCAGAGAGGATCTGGTTATTGTTTGTAAGTTTAAAAGCTTAACAGACTGTAACAGAAGCTGTCTGCAACATTTTATAAAACAAATTCCAATTTTATAGAAAAATATCATACAGGACTCTTAGGTTGCTCAAGACCCTGTTTCCTAATAGTTTTTGAAAGCTGTTGACTTTTAGAAATGAACATGTTGATCTGGGCGTAAAGAAGGAGGATATGTAGAAAACAGAAGAGATGCCAATTCACTATGCAGCAGGCAATTAATTAGCAAGAGTCGTGCTCCTTGAAACATATGATTGAGGAGATCTGCAATCTTAGAATAACAGAAGATACCTTCCAAGTAACTTTACTGGTGTGATTTTCCACCAGAGTTCAATCAATGGATTAGATCTTAGAGTAAGGTTGTGGTTCTCAACAGGAGGTAGTTTTGTACCCCCTCCCAGGAGATATTTGGCACTGTCTGGAGACATTATTGGTTGTCACAACTGTGTGGGGAGGATGTCCTGGCAGTTAGTGAGGAGAGGTCAAGGATGCTGCCAAACATCTTACAATGCACAGGACAGCACTCACAACAATTACCCGGTGCAAAATGTCAATAGTGCCAATCTTGGACACCCGGATTAAGGTGTCCAAGCCAAAGTGCTGGATCCTTGTGTGCACAGGGCTTGTGTGGAGGCTCCTCCAAAGGACACAGCCTAGTGGAGGAGCCTCTTGCTTTACACACACACACACACACACACACACACACACACACACACTCTTTATGTTAAAAGGCAACAAGTACTATCACAGGACCCCAACAGTTACACACACACACACACACACACACACACACACACACATTTATGTTAAAAGGCAACAAATACTGTTACAGGACCCCGACAGTTACCCAAAGGTAGCTGTTGGGTCAGGGTTTCTGCACTATAGTCCCATCTGGGTCATGAGAAATATGTTACAGGACCCCAACACTTACTCAAAGGTAGCCACTGAGTCAGTGTTTCTGCACTATAGTCCCTTCTGCGGTCACCAGAAATATGTTATAGGGCAGGGGTCCCAATCCAGACCCCAAAGAGGGTTCTTGGATCTCACGCAAGAAAGAATTCAGGGCGAGTCCGCAGTGCCAAGTAAAAGCAAGTTTATTAAGAAAGTAAAGTGATGAAAGGACAAAGGACAGCTACTCCATCGACAGAGTAGGACATTCCCAAAAGTAAGACAAGAACAAATCCACCCTAGGTACAACACTTGCTTATATGGGGAGTTGTGCTCTGCTACCAGAGTCTGTGATAAAGAATTAATTTTCTTAATTAATTTAAATATTTTGCAAGAATCCATATTATTATCTTTAAAGCAAAATTATGAACACCTTCGGTTTCCAGTTATGGGGATATATGGACACGTCCATGTCTGGGTTTGTTGAGTAAACAGGATTAATTTGTTCCCATACTGTAAACATCCAGAGGCTAGGAATGCCCAATGTTCTGAGAACACAGCCCAGCAAGTCTCAGCCTCATTTTCCTAGCCCTCATTCAAAATGGAGTCGCTCTGGTTTGAATGCCTCTGACAGTACCACCCAGAATTCTCCCAGTCTCCTGGCACACAAGTTAGTCACAGGAGGATTGAGTTACAGGGTTTTCACTAAGCCAGCCATACAATAAGACCACTATTGAAGGAACTGCTTAAGGAACAGGTAATAGGAACTGTTCAAAGCATAACAGGATTCATTAATTCATTTATTTACCTATTCAGCAAAACTTTATTGAACGCTCCCATGAACCCTTCTGCTAGGCATAGTGATACATGGTGAATACAACCAGACGTGGTCCCTGCCCTCTTGGAGCTTACAGCCTAGGAGGGAACTCTAAAGGTTACAAAGAAGGGGCCAGTTTGTACAATGAGGACTCCATTAATGTACATGATTGAGCTTGACAAGCTTCCACGTTTGTAATCTCATTTGAACTGCACAACCACCTCAGGAGACAACCTTTATTCCCTTTTTAGGTTAAAAATGTGCCCAAGGTCAAAACAGTTTGTAAGTGGCAGAGCTGACCAAGTGACAATGAAGGCCCTCTTATAGAATTCTATAGAGCAGGGATACATATAGGTGCTCTTGCCTTGATTTTTACTGAACTTGCCTCTCCTAATTCTCACCGATCATATAGGTACATAGCTCTTCTCTTTATGAAAAAAATGCCCCCACCTACTTCATCTTTTCCTTACAGCTGGGGATTCTAGTTGTTTCACGTACATTCGCCTTGTGTTTCTAATTAGATTGTAAACTCTCAACCTGCAGGGACCAGATCTTCCATTTCCTTTGCAACCTTTTGCAGTACTGCAGTCACCCAATAAATGCCCTCTGCATGAATGAACCTGTAGAGATAAAAATATTTTATGGCATTCCCATTTATAGGTTTCATGTTTTTATTTTGCTCTGTGATAGGGCTGTACATTATACGCTTCTAGAGGGCAGAGAAAATGGCTTGGTGCTTTCCTTTACACTCAGCAGGAACCAGGCAAAATTTGATCCTTGCATGCCTTTTTGATGCTCTGGGTAATATTAGCACGCTGGGGTGTTTTTGTGTATTTACGGACCGAGGTTGTCAGCCTCTCTGCGGCGGAGAATGTTGCTGCCTTTCTATTGCAAGCTCCCATGGCGCCTAGGACAGGGCTAGATCACTGCAGAAGCTCCTCCTTGCTTATTTCTAGCACTAAGGAAGCCAACTGCGAACATGGCAAGCTCTTGCATAACCCTAGACCTCGAAAGGAAATGAGCAAAGTGGAAGGTGGAAGGGGATTTGAAGGCAGGTCAGAGATGGCCTGGATGAGAATGCCGACGCTTCTCTCTGAGGATCCAGCCCAAGTCTGACCAGAAGGGCTCGAGTAAGTGGCCGCCCGCAGTCCCTAGTCCCCGGAGACAGCCCGCCCGCTCGCCCGCCGGCCCCGCGCGCCCCCGGGAGCTGTCCAGACGGCCCCGCCCGCGCCTACCTGGGCACTCACTCTTGCCGCCGCGCCGCCTCTTCTCCTCCCACCCCGGCCACAGGAGCCCGGCTCCGGCCTGCCTCGTTGCCTGCGAGTAGCCCCGCGGGCGGCGCGCTCGCAGCTTCCACCCGGCGGGCAGAGCGACGGGCCAGACAGCGCCAGGCGCGCCGGGGGCGGCGCGGTCAGGCTCGGCGGGGCTCGGCGGGCTCGCCCTCGGCCGGGCGCCTGCAGGGGGCGCGGGGACGGCCCCGCCCCGCCGCCTCCTCTCTCCCTCCCGGCTCCCTGGATCCGCGCCGGGAGGAAATGATGTGTTGCTGCCTGGTTAATCACAGCTCCAGACACTCATTGGCCGAGCGCTCCGCAGCCACTTCCTCCTCCTCCTCCTCCCGCTCCTCCCGCTCCGGCTCCTGCTCTTTGCAGCCGCCGCCGCCGCCGCAGCCTCCCCCTCGGCGCTGGGGGAACTTTTCTACTCTCTGTGACCGTCTCCCCCACGGCTCCCGGGGGCAAGCCCCCGCCCCCCTGCCCGCCCCGCCCGCGGCGGTGCTCCCAGCCCGAGCCTCTGCGCCTTGGGAAGTTTATTCCGCCCGCCCTCCTCCCCTTCCTCCTCCTCTTCACCCCGCCTCCCCGCCCTCCCCCGGCTCTTTCCCCGGGTGGCTGCCGCTGCCGCCGCTGCTGCTGCCAGCCTGCTCCTCGGCCAGCCGCGCCGGCCCCAGCGCTGGGAAGCCCCCGCCCCACGCACCGCTCCGCCGCAGCCGCAGCAGCCGCCGCCGCTCGGGGCTGGCCCTCGTCCCCCAGCCCCCGGCCCCGCAGAGTTCCGGGCTCCCTAGCCGGCTGCACCGCCCCGCCCCGCCCCGCGCCGCGCCGCGGCGACCTGCAGCGCCCGGCTGCCTCGCACTCCGCCTCCCCCGGCTCAGCCCCCGGCCGCGGCGGGACCCGAGGTGAGCGCAGGTCGCCGGCCGCGCCTGCTGGAGCCGGGCGGACCGAGGGAGGAGGTAGCCTAGCCGGAGAAGAGGCAGGGATCGGGGGTGGCTGGGTGGGCGTCTGCGGTGCCTCCCCCTCGCTTTCATTCCTTTCTCCCCCAAGCTTGATCCCCTCTCCGTGGGGGAAGCCGCCGCGGAACAAAACTGTCTTGCTTTGGGCCTGAACTGCCGGTGGGGTAAGGGATTGGGAGCAGAGGCGTGGAGCGGGGGTCTTAGGTTTGCACTGGGGTGTGTGCGTGTGTGTGTGCGTGTGTGGTGTGTGTGTGTCTGTTGTGAACTCCTTCAGGGTGTGCGACTCTGACTTCTAAATCGATCTGGCCGCGGGGCCACGGGGCTCACCTTCCTAGCTGAGCTTGGTAGAGAGTAAGGAGATAGATAGGCGAATCTCCCCCACCCTCAAAATATCCGTCTCTTCCAAGAGGAATTTTCTGCTGGAGAGACAGCCAATAAACTCTGCTCAACTCCCTCCCTCCCTCGGTTCTTCCTAGCTGCAGTTTCAAAAAGCTTCAAAGCCAGGAATGTGGGATTCATCTTCCGATCCCCAGAAGGCAAATGTGGTTACAGATGTTGCACGGTACTTTGCCAAGTTTAAAACCCTTCCTTCAACATTGTAACCAAAACAGTGAGGCTAGAACCTCGGGCGCTCTAAGAAGAGATGTGGGCCTCTGGGGCCGCTGGATTCAGTAACTTCCGTCGGGTTCTAAACCGGCTCAGCTCTGTCCAGTTTGTGCCAGATAGTCTTCCACCCCCTCTCCACCCCTCCTTTCCCCTGGAGATTTGAACGCTGCTTGCATGGGAGAGAAGCTACTTAGAGAAGAAAACGTTCCACTTAGTAGCAGAAGAAAAGTCTTGGTTAAAAAGTTGTCATGAATTTGGCTTCTGGAGAGAGGCAGCAAGGTAAATACAATGGACTTGTCAATTTTGTTGGGCTTTTCTTTCTTTTTTGAGGGATGTATGATAAGACTTAGATGGTGGGCAAAAGGGTCGGTTCCATACATGTTTGTCCATATTTTTGAAAAGAGGCCCATGAATTGAGACATAACCCAGTGGTTTTAAAGAATCCTGTCCCGGAGATGCAGATTGCTCTGACAGCCCAAGGGAAGGCGGTGGCAAAAAATAGACACCACCTCCCTTTTCCCCAAAAAAATTCTTCCTGGAAAGGTGGTGTTAAGAAATTTCAGAGATGGGCTGATCCAAGTGGCGGTCCTTAAATGGAAACACTATAGTATGTCCTGGCACTTGTCTCTGGAGGTGGGTTGCTGGCCAGGGGCCCAGGCTTGGACAGCCAGCAGACACTAGACTTGTGCTGACCTCAGACTTCGGCCTCGCCATGCAGCTTTATAGTGTGCAGACCGCTTAACTTTGAAATACGGTTCTCATCCATTCTACTGATGGGGACAGTGGGGTCAGGAGGTTATTTTATGCCTGGATGGGACTTGGATCACTTATTTTATGATTTGCTTGTTTTTGTTTTCTGTCTTGGAATTTTAAAAAATTGAATTCTTTTGAAGCTGAAATGTAGGCCTTCAGTTGATGTAACTGCGTGTTGGATAATAGTATTTCTACTATTACCCTTCATGCAGGTACTCACAGGTGGTGAGTGATATAGAGATAAATTCTATATAGGTGACAAAGACCAAGGATTGATACGGTTGTAGATTGGGTTCACACCCTCCCTTTTCAGCTGTGTTGTTGAGTTGTACTTGAAATGGAGAGGGTGGTTTTAAATAAAACTTGATTTAGGTAGTAGTCTTACAACTTTTGTACCTTAGAAGAGAGTGATCATTTGAATCCAAGTAAGTTTCTTGTTATCTCTAAGTAATTTTAAGGAATATTAAGGATACAGAGTAAAGTTGCCATATTCAGGAATGTAATGTATTGATTTCAGAAGTGAGGAACTTAATTTGTTTAATAGCATTGTAATGAATTTTTTTTCAAAGCAGTGATTTACCAGATTTTCTTCCATGTGTCCAAGGAAGGTTTAACAGAGATTGAGTCAGGAGATAGAGGTTATGCCTGTACTTTGCCCTAGTTTGGACTGAACTAGTCCTGTAATGGTCATGATCGCTTCTAGGTAATTTTCAGGCTTGGATTGAGTAGTCCAGTCTTCCAGGGGAGGGGGGAACAGGACAGAAATGGATTTGAAAAATGATCCTGCTCTTCAAGGTCATGAGGTGAAGATGGAATCAATGCTGGGACTGGGAGCTGTCTTCTGTGGCTTGTTCTGCTCTTGGATCCCTGCATCTTGATTTATTTTTATGTGAAGAGATCTCATGCCCAACTCAGTAGGAACTCTGGAGAAGCAAACCACTGATGGTGGCAAAACTCTTTGCTATGTTTGGGTTACTTTAATGGAAGGACAGTTTAGGGGTGCTGGATATGTGGCAGGCACTGTGCTCAGCTCTTTCTTTACATGTACTTTTTCATGACATTTCCACAAACACCGTATGTCTTATTATTATTTTACCCTTCTACAGTAATAAATTGAGGCTTGGCAAATTTCAGTGGTAAAGTGGGGATTTGAACCAGGGATCTGTAGGACTTCAGAACTCATGTTCTTGGTCACATTTGCCAGCGATTGTCAAACTTCATTCACTCACATACTGTACTGTCTTCTGAGTTTACCATGGCTGAGTCCCACTTTATTAATGTTTTTCTTTAAAGCAAGATCCACTTAAAGAAAATAACCTTAAAACATCATTTTAAAAGAGGAAACTATGTATTACTTCCGTATTTGGAAAGCCAACTCAACTCGTTAGGAATAGGAGATAATCTTAAATATGCATCTATACTTGCATCGAAACCCCGAGTTCAGAATAATGATTATGTGGAGTGTGTGTATGTTGCAGGGACCTGTAATAAAAATGGAGGAGGTAGGTAGATGATGCAGTATTGGTGATGTTCTGGTTTTTGGATTGGGCGATGGGTTCATAGGTGCTGATTTTATTTTTAGACTTTATCTGCTGCATACACGATACATACTTTTTTTTTGGTGAAATGGGAAAGAAAATTAAACACATAACTATTAACGTAATGTTTACTTAGGGACTATTTTACTGCGCTGTGCTGACTGTAGACTTAGTTTGGTGCCTTGTGTGCAGTAGGCACACAAGAACTATTGGCTGATCGACGAGACCCCAGGAAATCATTGTAAAGCAAGCTCACTGTTTGTTATATTTGAATAAGGTTGAGGTGTGCCCGCTCACTTCTACTCTCATTTCCAATATTGCAACTCAGCAGCGTGGGCTGCAGTGAGGTTTCCCCTGGCTGCAGTTATGGGAGACCCAGGCTGGGCTGAAGCTGGCACTTTTCAGCATCACCCTGTCTCAGATATCTAGCACTTGGGATGGGGCAAAGAATGCTGTTGTGAAGTGTTAAGACTCTTTCCTTTTTACTCAGTAGTAGGATGTGACCATTCAGAGCTGGAAGCAGTATTTAAGTTTAAAGGAGGGCTTGGCTGAAATGTTAACAACATTAAACTGGTGAGGCTGGGAAATAAAAGCCATCAGAAATTTTAATTGGAATCCACAGAATCTCCTGTGTTATTTTCCTAAGCAAGCACTGGGCACTGTGGCTTTATTCCTGGAAATGAGGATTTGGAATTGGGTTTCCTGGTACAGAATGCCGCCTTTGATCTTTTGGAGTGAAAACTTTGTGTTTCTTTCTGTGGCCAATTCTAGCTCTTAGAAGAACCAAATGGAAGATTTACCTCTTCATTTTTAGCATTTGGCCATAGACTGCTCTTGCTTGCCATGTTAAGTTTAAGAATCAGAAGTTCCAGACTAGGATTTGTCTACTGGAAGGACATTCAAATGAAAGACTCCTTTTGAAAGAGCCTCATCAATTTGGTGTGGTTGGCACATCACAGCCTTTGGTTCAGATGGGAGGTAGTTTTACTTGAACTCACACTCTCAAAATAGTTGATTCGGCAGCTTCCTTTTTTGAGTTAACACAAATACACCCTCTGCCCCTAATATTCAAACTGACTGCACATTTGAATAATATTCTTGTGCTCTTCTAGGCAGTTCTGGAAATGTGGGATTGTTTATATGTATAAAGACTCTTATGTGATCCATGAGAGCCTTGTTTTCCAGAGCCACTGCTATTGAGTTGTTTGATTTTTGGGTTTCACACTCTGACCAACATTCCACTTTGCCCATTGGAGTTGCTTCATTGTTGACTCTGGGTATTTGGCCTTTATTTCTGTGACTGGGAAAGTAACTTTTAATTTCAATCTTCCTAATTGTGTGGAGGTTTGTGCAGTAGGTGAAGGTTGATTTGAAGAGGGGGAGGGGTTGGGACCACATTTAGCCTACATGTCCTGAGGGATCTCCCAAGATCAGTTCTCATTTATCTTGAGGCCAAACCTTGGCCTTTCTGGTCTCTGCAGTGGCCCCCACCCCCTCCTTTTTGGGGGAACCAAAATTCTTCAAGGCTTAGAGTAATCTTATTGCAAGCAAGAATGCTTTCAGGATTTTGCCGTTTTGCTTTTTGACAGTCTACTAGGTTGTATCATCCCCATTTCTTATTCTGGGACATGATTGATCTCTTTGAGGACAAGGGCTTCAAGTTGTTCATTCCTCCATTGATTCTTTCTACACAAGTCATTCCCCTTCACCAATTAAAAACCTTTCAGATTCTCTCCCTGGGCTCCTTGAGGGTAGGGACAGTCCTATTCATCTTCTGGGTAACTTTTGCACCTAACACAATGCCTGGCGTAGACCACACGGTGAATAAATAGTTTTTTAATTGCCGAGAGAACGAATAGATGATTTCATGTTAAGGGAGGAAAGGGACTCAGTCCTCCAGGGAATTAGGCAAATCTTGGACAAGATGATACCAGTCACTGTAAGGATGAGTTTGGAAAGTGGGGACGAAAGACACTACATAGAAGGAACTGCTTTTGATACCTCTTGTTAGAGCTTAATGTTGTAACCTGTGCTTAGTCAATTCCGCAAACATTTATTGTGTTTGTTTCAGCATATGTTTCTCTCTTTGTTTTTATGTTTAAGGGTGATGCTTCCATTTTTGGGAAGAATATCTCACTAATTTTTTATATCCCGCAGTTAGGACCCAAGCACTCAGTGAATTGATTACTTTACTCTGACTTTTTCCTGTTGCATATGTTTCCAAACACTTAATAGTGAAAATATAGTGGTGGGCAATGCTTATGTGAGAGGGGGAAGAATGTGGATGACCTCTTTGGAAAATGGATGGAATCCAAAGTAAACTCCTCTTTTGATAGGTTTTAAGGGCTGTGAATACTTGATGGCTGTGTGTTTTTGCTCATCTATGAAAACCAAGATTGGCTATTAACATCACCATGCCATTGAAAAGTAAGATTTCTCTGATTTGGGGGATTCTTTTTTAGTCAGTTATGAAAGAATATTGATAGGCACTCCAAAAATACAATCTTGACCTTGAGAAATGTACAGAGGGGAGAACAAAAGCGGGGTGACCTTGGACAAAGTTGGATGTTGGAAGTGGGATGACACTTGGAGTTGGGAAAATGGGTACTGAGGAAAATGTGCAATAAGAAGAACTTCAGAAAAAGCATTCTGGAATAGAAGGAATGGGCTGAGGTGATGTTATAAACCAAGTTCCAGAACTTCCACTATTGCAGCTATTGATGAATGTTGGCTACGCTTGGGGTGAAAATAACATGTGCTTGATTTACTCCTGTAAGTAGTAGGTTAATGCATATAAGCAAACATGACCATAAAGGCTGGAGCTTAGGGATGAATATCCCTTGTCTTGATGTCAGGGACTTACACAAGATAGAAATATGCATAGGAGGGAAAGTGTAGGTGGCTATCTAGAGCGACACTTACCTTCCTTTTCAGAAGTAAGGAAGATGGTAAGGGACACATGTGCCCAGTGCTATTTCACATGCTTATTTTGAACTTGAAGAACCTGAGTTGTTATGAACAATAGATGGCAAGAACAAATACCTTACAGGGCTGGCCTTGTAAAAAACAGAAAAGCTCAGTCAGCAGAGATTACTTTATATAAACATAAATGTTCTATTTCAGTATTTTTAAAACATTTTAACACTCAACAGTACATTTTATATCATAACCTGGTACACAGACACATGTGCACATGTGTTAAAGTGAATTACAAGTGTACAAAAATATTACGCCTTTTAATTAATACTCCATTTTTATTAAAAAAAATTCTAGTCTTTTTTTTTTT
>NW_016107325.1:2229923-2265143 GCF_001604975.1 Cebus imitator | reverse complement strand
TAGTAGAGACGGGGTTTCACCATGTTGACCAGGATGGTCTCGATCTCTTGACCTCGTGATCCACCCGCCTCGGCCTCCCAAAGTGCTGGGATTACAGGCTTGAGCCACCGCGCCCGGCCTAATTCTAGTCTTTATACTAAACTGATTTTACAACTTGCTAATGGGTCCTAATAAGCAGATAGAAAAAAACTGTTCTAGGTATTGTGGAAATTAGCCTTAATTTGTATATTGAATAATTGCTAGTCTGGATGGGACTTTTGTTTTTCTTTTTGTGTGGATTTCTGTCTTTCTATAGAAAGTTCGTACCCCTATGTCCCTCTCCTTGACAGATTATTTTCTCTGTGTAAGGGTCTTTACTTATTTCCAAATAGGATTAAAGTGAGTAATACATGATTTGGACTCTTTCCAAGTGTGCATCATTGTCATCATCTTGATCCCAGTCAGCATCAAAGGTGGGGCTGATTCATTTAGAATGGTGGCAGGAGCCTCTTAACTCCCTGTTTATTTAGATTATACTTGAGGATGTTGACTTTCAGGAATAAGGGGAAGCTGAGGTTACACACACCCAACGGATGAGAGGGAGGTGAGGAAGATGACCCCCATATATTGTTCAGAAATAAAAAATGAAAGCGAACGGTTAGTAGGGACAGCTCTTTGCATTCAAAGACATAGCTTAATTGTTGTCATCATCCTTATCATTAAAATCTTGCTTTCCTGTTCCTTCATCTTTTTCCGTCTTCTTTGTCCCTTATTTATTGAGCATTTATCAAGTCTTCCTGTAGGTAAGGCTGGGCATGGAAAGCTCAGTTAATGTCAAGTTAATATTAAGGTGCACTTGAGTAAGGGAGTGAATAATTGCACATCTAAGCATTCGTCACAGAACTTTGACTGTCTTGGTCACAAGATATAGAGGGATAAGGATCAACCAACACCTTTAAGGAAGTGGCTGTTCGGCAGGCCTCTGAAAAAGGTGCCAGTTGGATGCTATCATTTTGAGAGGTAACTGTATGTGTAGAGGTTGTAGAATAGGCGACATTCCAAAAAGAAGGAATGGGGCAAGTAAATATAAGGTGGTTTTTATTTAGAGGCCAAGTTGTAGAAAAGATAGCTGCATGGATTTTTTTTTTTTTTTTTTGAAACGGTGTCTCGCACTGTTGCCAGGACTGGAGTGCAGTGGCTCTATCTCAGCTCACTGCAACCTCCACCTCCTGGGTTCAAGCTGTTCTCCTGCCTCAGCCTCCTGACTAGCTGGCATTATAGGTACCCGTCACCACGTCCAGCTAATTTTTAAAGTATTTTTAGTAGAGACAAGTTATCACTGTATTGGCCAGGCTGGTCTCAAACTCCTGACCTTGTGATTCACCCACCTCAGCCTCCCAAAGTGCTGGGATTACAGGCATGCCCATAATCCCACCGTGCCCAGCAGTTGCGAGTATTTTTAATCAGCAGTCTCAGACTCTGTGCCCTGGGATGCAGCATCTCAGGGTGGCATGCAAGACCTTAGACAACCAAAAGGAACAGCATGTTCATAGTTAAAGGTGTATGTGGGCCGGGCACAGTGGCTCACACCTGTATTCCCAGCACTTTGGAAGGCCAAGGTGGGTGGTTTACCTGAGGTCAGAAGTTTGAGAACAGCCTGCCCAACATGGTGAAACCCTTTCTCTACTGAAAATACAAAAAATTAGCTGGATGTGGTGGCGCGGGCCTGTAGTCCCAGCTCCTTGGAAGACTGAGGCAGGAGAATCGCCTGGACCTGGGAGGCAGAGATTGCAGTGAGCTGAGATCCTGCCACTGCACTCCAGCCTGGGCGACGAGAGCGAAACTCCATCTCGAAAGCGACTTGACTCTGTAGAGCACATCAAGGTGAGCACCATACGAGCAAACTTAGAAAGGGAAATTTGGAGGCACATTATGGTTTACTTTGAATGCCAGTCTGAAAGTTAAGGCATGAAAGCAGGCATTGGTCTGGCCCCTTACGTGCATTATCTCAGTTAATGCTCACTCATACTCCATGAAGTACCTACTCTTATTATGCCCAGTTTATAGAAGGAGTAACTGAGTCCTAGACTGGTGATATAAATGTGTAAGCTTACACATCTGAACTTGAACTCAGGCTGTATATTCTTACATCACCATCAGTGCCCCAGAGCAGAGGCTGAAAACTGGTGTTCTCTGAGCTCCGTACACCTCAGTGTTCTGTCCTGTTTGATACTGTATTTAAACATTTTTTAAAAACGTGGTTGCTAACATGTAAAAATGGGGGACATTTTCATTAAAAAAAAAAAAAATCAGGCCAGGCGCAGTGGCTCACGCCTGTAATCCCAGCACTTTGGGATGCTAAGGAGGGCAGATCACCTGAGGTCTGGAGTTTGAGATCAGCTTGACCAACATGGAGAAACCCCGTCTCTACTAAAAATACAAAAGTTAGCTGGGCGTGATGGCGCACGCCTGTATAATCTCAGCTACTCAGGAGGCTGAGGCAGGAGAATTGCTTGAACCCAGGAAGCGGAGGTTGCAATGAGCTAAGATCACACCATTGTACTCCAGACTGGGCAACATGAGCAAAACTCCATCTCAAAAAAAAAAAAAAAAATCATAATGTCCAGCAGTCCCTGCAGCACTGAAATCTCTGGCAGCCCCAGGGCCATATTCCTTACTGCAAGAAACTGCCAGATCTTCTTTTGGCCATGTCTGTCTGAGGGGGACGTGTGTGCTAAGCCTGCTACTGTCTCAGTTCATCCTGTTTTCTCCCAGACACTGAGGCTCAGTGTTAGTTGCTGTTTATTGTTCTTGCACTGGCAGGTTTGTTTGCTTGTTTCAAACTCCTGGCCTGCCTCATTCCTGTAGGCTAACTGGATTGACCCTATAGGTGTAGGAGTTCGAGGCCCTGGCACTTAGCCTTCTGTTAGCCAAGGATGATTAGTCTTGTGGTGGGGTGGGATGCCCAGAAGCTACAAAGAAATGAGAATAGATGGAACCAGGGTTTTGGCCTTGGGCTGGAGAAGCCATAGGGCTTGGTGAATAAATTACTTTTGGGATGAGAAGGAGGGTTGGGGTTGGGCAAACATATTTGACTTTTGAAACCTGGATGACTGGGAGAATAGTGTTGATCTTAAAAGGAAATGGAAAATTGCCAAGAGGACCTGGCTTGGGATGGTTTGTGGTGTAGGGTTTGAGGTTCTGGTAGAGCAAGAACCTGGAAGTATCCTTACTTGAGCAGTGTGAGAAGCGGGGAATATGGTACTGGCACTCTGGAGATGAGGGTTTGGGGCTTTGGCTTTGTATTGGCTATTGGATCTGTACTGGTGAGCGGTGAGAGGATGAGAATGCTCTGCGGAGAGCTTCCTTTTGGAAATGGGAAGAAGTGGGTTGAGTCTGAATGAGAAAATGAACCAGCTACAAACAGTTCAAAGTCTCTTATTGACTTTTTGGGGTCAAGTGCCTTATCTTGCAAATAATCAAATGTTTATCTGAATAGAGGAGTAAAATAACAGTCTTGAACTTTTGAACATGGGAGCTGATGAAACATCTGCTCATAGAATCAAAGGCAGTTATGCTGTTTGATGGGTGACACCTGTAACTTACGTCTGTGCCTATTTCACTGAGCCTTATTAAGGTAAAACTGATTCTAACAGTGACCTTTTCTTGGTGTCATAGATGGTACAAAATGTGAAAAACAAGTTGCTAGAGCCCTGAGGTGGGGAAAAAAAATGCCAGAGGAAAATACTCTCTGCTTGAGATTTATCCTTGCTTTTAACCAGTTTAGAATGGAATGTCCTTTTCAAATTCAGAGGAGCTTTTTTTTTTTTTTCCTCCCTTGGCTCACTTGCTTAGGATTCCCTCCAACTCATTGTTTCTTAATCAGCTAGGTCCACCTCAGCTCCTCTCTCTTCTACTTGGTTCCCTTTTGATCCCTAAAGGTCTTATTGTTTTAGGACATTCTAAGCACAGGTGGGGTGAATCTGTCTCAGATGTGGGTGTTGTACGTGGAAGTCTACCAGAAGGGCATTTCTTTTGTTTTCATAGAGACTTGTCTCCTTTTGGGGCTGTACAACTCTGACATTTTTGTTTTAATTCAAATCGGTGTTTTTATTGTTAGTTCATATATCACTTTATTATCATTACATGTGCACAGTAATATGAGTTCCTATACATTTTTTCCTAGAAATAATTTTATTATGTTATTTTATGTTTTCGATACTGACAGGAATTTGTGTGCACAATACAAGATTTGAAGTACAGGAAGGGTATACAGTGAACCATCTTAATTCAGGGAGTTTCGTTAGAGTTGAGTGTTACCTGAGGTTTCAGGCATCCACTGTGGTTCTTGAAATATATTCCCATGTCTATAGACATCAGTCATTCTATCTATCTGTCTGTCTATCTGTCTATCTTATCTATCTAGTCTGTTCTATTCTATTCTTTCTTTCTCTCTCTGTCTCCTGTGTATGTGGAGATAAGTACCAAGGATTGGACTTGCTGAAGCAAGGGATATTTGCATTTTAAATTTCAGTATAGGTTGTGCCATGAATTGGGTTTTTGCTTTCTATTTGTGAAGCAATGTGGTCTGGTGATAATGAGAGGACTACCCATAGGACTCAAATGCTAGTCTGTTCTCTGTTGTAAACCAATTGTGTGGCCCAAGAAAGTAGTTTTCTTTTTTTTTTTTGAGACGGAGTTTCGCTCTTGTTACCCAGGCTGGAGTGCAATGGCGCGATCTCGGCTCACCACAACCTCCGCCTGCTGGGTTCAGACAATTCTCCTGCCTCAGCCTCCTGAGTAGCTGGGATTACAGGCACGCACCACCATGCCCAGCTAATTTTTTGTATTTTTAGTAGAGACGGGGTTTCACCATGTTGACCAGGCTGGTCTCGATCTCTTGACCTTGTGATCCACCCACCTTGGCCTCCCAAAGTGCTGGGATTACAGGCTTGAGCCACCGCGCCCTGCGAAAGTCGTTTTCTTAACCTTTGTCTTTGTGGTGCTTTCCTTTCCTCATTGTTAAGACGAACACAGAGTTAGTTATTTCTAAAGTTTAGCAATTTGTTGATTCTCTCAGTCTCTCTCTTTTTTGGCCCTTCCAGTAAATGGAGCTTTATGTTTTTTTTTTTTTTTTTTTTTTTTTTTTTTTTTTTTTTTTTTTTTTTTTTTTTTTTTGTTTTTTTTTTTTTTTTTTTTTTTTTTTTTTTTCTATGTAAGTTTGAGTCTGTAAAGAACTCTGGGCTTTGGAAGCCTTGCTAACCACAGCTTTACTTTGATTGTTTTAAAGCACTATGTCTGGTGTGTGCTTTATGTTAAAAGCAGAGCTTATATGGCTGATTACTTTTTTTTTAAAAAAGAAAAATTACAGCGAATGGTAGGTAGGCATTTAGTGACCAGGAAACTCATATAGTCAGCTTTTTATTATTGATCAAGAATAGAGGCAATGGATTTTTAGACTTACGGAAAAATTGTATTTTTATAATAGCTGTAAAAAAAGCAGTAGGACTATGATAGACAGTTTTTAAGAAACAGCAAAATTTTATTTATGACTTTGGAACAGACCATACATAAGAGGTAGCTTTGATCTTTTGAATTGATCTTTTGAGCTTTCGATATTTTGCAATATGAAGGTAAAATAGGAATTTTTGGAAATTTTGAGGTATTTAGCCAGTATTGTTTAAAAAGATGACTAGATTTCCTGGTGATTATCAAACTAGATTTATTTAAAAACTGAAACCCAAGTAAACAAAATTTAATGGGAATTGGCCAAGTGCGGTGGCTCACACCTGTAATCACAGCACTTTGGGAGGCCAAGGTGAGAGGATTCTTTGAGTGCAGGAATTTGAGATTAACCTGGGCAACATAGTAAGACCTTGTTGCTGCAAACATTTTTTTTTTTTTTTTAATTAATGAGGTCTGGTGTTGTGTGCCTGTAGTGGCAGCTACTCTGGAGGCTGAGGTGGGAGGATTACTTGGGCCAGGAGGTCAAGGCTACAGTGAACTGTGATTGTGCCACTGAATCCCATACAGCCTGGGTGACAAAGAGAGACCCCAGTCTCGAAAAAAATTAATATAGATTTCGGTTTATTTCCCATTCCGCATTTTTTCTTTAGAATTTGTTCCTGCAACATTAAGCAATGCATTTGGATTCCAACTTAAAAGACTTGAAATTTGGGTTGTTAATATAAATGCATTTCTTCTGGAAAATTTTGAGACTTTAGTTACTCGTTTTAGAAAAATCACTTACTAAATCTCTTTATTTCTTTCTTTCTTATTTTTTCTTGAGATGGGAGTCTCCCTCTGCCACCAGGCTGGATTGCAGTGGCACGATTTTGGCTCACTGCAACCTCTGCCTCCTGGATTCAAGTGATTCTCATGCCTCAGCCTCTTAAGTAGCTGGGATTACAGGCCCACGCCACCACACCCAGCTAAGTGTTGCATTTTTAGTAGAGACAGGGTTCCACCATGTTGACCAGGCTGTTTTCGAACTCCTGACCTCGAGATCTGCCCGCCTTGGCCTCTGAAAGTGCAGGGATTACAGGCGTGAGCCTATGCGCCTGGCCCTCAATCTCTTTAAGTATACAAATGTATTCAACTAGGTGTAGAGTAGCCAAAGAAAAAAGGAAACAATTAAAATGTTTACAGTACACAAAATATTACATGAAAAAAGGAGGACACTCAAAACATAGTATACTTCCCTTCCTATAAATTTTGTACAGTTCCATAAACATAAAACATAGTATACTTTCGGATTTGTAGTTAACATATATATAGATGTAGAGAAAAAAAGATTGGTAGGAAGTAATCTGAAATGTTAGCAGTTATCTCTGTGCTGTGGGTCATGCATAATTTTGAAGAGACAATCTTTAAATACAAACGAGTGAAGTAAATATTGAAGATTATGTCACCTTGATAATGTATTTTACCCTTTCCACATTAAAGGTGGTCACCTTACCTAAAATGATGCATTACAATATCGTGGCCTTTTCTCCTCTTGAGTAAAATGTACTGTATCTCTGTAGTGTGACAGGTTTTATATCTGCTTTAGGATTAAATTATGATCTAAGAGTTGCACTTTTAAGAAACTGGTTTTAATTTCATATCAGTTGAAGTGAAAGGGTAGTGAAAGTATATTAGATCTGGTACAAGTATATAATTATAATTATTGACACATTTTCAAATGCTCTTTTAAGTATGATGCATTGCCCATAATTTTGACAGCTGGGACTACATTAAACCTGCTGGAATACTCTTTTCACAAGATTTGTTTAAACTTAGAATTGTCAGAAGGATTCTCCATAAAGTGGTTGAATAGAGATTTAGAGGTGAAATGGTGGTCTATTTCCCACTGTGCCTGTTGATTTTTAGTCTGTTAAATGTTAAACAGAAGATTATCTGGATTTAGTTTTTATGTCAAGAAACCTGGGAATTTATTTATTTTATTTTTGTATAGTATAAAATATGTGTGGTGCTATTCCTTTGTGATAGGACTCTCTGTAGTGATAGCGTAGAATCTCATTCTGTCTCCTGCTGAAGGTCCCCAACCACATAACTCCAAACTGACAGACTTGATGTTGCGTAACAGCCTTGTTTTCTGAACATCTCCTTCAACAAAGTTCACATATTATCTCTTTTTCATGGCCATTCTATCCTTCTATATGGATTTATTAAGTAGCTACTGTGTGCTAGGCACTGAGAATATAGACAGAAAGGCTGTCAGAGAACTCAGCTTGGCGGAGGCAGGAAAAGAAATAGCTAATATACAGTAGAGTGAAGCGCCAGGTTAGAGGTCTAAACTTAAAATTGGGATGTACAGTTCTGTTTGGGGTCACTGGAGGTCATCTCAGGGAATGATGTTCCTGAGTTTCTTCAAGGTTAATTAGGACATTATCAGGTGGGGAAGGGGCCTTCCAGGGACAGAGGCTTTCAGTAGAGAAAGCAGCCTTTAAAACTGAATATGGCTGGGACCTTGCTACTCAGCGTGTGGTCCTTGGGTCAGCAGTGGTGGCATCGGTAGAAATGCAGAGTCTCCGGCCTACCCCAAATCCTGCTGGATCAGAATCAGCTTTGCAACAGTATATCCTCCAGTGATTTGAATACTTCTAAAAGTTGGAGAAACACTGGAGTTGAGCATAGGAAGGGGTAAACGATGGGAGAGCTGGGAAAGTAGACCACCTGCAAAGGAATTTTTTTTTTTTTTTTTAGCAAAAAGTTGACAGTGGAAAAATGACATTATTAGATTAATGTTTTCTAAAAATTGTCTGGAAGTACATGGAGAGCAGCATCTGCCAATAATGTTTCTTGAAACCTTTACTGCATAGAAGGTGCCTCACCAAAAAAGGTCCTCAAATAAGTTTGAAAATTGCAGGACATTATAGTCTCAGACAATGTAAAATATCATAGTAAATTGAAAGTTTTGAGAAGTTGTCTTTGAAGAAAACCGTTAACTTAACCGGGTATCCTGGAATATCCCGGGGTGTTCCACATTTATTCTACAGTGGAACTGTTTGTAGCCTCACAGCTGTTAATGCCCTAGGGATGGTGGATAGCCTTCTGCTGAACACAGTCTGGAAAATATTAATGCTGCTTCCTAAACCTTGAACACTTTGCCTTATCTGAGTAGGGTGACTGACTCTCCGGGTTTACCTGAGACTGTGGGATATCTTGGTATGCTAGACTTTCACTGCTAAAGTGGGCAAATTGAAGTGGAGTTGGGCACTCTTCCTAGCAGTTTACCACTTATATTAGTATTTATTTTTTTTAGGTGGGCTCAGTCTCCTTTCCTTCAGTTCCTGTTTCAGTGTCATTTTCATGGACTGGTCCCCAAACTTGTCTGTATTGGAAGCACCTGGAGAGTTTCCAGACCTGAGTCTGTGCCACCTTATGAGGTTGTGATTTAATTGGTCTGGCTTACATGGCCCATGAGGTATGGGGTAGACTACGATCCTCAGCTTATTCTAACATGCATGGAAGTTTGTTCAAAGCAATTATACCTGTGGAAATATAGTCTTGATATGCTACTTATGAATTTATTTTAATATATAATAGAAAAAATAACTATTAAAAAGAAAAATAAAAAGAGGTCGGGCGCGGTGGCTCACGCCTGTAATCCCAGCACTTTGGGAGGCCAATGCGGGTGGATCAGGAGGTCAAGAGTTTGAGACCAGCCTGGCCAACATAGTGAAACCCTGTCTCTACTAAAATTACAAAAAGTAGTGGGTGTGGTGGCATGTGCCTGTAGTCCCAGCTACTGAGGACGCTGAGACAGAAGAATCATTTGAACCTGGGAGGTGGAGGTTGCAGTGAGGCAAGATCATGCCACTACACTCCAGCCTAGGTGACAGAGTGAGACTCCATTTCAAAAAAAAAAAAAGAAAAGAAAGTTTGAAGAATCACCTAGCAGCATGTGAGGGGACCACCAGTTGTACGTATTCTACACTTTGGTATACACTTAGGGGAATAGAAGTCTGGGCAAAAATTAGGGGGCCCGGAGCTTATTTGGTGAGTGGTGTGGCTGGGAAGGATGTTGCAGATTACAGGGCTGTGTGGGAGGCTGTTGAGCCCATGAGATGTGGTGACTGATCTGATCTGTGGGGTGGAGTGGAGTAGGAAAGGGAGAATCTGATAACTGCAGGCAGCTGGGGGTACATGATGATCACGTTACTGGAAAGGGGTCCCAACCCAGACCCCAAGAGAGGGTTCTCAGACTTGTGCAAGAAAGAATTGGAGGCCAGTACAGGGAGTAAAGTGAAAGCAAGTTTATTAAGAAAGTAGAGTGGCTACTCCACAGGCATAGCCCCCCAAGGGCTGCTGGTTGCCTATTGTTGTGGTTACTTATCAGTTATATGCTAAACAAGAGGTGGATTATTTATGTCTCCCTTTTTTAGACCAGAAGCCCTTGGGGGGCTATGCCTGTGGAGTAGCCACTCTTCCTTTACTTTCTTAATAAACTTGCTTTCACTTCACCTCTTGGACTTGCCTCCATTTCTTCCTTGGGCCAGTCCAGGAACCCTCTCTTGGGATCTGGATTGGGACCCTTTCCAGTAACATGCTCATCAGGTACCCCCAGGTGGCCTGACATTGCTATGGCCTTTGTAAACTGTCATGGTGCCGATAGGAGTGTAGCAGTGAGGATGACCAGAGGTCACTCTCGTTGCCATCTTGGTTTTGGTGGGTTTTGGCCGGCTTCTTTACTGCAACATGTTTTATCAGCAAAGTTTTTATGACCTGTATCTTGTGCAGACCTCTTATTTAATCCTGTGACTTTGAATGCCTAACTGTCTGGGAATGCAGCCCAGGAAGTCCCAGCTTTATTTTACCCAGCCCCTATTCAAGATGGAGTTGCTCCGATTCAGATGCCTCTGACAATCACAGAACAGGAAGGTGTGGGGAATGCAGTAAGGTGACAGGCTCAATTTGAAAGGACTTGGGATGTCCAAGTAGAGCTGCCTGGTAGGTTGTCAGAAGAAAAACAGGCAGGGCATGCTGGCTCATGCCTGTAATTCCAGCACTTTGGGAGGCTGAGGCAGGTAGATCACCTGAGGTCAGGAGTTGGAGACCAACCTGGCCAACATGGTAAAACCCCGTCTCAACAAAAATACAAAAATTAGGGCATGGTGGTGGGCACCTGTAATCCCAGCAACTTGGGAGGTTGAGGCAGGAGAATTTCTTGAACCTGCAAGATGGAGGTTGTAGTGAGCTGAGATTGCGCCACTACCCGCAGCCTGGGTAACAGTGTGAGACTCTGTCTCAAAAAATTAAAAAAAAAAAAAAAAAAAAAAAAAAAAAAAAAAAAAAAAAAAAAAAAAAAAAAAAAAAAAAAAAAAAAAAAAAAAAAAAAAAAAAAAAAAAAAAAAAAAAAAAAAAAAAAAAAAAAAAAAAAAAAAAAAAAAAAAAAAAAAAAAAAAAAAAAAAAAAGAAAAACAACAAATATGTAATAGCTTAGAGAGGAAAGGGCTAGATACAGATGACAGCCTCTGCTTCCTGGTACAGGAGGCATTAAAGTTCAAGTGGGGATCAGAATCTCCTGGGAGAAGGTGGGGAGGGTGGATCTGTCCCCTTGGCCCAAGGGATGAATTCTTGGAGAAGGACCTTAAGAGAAGAGTCTGCGAATAGCCTGAGAGGTGGGAGGAACACTGAAGAGAGGCTCCTGTCACCGTGGAGAGGAAGGGAAGGCTCCTCCCAGTAGCCCTGAGAACCCAGTAAGAGAAGAGCTCAAGAGGGCATTTTGTTGGGAAGTTAGTCATCATTAGTAGGGTTTATAAGTTTAGCATAAAGGAGGAAACCAATTTTTAGTGGGTTGAGAGGGAGGAGAACACTAGATCAAGTGACCTTTTCTAAAAGTTTTTACTGAAGAAAAAGCCTGGCATAGTGTGGGACCTTAGGGAGTAAATATGGGTTTGTTTGGGGAGTAGTCATCATCTGGTTACTCATGGAAGTTAGTCAAAAAGGAAGAAAAATTATAAGGAACATTCACATATTCACAGAAAAAGTACCAGAGTTACTTGGGGCTCCATAAAATCCCTTTATTCTCAAATCATAACCACTCATCTTTTCTCCCCATCTTCCATGAAGTTTACCCTGGTATTTTTCTAGACTCAACAATCTCAATTCCTGAATTGATAGTCTTATAAATGTCATTAGGATTTCTTATGGTGCTGATAAGGCTGCTTGTGATTAAGTATTCAACCTTTGTCTTTATGTGGTGCACATTTCTGGAGGGCTTTGTAGTTTACCAAAGTAACACCGCATCTTGCGTGATCCTCTTAATAACCTTTCACAG
The DNA here is from genome assembly GCF_001604975.1 of Cebus imitator. NCBI lineage: Eukaryota > Metazoa > Chordata > Mammalia > Primates > Cebidae > Cebus > Cebus imitator. Next base: position 2,253,379 of record NW_016107325.1, on the reverse strand, counting down.
GAGGCAGGGCAGAAAATGATATTATTTTATTTTACAGGGAGAAAAAAGCCTTTGAGGTTTAATATATTAAAAAGGACTTGCTGATGATTAACGATTTACTGATGGATCCAGGGTGCAATTCTGGTCTTTCTGGTTCAGCATTTTTTCCTTACAGTGGAGGAGGATGAGGAAGAGTGTCTTCATTTTTTTTTTTTTTCCAATTAGTTTATAAATTCCTTGAGGATGTGTTCATTGTTGATACCTTCGGTGGTGAAGATGCGTAGGAGAGCCTTTAGTCCAAACCTTACCACTCACAAGGACTTCACGTGGTCTTGACATTACCTTTGTATGAGTCCCAGAAACATGCAGCATTGTATATTTTCTTTTTCTTTCTTTCTTTTTTTTACCCCTTTGAGACAGGGTCTTACCCTGTTACTCAGCTGGAGTGCAGTGGCACAATCATGGCTCACTGCAGCCTCAACCTTCTGGGCTCAGGTGAGCCTCCCCTTTCATCCTCCTGAATAGCTGGGACTACAGGTGCATACCACCACACCTGACTAATTCTTGTAGTTTTTTGTAGAGGTGGGGTTTCACTGTGTTGCCCAGACTGGTCTCGAACTCCTGGGCTCAAGCAATCTGCCTGCTTCAGCCTCCCAAAATGCAGGGATTATAGGCATGAACCACTGTACCTGGCCCAGGACTGTATATTTTCAACAGGATTGAAAGAAGGTAGCATGGATCATGTAACTTTGAACTTGTGTCTCAGTAGTGGACCATGTAATTATCTTGAGGCCAGCCCAGTAGTATTGCTTGGCATGTTTTGTAAATATTTAAAACATACACAGTTTTTGTCATCCTGTTTTTACATTTAAAAAATTTTTGTTGGTACCGGAAATCATCTATAGTGGAAGCTGCCCAAACCTCTCTGGACTTCTAAGGGTCCCTTCTCTGTATGTGCATGAAATGACCTGAAAATGAACCAGCCCCTCTGACAAAGCTCAAATCCAGTAAAGATGATGTTTTACAACTACCACGGAGCACGCCACGGGCCCTCAATAAACGCTTGTTAGTTCGAATGGAGGGAGGTGTTGTTTTGTGTTAAACATTCTCCTCATAGATCACAATGGACTGCTGACAATTTTTATTTTTTTGTAATGATCTTTCCCATGAGTCATTAAAGATACGGCACTAGGATTTGGGGAAGGAGAATGATGAAAGAGAATACAGAAATGGGATCAGCAAGTTTAGGACAAGAGATGAGAAGTTTCGAGTGAGTGAACAGTTGAAAGCAGGAAAGAGTTGCTTGGGGGAAACTGGGAATATGTGGAGGCAGTTTTAAAACGGCAGACCACAGGGATGCGAGGATGAGATGAGAGTAATGCAGAGTTGATGGTATCTTAGCGGGAAACGGAAGGCTTTTTTTTTTTTTTAACTTTAATTATAGCCACAGGACAAAAGCACATTATGGTACTTTTTTTCTGCCTCTGCTAAGGACTGTGAGGATATAATCTGTCTCGTAGAGTCTTGTCAAAGAATCTGTACTTCAGACTACATTGAAATTATTGTTTTAAGTATTTGGGATGTCATAGGTTGAGGAAGAGGAATAAACACTCGATTCCTTTTCTTGTGTTTACATGAAAATTTCAAGCTATTTCATGAAGTGAGGAACTTTTTAGTCATTGAAGAGGTTTAGGTGGATGAGTTAATGTTTGGTCATCAGAAAATGTAGCATGAGGAGCATGTTTCTCTTGGGAGGAGAAAAAGACAAAATATGAGTCACAAAACATCCAGTCATTTTCCTGCACTCGACACAGCCACCTCTTGCTGAAGGACCATCGAGCCTGCAAGTGTAATTCAGACAGCAGTGACCACATTCGAGGCCGACTTTGCAGTTTATAAAGCTCTTCCCCCTCAACACCACTCACAGTTGCTGACTGTATAACATTGGTACTTCTGATGGGGGGGCACAAGTGAGTTGTTCTCCTAGGGAAGGTGGTTTGATTTAAAACCTAAAAATGCCATCTGTAATCCGAATGGGACAGAGTTTTCTTTTGTGAGGGCCCATCAGTTATTCATTGGCATTTTTTTCTTTTCTTTTTTGAGACAGAGTTTTGCTCTGCCACCCAGACTGGAGTACAGTGGCGTGATCTTGGCTTTCAACCTCAGCTTTTTGGGCTCAACTGACCCTCCCATGTCAGCCTCCTGAATAGCTAGGTCCACAGGTGCAAGCCACCACGCCTGGCTAAGTTTTGTAATTTTTTTTTTTTTCCCCCCAGAGACAAGGTTTCACTGTATTGCTCAGGCTGGTCTCAAACTCCTAAACTCAAAGCAATCTGCCCTCCTTGGTCTCCCAAAGTGCTGAGATTATAGGTGTGAGCCATCATGCCTGGCCAGTTCATTGGCATTTTTGAAAAATGCTAAAAGGCAGTAAACTAGCCTGTGACATTGGGAGAGTTTAAGGTTTGTCTTATGGAAAAAGATACACTCTTTTTATTTTATTTTTTTTGAGACGGAGTCTTGCTCTGTCGCCAGGCTGGAATGCAGCGGCGACCTCTTCTGCCTCCCAGGTTCGACTGATTCTTCTGCCTCAGCCTCCCAAGTAGCTGAGACTACAGGCATGCACCACCATGTGCAGCTAATTTTTGCATTTTTAGTGGAGATGGGGTTTCACCACATTAGCCAGGATGGTTTCAATATCCTGACCTCGTGATCCACCTCCCTCAACCTGCCAAAGTGCTGGTATTACAGGTGTGAGCCAGGGCACCAGGCCTGAAAAAGATACACTCTTTTGTGCGTTTTAGATTTGCTACTATGATGGCAGAACTCTGTCATTGTCTCCCTCTATTTCTGTTCTTGATCTTTCAGTGATTTTTTAATGTTGTGTTCCATTTTGCTGGGTGTTCAAATGATTACCAAGTCTTTGTGTAAATCAAGAGAGATAACTAACTAGAAATATGGGTGTGGAAGATAGGTATGAAATGTTAGGAAGAAAAGAATGCCTTTTTTTTTTTTTTTTTTTAAATCTCCTTTAGGGTCTGTTTGATTCATGCTTTTATCTGTTGAATTTTCCCAAATACTAACTATGTGCTAGACTCTGTGTTGATTATGTGTTGGTGACACTGAGACCAAAGGTGCTATTTCTGGCTTCAAGAGAATTCATGGCTTAGTAAAAGGAACACGTAAATCAGTGGTTACGGTACAGCTTGGCAAAGGCAGGTACGCACAATGTACAGCAGTGATCCAGAGGGAAACCTAACCCATGTTGGGGGAAGGATGGAGGGAAGGTTCTGACCCTGGAAGGTGTTAAGTGAGGATCTTAAGAATAAGTAGAAGTTAGCCTGGTAATGTGGTAATGTAGAGGAAGGACATTTTAGCATAGGGAGACTTCATTATAAAGATAGAAGGCATAAGAAGAGCATGGTACAAGCTGGGAATGCAGGTAGTTTAGCTGAACTGCAGCTTAGGGTGCCTGTGGGAATTGATGTGATATAAGGCTGAAGAGGCAGTAAGGGCTATGTCATGAAGATTACTTATTGGGTCCTAAACAGTTCAGGTCTTATCCCTGAAATATGCTAGCTATTGGGTTTTAGGCAGGAAAAGGATCTGATTAGATTTGGATTTTGGAACAGTTATGAGCAGCAGTTGTAAGAATGTTCTTTTCTTTCTTTCTTTCTTTCTTTCTTTTTTTTTTTTTTGAGACAGAGTCTTGCTCTGTTACCCAGGCTGGAGTACAGTTGCACATTCTCGGCTCACTGCAATCTCCGCCTCCAGGGTTCAAGCGATTCTCCTGCCTCAGCCTCCGAAGTAGCTGGGATTACAGGCACCTGCTACCACTCCTGGCTAATTTTTTTGTATTTTTAGTAGAAACGGGGTTTCACCATATTGGCCCAGCTGATCTCAAACTCCTGACCTTGTGATCCGCCCACCTCAGCTTCCCAAAGTGCTGGGATTACAAGTGTGAGTCACCGCACCTGGCCAGAATGTCCTTCCTCTTTCCTTCCCCTTCCCCTTCCCCTTCCCTCTCTTCTCTTTCTTTTCTTTTCTTCTTTTTTTTCTTTGAGACAGAGTCTTGCTCTGTTGCCTAGGCTGGAATGCAGTGGCATGATCTCGGCTCACTGCAACCTCCACCTCCTGGGTTCAAGTGATTTTCCTGCCTCGGCCTCTTGAGTAGCTAGGATTACAGGTGCCCGCCACCACTCCCAGCTAATTTTTATATTTTTATTAGAGATGAGGTTTCACCATGTTGGTCAGGCTGGCCTGGAACTCCTGACCTTGTGCTCTGTCCACCTTGGCCTTTCAAAGTGCTGGGATTACAGGTGTAAGCCACCGTGCCTGGCCAAGAATGTTCTATTTCAGTGGTATCTGTTCATCTATGCCTTAGACTGAATTGTGTCCTTCCCAATTCATGTGCTGAAGCCCTGACCCTTGTGTGATGGTATTTGGAGATGAGGTCTTTGCGAGGTATTTAGGTTTAGGTGAGGTCATGAAGGCAGGACTTTCTTAATGGGATTAGTGAGCTTGTAAGAAGAGATACCAGAGAACTTGCTGTCTCTTCCCACATGAGAACACAGCAAGAAGGCTGCCCCTCTGTTAGCCAGGAAGAGTGCCCTCATAAGACCCTGACCATGGCATCCTGATCTTGGACTTCTAGCCTCTAGAACTGTGGGAAATTAAATTTCTGTTTGAGCCACCCAATCTATGATGTTTTGTTACGGCAGCTCGAGTAGACCAATACAATCCATTTGTTATTTGGGTAATTGTGAAACTGGGAACAGGAAGGATATTATAGTAATTCAAGTAAGTAGCAATCATTTGGCTACTCTGTTTTAAAAATGTTTGGGCATGGAACAAATCATTATAACTGAACATCTAGTTTCTAGATCTTATTGTTAGGATATCAGTAGCTGCATTACATTTTATGAGAGAACTTTCTCCCTTGAACATCTCTACATCCTACCTTTTATTAAGGTAATCCACTGATGCCCTTAACTGTAGAGCCCTGGGTCTTTTCGTTGTCTTCGAGTCAGCAGGTTGGTACAGCTTAACTCTCAGTACTTGGTGCCTGAGAGTTAAATCCGTTAGACAGCTCTCTGCTTTATCTAATTTTGATACTATGACATTTATACTGTTTTAAAGGAATCTTCTGTGTATGGTTTTAGGAGTTCCATGGGAATTAATACCATTTAGAGGATCATGTAACTATGGCAGATGATGTTTGTGATAAAATTGATACCTATCTTGTGTATGTTTGAATAACTATTCAAAAGAGAATATTTTTCATAGTTTTGTTTTTATATCTAAAGATAGGTCTTAAACATTTTGTCCAGCACTTGACTTGTGCCTGATATTTGAGTCTAGTTTCCCTTTCTGTTTCCAAGGTCTTGTTCTTTTTTTTTTTTCTGAGGCAGGCTCTCGCTCTGTCATCCAGGCTGCAGTACAGTGGCATGACCTCTGTCCGCTGTAGTCTCCACCTCCCAAGTTCAAGCGATTCTCCCACCTCAGCCTCCCCAGTAGCTGGGACCACAGCCATGTACCACCAGGCCCAGCTAATTTTTGTATTTTTTATAGAGATGGAGTTTTACCATGTTGCCCAGGCTGGTCTTGAATTCCTGAGCTCAAGTGATCCACCTACCTTGGCCTCCCAAAGTGCTGGGATTATAGGTATGAGCCACTGTACCTAGCCTATTCTTTAACCTGTCCTTTCTCCCTAATTTCCTCTAATTTGCCTTTTTTTTTTTTTTTTTGAGGGAGAGTCTCACTCTGCTGCCCAGGCTGGAGTGCAGTGGCACAATTTCGGTTCACTGCAACCTCTGACTCCCAGGTTTAAGCAATTCTCCTGCCCCAGCCTCCCGAGTAGCTGGGATTACAAGTAGGGGCCACTATGCCCGCTTAATTATTAGAAGCCCACTCTGCCTTTGGACTAATCTGACTGCCAGAGGGTTTTTTGGCCTAAAATAAATGCAGCTTCTATTTATTCTTCGATCACAGTTCTTTTTACCTATATGGAATATAGAGTATAATAGTATTTTTATGTGATTAGAGCTGTCATACTCACCTCTAATATCTTTTTTCTAAGAATGTCTCCGGAGCTTCCACTGGTCATCACCATCCTGCCTGCCTTGTCACTCATACTTTTGTTTGATTGAGTCTTTAAAAATTGGTATTTAGAGCTGATTGCCGTATTCCTGACTGGGTTTTCTCTCCTTTGATTTTTTGACTTCCATGCTTGTGTTATGCTGCCCAGACTGCTTTATTTCAGATGTCCACATGGTTCTACTTGAAGAGTTGCTTGCCAACAGAAATCTGTTTTTTTCTGTAGATGGTACTGCTAGGTCTTGTTTTCCTCAACCTCTCTTTTTCTGCTTACACCCTTGTCTTTTGTTCCCTTTACTGCATATGGGACCTTAAATTTACCTTAACTTTCAGTTTGCTAGGTCCTGCCCGTAGCAATAGACTGTTTGCATTGGATTCCATTTCCATCATTTTAGGGAAGATACTGTTTTTCTGAAATAGCACCCTTTGAATATAGTAACTTAACAGATAACGTTTGTTAACTTTTCCATTTTTTTGAGACAGAGTCTGACTCTGTTGCCCAGGCTGGAGTGCCTTGGCGTGATCTTGGCTCACTGCAACCTCCGCCTCCTAGGTTCAAGCAATTCTTATGTCTCAGCCTCCTGAATAGCTGGGATTACAGACATGCGCTGCCACACCCAGCTAATTTTTGTATTTTTAGTAGAGGCGGGGTTTCACCACGTTGGCCAGGCTGGTCTTGAACTCGTGACTTCAAGTGATCCGCCCGTCTCGGCCTCCTAAAGTGCTGGGATTATAGGTGTGAGCCACTGCCCCCAGCCAAGTAAACTTTTTCTTTATCTTGACCACAAATATTTCATAAGAGATGTCAGTCTAGAATGTTTGTGTTCCCTTGAACTGCCAGCTTAGGACTCTTAATGAGAAAAGGAAACTGGGTTAATCTTATATGACTTGTTCTTATTATTGGGGTTTGCAGGGATTACTACTTTCTAAGTGTTTAAAATCTAGTCTCAAGTCTTGCCTGGGACTTGGTCTGTGTCTAAGTAGTCTGTTGGCATTTTTTTCTCTCTCTCTCTTTTTTTTTTTGTTTTTTTTGATACTGAGTCTTGGTCTGTCACCCAGGCTGGAGCACAGTGGTATGATCTCAGCTCACTGCAGCCTCTGCCTCCCTGGTTCAAGAGATTCTCCCGCCTCAGCATCCTGAGTAGCTGGGACTACAGGTGTGCACTGCCACACCTAGCTAATTTTTGTGTTTTTAATAGAGATAGGGTTTCTCCATGTTGGCCAGGCTGATCTCTACTTCAGACCTCAAGTGATCCACCCACCTTGGCCTCACAAAGTGCTGGGATTATAGGCATGAGCCACTGTACCTGGCCTTATTTTAATTTTTCTGAAGCATCTAGTGATTACTTAGTTTTGGAATTTTCTGAGATTGCTTTTCCTCTCTTTTTCTTTCTTTCTTTCTTTCTTTTTTTTTTTTTTAGACGGAGTTTCGCTCTTGTTGTCCAGGCTGGATTATTCCAGTGACTTGATCTTGGCTCACCGCAACCTCCACCTCCCAGGTTCAAGCGATTCTCCTGCCTCAGCCTCCCGAGTAGCTGGGATTACAGGCATGTGCCACCACGCCTGGCTAATTTTTGTATTTCATTAGAGATGGGATTTCTCCATGTTGGTCAGGCTGGTCTCGAACTCCAACCCTCAGGTGATCTGCCCGCCTCGGCCTCCCAAAGTGCTGAGATTATAGGCATGAGCCAGTGTCTGGCCTTCCTCTCTTTTTTTTCAGTCTGCATCTTATAAGATTCTCTATGCTTGCATTGTCCAGTAAGGCAGCTACTAGCTACAGTCAACATGGAAGTGTTAGCTAGAGCAGGAAACACTGACACCTGGGTAGAAGGTTAAGATTGACTATTCAAGAAATTGAGAGAGGAGCAGGAAAGAGAGAAGTGGTCACAATTTAACTAGTTTCCACTTGCCTGTGGGCTGTTGCCAGGTTATCCGTGTATGTTCCTGGTCCCTGTCTTCTGCTTAACAATGAGTCACTACTGCAAATAAAGCAAATATTAATAAATCTATGTGTAGAGTATTTTTAATGAAAGCCTATGTGTAGTGTGCCAAAAGATAACGAGTTTTGGAAGCAAAATAAGTTCTTAAATTGGCAGTTTCGACGTGTGATTTGTAAGGTACTGCTAAACTTGCTAGATTATTCAAATACTGTACAATAATGTTTGTAGGTATTTCCTAGTGTTTGGATATTTTCTGTAAGCTGCAATTTTGATAAATACTACTATACTTCATACTTTGTATTAAACTATTTAACAATATGTTTATAATAGTGACTAAACAGTATTGGAAGTATTTAAAAATAATTTATGATTTCAGAAATTCTAATTTTTTCCTTTCAAATTTTGAAGATTGATATCAATGGAGAATTTGAAACAATAGTACATGGCGCTTGTTCAAAGAACTATTCCTTTCTTGTTTTTAATGTGATAGGTACAGAAATTGAGATAGTGTTTAGAGACTGTGACGGTAATCAGACATTGCTATCAGTAAACCTGTGATCAGTGGATTCAACCCATTGGACAAGGAGTTTTACAAAAGTGTTGGTCAATTACGGATGGCAATTTGTTGTATAAGTACTGGTCTAGGTGAGAGGTAGTGATTTCTTGGACCAGAGTTGGAAGTATGAGAAGAGATTGGTTGGAATCAGGATATACTTTGAAGATAGAGCCAATGGGATTTGCTACTAGATTAGATGACAGATTATTCTAGATTATCTTTCCCTCTAAACTGCTTCATTTGTAAAATGGGTGTAGTTGTGATAGCGACACTCATTTTTATTGTAGCTTTGTCAGATGTTTCTTTGAGCTTGCTGGAAATCCCTTATGTACATTGCTGTTAATATCATCTTTCTAGTTCAATCATATAACTCCTTGACTTTCAACCATCAACTGCTCACCATTATACATACAAAAAATTTTAAACTGCATAGGTTGACTTTTAAGATATAAGGCGCGTCTTCTTTCAAACTCTTCTCCATGTCCTCTTTTGCTCCTGACAAGAGCCCAACTAGACAACCTGCTGGTCCAGTCCATCTTTTTCTGCATAATAAACTATTCCAAACTTGATGGCATAAAACGACAGCCATTTTATTGTGCTCACAGTTTAGTGAGTCAGGGATTTGGAACATGCACAGCAAGGACAGCTTGTCTCTGTTCCACAATGTCTGGGGCCTCAGCTGGGAATTCTTGAAGAATGGGGGCTGGAATCATCTGAAGGCTCATTCATTCGCATGTCTGGCGGTTGATGCTGGCTGTTGGCTGGGAGCTCAGCTGGGGCTGTCAGCTGAAACACCTACATGTGGTCTCTCTGTATGGGCTATTTTGAGCTTCCTCAGAGCATGGCGGCTGGGTTCCAAGAGCAAGTGTCTCAAGAGACAGGAAGTGGAAGCTTCCAGTTTCTTAAGATCTGGTTCTGGAAGCTGCTATAGTGTCACTTCCACCATATTCTGTTGGTCAAGCTGTCACAGAGCCCCGTTAAAGAGGAGGAGATACGGATCTCACCTCTTGATGGGAAGAGAGCCGACGAATTTGGGGGCCATGTAAAAAAAAATCAAAGCTGTACTTTATTCAGATTTCCCTAGTTTTCCCCAGTGTCCTTTTTCAGTTCCAGGATTTCACCCAGGTTACCACATTACATTGAGTTGTTATGTCCTCTAGGGTTCTTGGCTGTAATAGTTTCTCGAACTCTCCTTGTTTTTGAAAAACATGACAGTTTTAAGAATGCTAGTCAGGTATTTTACAGAATGGGCTGGTGGGGGGATACTTTTAAATGGTCACATCCTACTATTCACCAGACTTTCTCTGACTTTTTACTGAGTCTCTCTCTCCACTCCCCGCCCCCTCCCCAGTTCAAATGCCATCTCTTTCTCCATGCAGTCTTTGTCCTGTCTCATCCTCTGGCTAAAATCTGTTTATCCCTCTTTTGTGTTCCCATAACATTACTGTTTGTAATTCTTTTGCAGTCATTTTTCAATATTTTTCTTTCTTGGTAGATAAACTCTTTGAAGGTAAGAACCATGTCTTGTTTACCTTTGCATATCTCATAGCAGGTAGCTTTTTTGCATGGAACATTCAATATCTAACTGAGTCCAAGATCTGAGACCCAGATGGGTTGGGACTTAACAGTGGTTAAATAGAAAATATAATGAGAAAATTTAAAACTTTCCTTAAAAACATCATTTCTGATATGTATTTTAAAACTTTTAAAATGGACTTTCTTTTGTAGAGTAAAACTTCTAAATTTTTTCTTCCTTAGCCATAAAATTAGAAGAGAGTAGCTTTTTAGATGTTATCAACAGCTTTCTGCTCATGTCAATCCCTGATAGGCATGCCTTAGTGTTTTTTTTGCCAACTTTAGATCTCAGTCCATTACTGGATCAATTTAGGGAGTCACACCCAAGATTAGAAATAAAAGGAAATTGAAGTTTTGAATAAAGCTCATGAATTGCAAGGGTAAGAATTGTCTCATGAAATTTTTGTTTCAGTTTTATATATGCATATGTATAATGAGTTCAAATGTAAAAAAGAGATCAAACGTTTTTGAAAACTACTCTCCTATGCAACCTCGTTCTAAACTGTTGATGTTCTGGTTCATTTCTTTGGTTTTTGCTTTTTTAGCTTATTTCTTCGGATGTCCTTTCTGAGGGCTTCTCTTCTGGGGACCACGCACACATGTTTCTTTAGTCTTTTCTTTACCTGCCAAGCTTCTTTTTATAATAAACCTCAGTTTCCCAGAGTAACATATACTGCTTTTTCTCGTCTCCTTTGGAGACTGTACACCCACTCTGCTGCCCTTAAGAGGCCAGGAGGTGGAATCAGCTTATTCTTTTTTTTCTTTTATGTTTTTATTGAAGTATACAATTAATACAGTAAAGTGTACAAATCTAAAGTATACAGCTCAATGAATTTTTGCATCTGTATTTATCCCTGTAAGAAGCATTACAGATGAAGATGTAAAAACAGTTTCATCAATCTAGAGGAAGTCAGTTTATTCTTACATTATTTCTGGAACAAGGTGGTGGTGTGAGTAAATTAGTAGATTCTCTCTGACTCCCTCATATGGCATATGTAGGCTATGATATGTAGTTTTGAAGGTCGCAAAGGTCTGAAGCAACTGAATTAGGAAGTGTTAAAACAGGGAGACGGGATGTTGAATGTGAGCTTTGGCAGAATTAAACAGGACTAGCTTGAGTGAGCCAAGGGGAAAAGCAAAGAAGAGTCATTTCATGAAGAATTCAGGAAAAGCAAAGTTTATTTGAATTTCAGAAGGGAAAACATAAAATGTAGTTTGCCATTGCTGCTGTAACAAATCATGACAAATTTAGTATCTTGAAACAGCACAAATTTACTTTCTTCCACTTTTGGAGGCTCCCAGGGGAGAATCCACTTCCTTTGGCTTGTGGCTCTTCCTCCATCTTCAAAGTACATTCTTTCCATCTCTGTTTCCATCGTCACACCACCTTCTCCTCTCTGAAGTTAAATCTCCTTGTCTCTTTCTTAAAAGGACACTTGTGATTATATTTAGGGCCTACCCGGATAATCCAGGATAATCGCCTCATCTCAAAACTCTTACTTTAATCACATCTGCAAAGTCCCTTTGTCGCATAAGGTAACATTCACAGGTTTTGTGGATTAGGTCATGGATGCTTGGTTTTGTTTTTCAAGGATCTTTCTTCATAAAGGGAAGGTCTGCTATATATTTCCTGCTAGTTCATTCTCCTTTTTAATGCTAGATTAATTTTTCTAAAAAGCACATTGTACATTTTATTTCTTTGCTCAAACATCTTTGGTGACTCCCCATTGGCTAATAAAATTAATAGGGCCTAGATTGACATTCAGGTGGCTATTTAACCCCAAGTCACATTTCAAGCGTTTCTCCTCCTCTTTTGTCACAGATGCAGCGGCATGCATTTTTGCATTGTTGCCTCCATGACCGGCTTGTCTTTCCTTGCTCTGACTGTCTCTCCTGCCTGTGGAGCCCTTGCTCTACCTTCAGGGTCTTCCCAGCTGCATTCCCCTCACCATCTGTATTAGTTTCCTAGGGCTGCCATAAGAAATCAGCAGAAATAACAGCAATGAATCTCCCAAAGTTGTGGAGGCCTGAGCTCTGAAATCAGGGTGCCAGTAGGGCCATGTTCTAAACTGATGGCTCTAGGGGAGACTCTTTCCTTGCTCCTTTCAGCTTCTGGTGCCTCCAGGTATTTCCCGGTTTGTGGCAGCATGACCCCAGTTCCTGTCTCCATCTTCACATGACCTTCTCTCTGTGCCTCTCCATGTATCTCTCACAAGGACGCTTACCATTGGATTTAAGTACCACCTACAGAATCCAGGATGATCTCATCTCAAGATTCTTAAGTTATTTACGTTTGCAAAGACCCTTTTTCTGAATAAGGTCACATTCACAGGTTCCAAGGTTAGAACGCAAACTGTTAGGCAGGCTCACCACACTACCTTAAACTTTAATGGGGTTAGACTGCCAGCATCCATTCAAAGACAGAAAAGAAAAAAACCCACTACACTGCCCCAGTCAGCAGCCACGGCGTATTTCTTTGACCTCTTGACATGACTGTCATGCCTACACAACTTATTGGGATCCCCATCATCTCTGTCTTATTATTTTTGCATAATTCTTGCCTCTTTCACTAAACCGTAAGTCCTTGTCTTAGTCCATTTGTGCTGCTGTAACTAAATCCCTTAGTCTGGGTAATTTATAAACAATAGAAACTTATTGCTTACAGTTCTGGAGGCTCTAAGATCAAGGTGCAGACAGGATTTGGTGTCTGGTGAAGACTCACTCTGTTTCAAAGATGGCACCTTGTTTGCTGTGTTCTCACGCGGTGGAAGAGGGCCCAGGGAGCTCCTCTTTTATAAGAGCATGAATCTCCCTTATGTCTTAATCACCACCGAAGGCTCCCTCTCTTAATACTACCTCATCGAGTATTAGGTTCCAACGTATGAATTCTTGGGGGGACACCAACATTCAGACCACAGCAGCCCCTCAGGTCAAAGGGTTTCTTTTATTCTGAAACCCTCAGTTCCTAGCAGGTTGCTCAGCTCTGTGGTACTTAAGAAAAAACATCTATCAATGATCAGCTTTTGTTGTTGTTGAATAAAATGATAGGTGTCAAGTAAAAATCCTGGTGTGCAAAATCCTGGTGTGATTACCAGAGTTTTATTTTGAAATATGACAGATGATTTTTCTCGTCTCAAGTTTTTCTCATTTGTTAATTTCTGATACTCTCTGCTTTTGGTGTGGAGTAACTAACTACTGCTTTTGATTTCTCTGGAACCTTAAGTGAGTAGGGAGCAGAGCTCATGGTGGAGTAGCCAAGCTGAGAAAAGCCTCTGCAGGGAAGGGCGAACCTAGTGAGGACAGTGCAGGTTTGGAGATCTGCCAGATATAGGTTGGAAGGCCTGGGGGCAGAGCTGTCACTGTTAACTTGGGAATTTGTCTTACCTGGTCTCTTGGAAGCTTTGATCTTCACTGGAATCCTTTCCGCTGGGTTTTATAAACCTGGAAGGCACTCTTGTGAGCACCTAAACTTGATCTCCCACAGCACAATTGGAGGGCCATGCTCAGATCAGTCCCCAGCCTTGCTTTCCGTAAGGAGATGATGGTTTCACAGTGTCTTCTGCGTGACAGGGCCTCCTTTGCCTGCCCTGTAAGCACAGCTGCTGTTTGAAGCATGGGTCTTAGGCTGTTTTCCCAGTTATTCTCTTTTCTTTATCTGGCTTAATTTCAAGGTTATCTGCGAATAGATCCTTTTTTCTTTTTTGTCTTTGAATGGATGCTGGCAGTCTTAACCCCATTAAAGTTTAAGTAGTGCTCTCATGTTTTTTGTACTAAGCATTTGAAGGTGACTGATTTTCAGCCTTTGGTAAGTTCAGGCTAATATTCAATGGTTATCTTCATTTCGAGTTTTACTGTACCCATGAATCCTAATGTAACTGCCCAGGTCTGTGCAACGTAACCATTACTTACAGTGCCAGTATTCTGTTGCAAGGTTGGCCTAGAAGGTATGTGTTAATCCTTTCCCATGATATCATGGGAGAAAATAAAGGCTGGAAAAGAATGCAGAGACTATGACATAATGGGTAAGAATGGCGTGTGGTGTCAGTCACGTGTGGGTTTGAATCTCATTCTGTCACATCCCAGCTTTGTGACATTAGGGAAGTTACTTTTCCTCTCTGAGCTTCAGGTTTTTTTTTAATTTTTATTTTATTATTTTATTTTATTTTTTTTTTTTGAGACAGAGTTTCACTCTTGTTACCCAGGCTGGAGTGCAATGGCGCGATCTCGGCTCACCACAACCTCCGCCTCCTGGGTTCAGGCAATTCTCCTGCCTCAGCCTCCTGAGTAGCTGGGATTACAGGCATGCGCCACCATGCCCAGCTAATTTTTTGTATTTTTAGTAGAGACGGGGTTTCACCATGTTGACCAGGATGGCCCTGATCTCTTGACCTCGTGATCCACCCGCCTCGGCCTCCCAAAGTGCTGGGATTGCAGGCGTGAGCCACTGCGCCCGGCCGAGCTTCAGTTTTATCATCTGTGAAATGGAGATGATAATTGCTATTATGTCATTCTGTGTCTTGGGAAGATTAACTGTGGTAATATACATGCAAATCTCTGTCACTGTAATGCCTGGCAACTTGGAAGTGTTTAAAAAACTGTGGCTACTATTATTACTCATTTTTTAGGGAAAACCAAGGCACTAGTGATAATTATGGAATGTTTCCAAGTCACCCACAGTAAAAGTCTAACTTGTGGGATTTAGAAAACAGACCATTAGTGTGTTGAGTAATGCAATATTGAATATGTCAGTTATTACAATCTGGCTCTATGGTATTTATTTGGTTAGTTTGCAGAAAGATAGACAAATGACATGAATAAAGGCACACTTGTTGACTTTCTTACTGATCTGAAGCGTTTATCATGCTAGCTGTGTAAAGCTGTACTTCCTCTAGTTCAAGGCCTCTACCTCCAAACTCAATGGGAAGATAGAATTTAGAGTATGGTTTAATTATTAGTGTTAAATTTGTATTTTTAAGAATAATTTTGTGACTGTTAAAGTCTGAGAGGTTTATTCTGTATCTCTGGCTTTTATAATAGAGATGTGATTAAATACATTGTTCTTTGTGCTAGGAAACCTGGAATCTGTACACTGCCTCACTAATGTTCAGATCAAAGAAAAAAATCATAGTAGATGAACCTTAGAACCTGGAGTTAATATTTTAGATTAAAATTACATTCCTTAAATTCCTCTATGTATCAGATTATTTCTGAATTTTTCAGGGGGTAGGGGAAGCAGGAATAAAATGCTAGAAATTGAGTAAATTGCATCATCTTTGAACCTTAAATATTGATGTTGTGACTGAATGTTGAAGACTTTGCCAGAGTTCATTGATTCATGAGTTGACGAATTCCTTATGTAGGGTCGTGTGTTCATACATGGAGGAAATCTTCTAAGATTTGGAGGCTGACAGCGGGAGACAACAGGGTTAGATGCATGAAAAAACTTCTATATGGAGGCTTCTACCTGAATGTAACTGTGAGGGCAGGAACTTGATTGCATTTACTGTCATACCTCCAGTGCCTAAATCAGGGCCTGGCTCGTTACCTCCTGGTGCTCAGTACCTCCTGGCTGAGGGCATGAATGAATATGGGAAGGAAATGCAGTGAACTTGCTGTGGTTTAGAACACTTTCTGTACTCTGTACTTTATGTAGTTTATTTCTGGCTTGGCCTTTGTTAAGGGTCAGGAAGTTGTTTGGAAGAGAGATCCATCCACATGCTGGAACATCAGCTGTGTGCCAGCACTGTGCCAGGTCCAGGAGATGAGATGGTATAAAGACCTTCTCCAAGGTCTTCAGTATCGGACTGTTGGGGGTTCTGCTTTTTCTTTTGACAATGGTTGTAACAAGGGATGTTTCCCTAGAATGACTCCCCCTAAAGTAGCAGAGTGGGTTCAGGGGATTGGATGAATTTTCTTTCTTTATAAAGTAATGGGGTCTTGCCATGTTGTCCAGGTTGGAATGCTGTGGCTATTCACTGGCAAGGTCATGGTACCTTGAACTCCTGGGTTCAAGCGATCTTCTTGCCTTAGTCTTCCTAATAGCTGGCTCTTCAAATGTGTGCCGCCGAACCCAGCTCTGGGTGGATCTTTAACCGGAAGTTTAAGTCAGTCCTGACAATTTTGGTTCATTTTATTTTCCCTGAGAAGCAGCTAGGAAAATGTGGTCATTTAAGTACATGATTTCCCAGTCTAAGCAGTCTTAGTGGCTTTCTTGGGCTTCCTTTGCTCCTTCCAAGTTAGAAGTCAGGGCAGGTCTTCCCCTCTGCTCCATCTAATCCCCTTATAACTTCAGACAAAATAATGACTCTAAGGATTTGAAATCCCTGCAATTGTCTTTAAGGAGAAGGGTTGAGAGGAGTGGGTCTTATTTTCCTCCCTACTTTACCATGTCAATTTTGAGCCTGTGTATTCTATAGTTGATTTGTTTCTCAGCATCAAACTGAAATCTTATTTATATTTTTTTCAACTTTAACATCCCCTCTTTTTGATCTTTGGGGATTAGAAGCCAAGTATGGACAAGAGGAGAGTGGAACACAAACCTTGCCAGGGCATTGAGTAAGCATGTATGTACATTTCATAATTGTTGCCATACCTGGCAGGTTGTGCTGAATTTCTTGGGGAAAAGGCCTGAAGTTCTGTTACCACCAGGGAAACAGGAACTGTGGTTGCTGTTGGGACCACAGCCAGGAGGCTATTTATAGTCTGTAGTGAGTGGCTGTGAGCCCACCATGGTTCTGAATATGCCTCCTGCCTTAAATTTCCCCGTGTTCTTGAAGCGGACCCTGCCCTTGCTGGCCAGACAGTAGTTAATGATAAAGTGGATGGCTGCAGGATGTGGCGCGTGATGGCCTTGGCGGCTCACAGCCTGCAGGTGCTTGTGCTTTGGCTGACCTGAACCCAGCAGGAGAGCAGGTGCTCCCTGCCCCCATGCTGGCTTCCTGGCCTTTCTCTGAGCTGGCTTCACTGACATGGAGCTGATAGACCACTCGCCAACCAGAGTCCACTTTCTTAATTCCACATGTGCCATGTCAGGTTAAGATTTATAACAGATCATGACTTTAGCTTCATCATCCCTCCGAGTTCAGGCTGAATAGCTAGATTTGCCTTGCAAAAATGGTCAAGACCAGGTGACACTTGGCACCGTTTTTGCTCACATTAAGGTACACGGACTGGAAGGAAAAGGTGAAAAAGTAAGTTCTTACAAGAAACAACCAAGAATGCAAAACTTTTTTCTTGCTTTCATAGCAATGTATGATATATGTATTTATGTTGATTCTTGGATGCTCTAGTGGTGGAATGATGGTTTATGCATTCATTTGCATTTGCAGGTGATGGAAAACTCCAGCCTAGATGAGCCTTAGTAAGATGAACATGGAATGGCTGCCATTCTGTGAAGTCCAGGGTAAAACAGGTTTCAGATCTGGGTTGACTCAGGGCCCAAGCAGTGTCCCTGGAACCCTCTTATTTCCCCTCCAGTTTTTCCTTCATTGGTTCCATTCTCAGCAGGTTTTCCTTTCATGGTATCAAAATGGCTATGGCATATCCCACATTTAAGTATAATGAGAAAATCACACTTTCTTTTCTAGTAGTTCCTGTAAACTTCCCAGAGTCCCTCTGATTGGGCTGGCTCAGGTCATGTCACACCCTGGAATCCAGTGCAGTGTGGTGATTGGTTTCCACCCACACCTTAGCATGGCCGAAGAATAGGAGAGGGCATATCCCAGACCCAGTTCAGGGGTTGTTGCTGGAAAGGAGAGCGGAGGAACTGAGGAAGCGTAGAGTTTCAACAGAATGATTACATGAAGCACATATTGGGGACTTTCATTTCATAAAAGAGCACTGTTTTTGGGACCTTATACAGTGTTGCTGGGTTCTCAAAAAGTACTAAGTTCTTGTGTGGTTTCTGGGTAACTCTGGTGTCCCCCAGAAGCAGGGAGCCCAGTGCTTTTGCTGATGCCCTTGGGATGTTCACTGCAGGGTATCAAATTACAGTAGGTCATGATGGATGTCACGCTAGGTAGTTGTGTGGTGTGACATTAGATCAGTTAGCTTTCCCTGTATGCCATTACATCAAAGAGTGTAGCTGGACAGCTATTCTCCACATATGTTTTGTTTGTCTCTGAAAACACGTGTTCCATTTCTCTGTGGCCATTCAGATTCATTTTGGGTGACTGTCTTGTCAGCCTGGGGCTGGGGAGAGGGGAGGACAGACTTCATTTTGGCAGTACGTCAAGCCTGGAGTAGCATCCTGCAGCCAGCACCGTAAGCTGTATAATTTGTCCATGGAGGCCTATGCATTATAGAAATGAAAATTCCTTCTCTGACAGCATTCATTGCTTAGCATGCAGCAATTTGGCTGTCAGAAACAGCTGGCCCTGTAGGGTGGGACAATAGAAAGGCGAGACCCCAGAGAGGCCAGTGCTTACTTAAGTCTCCCACTGTGAGAGGATCAGGTTACTGAGACTGTCATTAACAACTGACTGCAAGGGGCTCTGGGCACAGCTTTCAGTGAGCAGGAGCCTGTGGCTCAGACAGTTAGTGATTTTCCCTTGTTTTGCTGAATGCAACAAAAATAAATAAATTAAAAATAAACCATTAACCTTTGCTGACACTCAGATGTTCAGTTCTGATTGTGTCTTTTCCTGGGTGATGAGCATTTCTGGGGAAGTAAATCCCTTCTAACCTAAGTATAGTTATTGGTGCATTGCAGAAAACTCAGACAGGAGTGGTGATGGGGTGAGGGGCAGGATAGTTTGCCTGACACCTGCGTGTTGGAGGGCTGTAATTTTTAGGTTCTACTTACCTAGAAACAATGCTGGAAGGACCAGCATTGGAGACCTTACGAGGCAGGTTTAAACATGAAGCAGAAATGGGGTTGTGTATTCTCCCCAGATGTAAATACTTGGAAGAGCCATGCAGCAAACGGATGAGAGGAACAGAGGAGCTGTGTGGCTTGACCCTCCTCGGAATCTGCAGTGTGGCTGGCTGTGTGTGTTTCCTGTATTGATTCCATGACTCACGGAGCATGAGCTAAGCAGAAAGCACACTTAAACTACAGAGGAGACAGCTGTCTGTTACAGGAGGACATATTTTCTGGGTTGAATGGCGCCACATTTTTCCTAATAGTTTGAACACTAGAGATGTACTTACTAGTAATGTCTGCTAAAGTGTCTTTATTATTTTTTCCTTGTTGGAAAAAAAAAGACATTCTTTTAAAAAATCACCTAAATATTATTCTTGACTTTTATTTCACAATAGGACTTCCCATCTAGGCAAACAGTACCAACGTTTTGTTTTTCTTTTTGTAAAAGAAGCAACACGTCACTATGTTTTGTTTTTTCCCTCCTCTTGATAGCAAGGGTCTATCGGAAGTTTAAGGCAGTGCAGCGGGAGGTACCTTGCCTTTTTGAAGGGGATAGCATTTCAGAGCTATTGGATGGCTCAAGGTTAGTTCGCCTATTGGAATTCGGTTGTTGTTCAGTGTGGCTGGAACTGTACTTTCTCCTACTCTCCCTCTGAATCTGTTTTGCTTTTACATGATAGGGGCTGAAGTTCCCAGATGTTGTTTGGATTAAAGAGTGTGTGTGGGGAGGGGAAAAAAAAGCTTTCTTGATGATAATAACAGAGTCAGACTGGCTGGTTCTGTACTGACAGGAAAATGGAGAGATAAAAACTCCATTAATGGTGTGTGCATTGCCTAAGTAGCCAATAAAACAATGCTGTCCTCACTGGAAGCCGGTCCCAGACTGGCAACGCTTTGTGCCAACTGCAGGAGACAACAGCTGCAAAGAGGGGCAGAGAATTCGAGTCAAGAGTCCACGTTCAGCGACTGGCTGGGGGAGCAGTTCTTTTGTTCTCTTCCTCCTCCTCTTTCTCCTCCTACTTTTGCCCATTTTCTTTGACTGAGCCCCTCTTAATGCTCACTGTTCCAGAAATTGAACCACATCTGATTAAAACTTAATGGTTACTCACAGAATGAAGTTGGCTGGTAGTTTCTAAGCCTGTTTGTCTGGGTTCCTTTGAGTTTGTGACAGTAGAAATTGTTATTTTGTATAAAATGTATCTAAGGGTTCCAGTCCTTAAAGTTTGACGGAACAGTCACTTATCACGGATGTACTGCTCTATTTTTCCCTCAAATATCTTTGAATTTCCATGTTCAAAATTAAATTAATACCTTTAAAACAAATTTTTTTTAAAAAAGCGTCTCATTTTAGAAGATAATGTAAAGTGGCAAAGGCTCACTTCGGTCAGCTTTCATTCTATGTGTACTTCCTGAACCGGTTCTCTGAGTAAAGCCCTCTTCTGTGATCTGGGCCTGGCAAGGCTGTGTGCAGAAGAGACGGGGCTTTGGGAACTTATGTCTCATGATCAGGTAAATCCGTGGGTCTCCCAAGGGAAAGAAAGACATGCTGTTTGGTTTGAAAAAGCATCCCTGTAAATTCAAAAGAGGGATGAGCTGATTACCTAGCTCTGCCTCTGTTAAATGTGAGTGTAAAATTTAAATGACTTTTGACTTTTATTCATAGTATACATGGAAAAGGGAAAAGATATTCGAGTGTTTTGTGCCACATCCTGTGCTACAAACTTTATATTAGGAAGCTGGTGTCCATAGCCTCATTTTACAGGTGAAAGACGTAAATGTTAAGAAGCTCATTTACTCAAGGCTGCAAAGTGTGTCCTTCCTGTTCCTGGGTGCAGATGTAATGAAGCAGATGATATGAACCAATTCATCTGGTATTTATTGCACCGAATTACAGTGGACATCCAGAAGAGGAGATGGCGTGTTCTTTATTTAGGCCCTTTAGAATGCTGATATCATGGAGTAAGGGCGCACACTGCTTTTAAATTCTGGAAGCCTTAAATCCTGGAAGGCTTCATAGAGGAGGAGAGACATTGACTTATCTTGTAGCACACTCCCTTGAGTGTGCCCACTCTGTTAGGCACTCCGGCAGGGATAGTGCTAAAGAGGACAAAGTCCTTCTGTTGTCAGAAGGTGGTGATGATTTCCTGATGGGCAAAGCCACGGGAGGGGAGAACAGGGTGGGTATCCAAGCACCCTCGAGGACATGAATCTTGAGAAAAGTACCTGGCAAAGAGCTCAGCTGGGAGTGATGCTTGGCCAGGTTTTTCTTCCTGAACTAGAGGACTTTGTGCGTAGATGTAAGGTGGTGGATCAAATGTGTAGGGAGTAACAGTACGGAGTGCTTTTAGGTACAGTGTTTGCTTTGTTATTGGAAATCCCCATGTGAATTGTGAGTTCTCTCAAGGTTCCAGGCTGCAGAACTCTCACTGTCAGGCCACACCAAGTGGCCAGTGGCCACGGTGTCTGAAGCCTGGTTTCTTCTGTCATCACTAAAGATGGCAGAGTAAGCTCATGGGCAAACCGTGCTCTTATAGATAAAGCCTTTACCTTAGGCATTTCCAAAAACGTATTTACCTCTTCTGACACAGTTTTTATTTACACGGCAAAGTAGGGAGCCTGCTCTGAGGAAATACGACTCCTCATGATGAATATTAGATACTGAATGGCCTTTAACATGTCATGCATGCATTACTGTGCCAGCTTGTCTTTTTCTAAATGTCAGGTCATCACTGTTAATTTTATACGTTTAAAAGATTTGGGTGAATTCCAGGTGTAACACTTTGGTTTTCATTTTTACATTTCATAGTAGTAGAAAAGCTCCATAGTGTTCTTGATAGATGCTTGTCTGCGTCTATATTGATGAAGAAGAGTAGAGTATATTAAATTAAAAGGTTGTTGGCTGGTTCATTGGCGGTGGCTTGCATTCCGTTTTCTGTTCACTGGATGATGCGTGGCGGATATAATCTGCAGACTGGTTATCAATGTGAAGGTTTCCCTTTATTCTGTCAGTAAACCCTACTGGTTAAGAGATCCTTGTTTTTAGCCACTGGTTTTCAGCCCTGCTGTGGGGCAGAGCTATGTTGCAGTCCATTGTGAGTATTGCTGAGTAATTTATTATTTATTATTGAGGTAAAGAAATTTTGACATACGTTGGAGCTGATTCAGCACAATACTCTCCCGTGCATTCCATTGTGTCTTCGAGAGCGAGAAAGAAATGGAACTCAAAGGCAAGTCAAAGAACTGTATGTTTTAGTTAGTAAAAGGTACTATTAAGAAAAGAAAAGAAATGAGTAGCAAAAAAAGTCAACATTATGGTTATAAAAGCATCAATAATAGTAATAACTTACCTTTTAATGGTGCTTATATCATGTTCTGTTCTGAGTGCTTTACTTATATTAACTAATTTAATTCTTATGGTAATTCTGTGAGGCAGGTATAATTTTTAATCCAAATTTTTCAGATGACGGAAATGAGGCACATTAAATTAGCTCCTGAGGACTTAAGGTAGCACATGGCAGGACCACAGTTCTAACTGGCTCAGTTCTGGGTTTCAATCAATGTAGGGGAGGAAGGGGGCATAGTGGTTGAGGACGTGGGGTGTGTTGGGGTGTAGAGTGCTGACAATTTCCTAAAAAGGAAACATCAAGGCCCTCACTAAAGGTTTTAGTTGCGTTTTTAGTATATATGGATTGTTTTAGTCCATCAGGGCTGCTCTAACGAAATTCCAGAGGCTGTGTAGCTTATAAAGACCCAATGTTTATTTTACACAGTTCTGGAGGCTGGGAAGCCCAGGATCAAGGCACTGGTGAGTTCAGTGTCTGGTGAGGGCTTCCTAGTTCACAGCTGGCATCTTCCTGCTCTGTCTTCACATGGTGGAAGGGATAAGGTAGCTCCCTCGGGTGTCTCTTACAAGGGCACTAAATCCACAGAGGCACTTGTCCCATGAGACCCTGCTGTTATGATTTAATGACCCCAAAGCCACACTTCCTAATGTCATCCTATTGGTTAATTAGGTTGCAACATATGAATTTGAGAGGATACAAACATTTAGACTATAGCATGGATTGAATAAATGTCATGTACTATATGTTCATATATATGTATGTGTGAATATGTTTATTTATTTGATATATGTCTGCATGAAAGGGCAGTATGAATGGCACATGTATCTGTGAGGGATACAGCTCCCTGTTCTTGCCGTCTGATGTGTTAATACAACAAACCCCACAGTTGGGACCCACCCATCTACCTCTGAAAAGAGAGCATATTCACATGTGGAAGCTTTTTTTTTTTAACCCTGGAATGCCCCTACTTCTGTGGAGCCTTCACATTTATTTGCCTCAGAAATTACCAGGCTGAGCACGGTGGCTCATGCCTGTAATCCCAGCCGTTTGGGAGGCTGAGGTGGTTGGATCACAAGGTCAGGAGATGGAGACTATCCTGGCTAACA
>NW_016107325.1:2222200-2229502 GCF_001604975.1 Cebus imitator | reverse complement strand
TTAGCAGTGAAAACATTTTTTTTTTTTTTTTTGGTATGTGTATGTGCTAGGAAAATTCATCCAAAATTATATTTAAAAGTAAATAACTTCTAGACGTGTATGTGACCTGTCTTTCATATGTCTGAAGTATTAATAAAAAACAGTGGAAGAACACCTCATGGTTGTGTTAAACCAGTCTAAATTCGGTTAGAAGTTCTAAGAGACTCAGTTGAATTCATGCTAGTATGTGTTGTCGTAAGCCTGAGTGCACAGCAGTGCTGGCAGAACCAGCAAAAGTGCTGCACGTGAAACAAGTAAAATGGATTTTTAATAAAGCAGTTATCTGAGTTACCTCCACCAATACTTAATGCATTCAAAATGAAAACTATCAGGAGCTCGCTTTTTCCTTCCTGACAGTTTTAGAAAATAAGCCATTCTAAAACTTATAAAAGATGATCATTTCCTTCTTGGATTTAAAAAGTGAAAAAGCAACATCAGGGAGTCAAATGTTTATGAAATGGACTAGGGTTTAGTGACCCAAAACTCAGTGGAATCTTTCTCATAATTGTTGACAGTGTGAATGGTAAACATAGACAATTGCTAACTTTTATTTCGTTTTCATATGCGTGTTGTACTTTCGTGTCCTGTCGTAGTGAAGCAATCTGGAAAGTACTAACTGTTTATTACCATGTCTCTCAGTGATACTCAACTCCTAGTTACTCATTTGAGTCACCTGGAGAGTTGGGACAGTGGCCATCCTCCGTTGCTACCAGAGAGCACTCTTCAGGCACTTTGAATGTACAGCCAGTGGTGAGAACAACTGGGCTTATTTAGTCCTTAACCCTGGGATTTTGGGTAATGCTTGTCTGCCCTTCTTCTTCGGTCCACCGAACTCAAGTATATGCTGGATATCAGGGATGCAAAGATTCAAGAAGCCACCCTGTGCAGTAAGGAGACTAGTTTGTTAACTTATTGGTCTCTGGAGGAACTCAGTTACTGAGAGAATTCAGCTGGTTGTAGTATCGCCTCTACCTGAGGGAGGATAGGGCTGACAATTTGCAAGTCTCTAGCTCTTGAATTGCTTTTGAAGGGTAGAAACGTGTGGCATAAGGCTTATATATGTGTGTGTCTATCACACATGTATAAACACATACACACACATATAAAATAGATGTTTTAAAGTTTTTCCCTCCTTTCATTGTTGTGCAGATAAATAGAGCACATTTTAAATGAGAATGGTGTTAAAATGGCTATGAAGAATTAATTTCACGTTAGAAATTCTGGCCCAAATTCTGGGAATTTGGGTTATTGATGATAAATATAGATTGTTCGTATTAATTGTCGAGTAAGTTGCTTCTTAAGAGTTGCAATATCACAAATGATCAAAAAGCTGATGTTTCAACTTGTGCTTATGTAAATTAATCACAGGTGTGGAATCTTGAGGCTTGTGATGAAAAGGCTCCTAACATATTCAACTTCAGGCATGTTTTATGTTATAGAATTGATCTATAAAAGAATGAATCCTGATGCAAAACTATGTGTTCTAATTAATAGTAACCCAAATCAAGAGGCTACAATTCCATTGGTGGACCAAACGTTAAGGGATACTTGAGAAGAGTAAAGTATAGAAAATATCTCTATTGCGTGGTTACTCATATAAAATGTCTTGAGTTAAAGAGTCCAGAGATTTATGTGTCACAGACAAGGTAGTCTTGATAATAGCATATAATTCTGGGGGCAGGCCCATCCCCACCTTCCCGCAGTGTTACTGGAATCCCAAAGAGGATTCCAGGTCGGCTGGTTTCAGTCCTGACTCTTGACTTGTCATCATCCTTCCTCGTTTTTGTCTTTCCTGTTATTTTCTTCTGATACCTCATGTGTCCTTTGTTAGAGGCCGTTTCATTTTAATTATCTGCCATTTCCTGAGTGTTAGCCTGAGATTGGTGGTGATTTGGAGATTCTCAGTAGTTGTCATCTGATTGGGGGGTGGTGTCTGCCTGTTTTATAGTTGGGACACAGGCAGAGAGTAATGTGCTTCAGATACCAGTGCCTGGGAGGTAACATACCTGGGTTCATTCCTCAAGCTGTGTGATTTCATAGTTCTTGCTCGTTTCACAAAAATTAACTGGGAGATAAGCTTTGTTCAGGTGGCGAAGAGGCACAGCCCAGCATGTACTCAAGGTCTAAGTTGTATAGAAAAGGCTGTAAGACCTTTCGAACTCATTTTTAAAATAACAGTTTTGTTGAGTTGTTCATATACCAAAAACATTCACCCTTTTATAATGTACGATTCAGTGGTTTTTAGTGTAGCCACAGAACTATTGAACTGACACCACTATCTAATGTTAGAACATTTCCACCATCCTGACAGAGAAACTATTAGCATGTAAGGCTGATTTTTTTTTTTTTTTTTTTTTTTTTTTTGAGATGGAGTTTTGTTCTTGTTGCCCAGGCTGGAGTGTAATGGTATGATCTTGGCTCACCACAACCTCCGCCTCCCAGGTTCAAGCGATTCTTTTGCCTCAACCTTCCGAGTAGCTGGGATTACAGGTATGCACCACCATACCTGGCTAATGTTTTGTATTTTTAGTAGAGATGGGGTTTCTCCATGTTGATAAGGCTGGTCTTGAACTTCTGACCTCAGGTGATCTGCCTGCCTCCCAAAGTGTTGGCATTACAGGCGTGAGCCACTGTACCTGGCAAGACTGATTTTAAAGCTAACATTGTTGGAGTAGAAGCCAAGGATTGGGCTCTCCTGATCATCCTGTGAATTGAGTGAGGGTAGAAACCCAGTTCCTGGTCCAACCCCGCAGTGGGCACAGAGTTGACACCAGTGTTGACTCTCATAGAATCCTCCAGAACAGTGAATTCTCAACTTTTGAAATTTTAACCCAGTCTCAATTTTGGTAAACTAAAAAAATCTCACATTACTCTGCCCACTTGTTTTATAAAAACAACAGGATTAAACACTTTTTTCTAAGCACGCATTTGTGTTTTTTGCTTTTTCTGGGGTAGATCTGCCACCCTCATTATTTTGATTGGAGAGTCATTGGCATCTCAGGACTTCTGGGTTATTTTCATTGCAGGTTTGCCTGAACACATGAAACGATTCAGTGCAGTCATGAGTTCAAATGACTCACGCATTAAGTGATTTCATGTGTAAAAGTGATCCCAGCCAGCAAATCCTCGTAACAGGCATTTATTAGTCCTTGGATCTTCCTACTTTTAACATTTGCCTTTGGCCATTGCCTCCTTTCTGTTACCTGTTTCATGCTTATTAAAGTAAGTTGAATAACATTATACAGTAATGTGTGCTATTTGTCTTTTCTTCCCAGTGTGATGTAAACAGGTTGGGGGCTGAGAAAATGGGTAGAGGTGGGAAATAAACCTTAAGAAGGTAAAGCCCGGGCCAGGCGCTATAACTCACGCATGTAATCCCAGCACTTTGGGGGGCCGAGGCGCATGGATCACAAGATCAGGAGTTCAAGACCAGCCTGGCCACTGTGGTGAAACCCCGTCTCTACTAAAAATACAAAAATTATCTGGCCATGGTGGCATGCGCCTGTAGTCCCAGCTACTCGGGAGGCCGAGGCAAAAGAATCACTTGAAGCCAGGAGGTGGAGGTTGCAGTGAGCTCAGATCATGCCATTGCACTCCCGCCTCGGTGACAGAGCAAGACTCCATCTCAAAAAAAAAAAAAAAAAAAAGGATAAAGGCCAAGTGTAGCATCTCATTCCTGTAATCCTAGCGCTTTGGGAGGCCAAGGTGAGAGGATTGTTTGAGATCAGGAATTCAAGGCTACAGTGAGTTATGATTCTCTCACTGTGCTACAACTTGAGCAACAGAGTGAGACCCTGTGTCTAAGACAAAAAATGTAGCAAATGTAGTATTGTCATGGTGTGAGGAGGAACCCTTCTTTTTCCTACTTCAGCTCCCTCAGTCACCTTGACTGACAACATCTGGAAGGAGGCCAGCCAGTGAGAGCTTAGCAAGGGAATTGTATGGGGGCGTGAGTCCAAGTGACCATCTTGGGAATAATTCTCTGGGAAAAAATTACCTTTTTTTTTTTTTTTTTTTTTTTTTGGGAAACAAAGCATCTCCTTCCTTACATTTTACTGATAGCAATTTAGTTTCCGGTAATATTACATTGTTTGCATGGTATTTAAGTATTGTTCTCAAGTTTTTTTCTTTCCCTGTGTGTATAAAATTTAGAAACAGGATTATGTTCTAAAATGTTACAGTAGGGAATACTTTGTTTTCAAATGTAAGTCAGTAGGAAGCTGTGGTTGAGTATATACATTTAGTTTACACATTGACTTTTTGTATGAAATCAGAAACACTTTGTAGTTCTCTCAGTGTCTATAACTTAGGGCTTGGGGAAGTTTATTTTGTTTCTTGCTTTGAGTTAAAAGCCATGACAACACTAAAAATGTTCCAGTAAGTCTACCTCCTTTTTTTGCCATTAGCATAATTCTCTTCATTTTTTAAATTGTTCATATTTCTCCTGGATGGTCCCTCTTAAGCTTTGAATCCGTTATCAGGGTACACCATTTATTATCAACATTTATTAAAGGCCTATTTATTTTATTTTATTTTTGAGACGGAGTTTTGCTCGTGTCACCCAGGCTGGAGTATAATGGTGTGATCTTGGCTCACTGCAACCTCTGTCTCCTGGGTGCCAGCAGTTCTCCTGTCTCAGCCCCCTGAGTAGCTGAGATTATGGGAGCCCGCCACCACACCCAGCTAATTTTTGTAGTTTTAGTAGAGATGGGGGTTTCACTGTGTTGGCCAGGCTGGTGTCGAACTCCTCACCTCAGGTGATCTGCCCACTTTGGCCTCCCAAAATGCTGGGATTACAGGCGTGAGCCACCACGCCTGGCTGAAATGCACTTTTAAGGGCCACAATAGTTTGGGAACAACAGATGAGGGGTCATGTATTAATATTTCAGACAGGATGTAGACATGGGGGCTTTGGGAGGTGGTGCTGGGGTTGATCCTGAAACATAGGAGTTTGCCAGATGGAAGAAGACATTTTAGGCAGACAAGTGCAAAGGCAGAAGGTGAACAAGATCATGGTGTCCCCAGGGAGCTGTAAGGTACAGTTAGGGTGAGGGTACCTATGAGTTGATAACTTGATGATGTCGGAGATGTCTGGGGCCAGATCATGAAAATCAGGAAATCTACACATGCTAGGAGAACCATTGATGGCTTTAAGCAGAGAGAGGCACTAGTGAGCCTTACTCAGTGAACGATTTACTACACTGATGGCAGGGACGTAGAAGAGACCATGAAGGAGCCAGTTGGAGCACTGCTGGTAAGAGATGTCCTGGATTGGGGTGAAGGCAGTGGTGGGGTTTCTAAGGCCAGCTTGGTTTCTGGCATTGTCTACAAGATTCATCAGTGGTTCCGTTGCAGAAGATAGAACATTAAAGAAAGATTAGTAGATTTGGGATGGTGAGTAAGATGGACATGATTCCTTATAGTCTTGGGAACCTGGATGTATTCTTTTGCCCCCTTGAGAGATTGTTCTTGATAGACTCCCACTGTTACTGTACTTCTGTTTGTGCATTTTCTTAGTTATCCCTCAATTGGTGGGCAAATTAAATTAAAAGCAAACCTCAGTCAGGAACAGTGGCTCACGCCTGTAATCCCAGCACTTTGGGGGGCTGAGGCAAGTGGATCAACTTGAAGTCAGGAGTTCGAGACCAGCCTGGCAACATGGTGAAATCCCATCTCTACTAAACATAAAACAATTAAAAATTATCCAGGGATGGTGGCGAATGCCTGTAGTCCCAGCTACTTAGGAGGCTGAGGCACAAAAATTGCTTGAGCCTGGGAGGTGGAGGTTGCAGTGAGTCACTCCAGCCGGGGCGATAGAGTGAGACTCTGTCTCAAAAAAAAGAAAAAAAAAAGGCAGCTAAATTCTGTGAGTTACGAATGAAACTGCTAAATTAAATAAAAAATGTTGTTATTTTAATTTTTTTTCTTTAATTGGTGGGTTGGTTGCCATCTCAGTACAGAGGTAGATTGGAAAGCCATATTTTTTTTTTTTTTTTTTGAGTTCTGCTATTGCTTTGTTGCTCAGGCTAGAGTACAGTGACATGATCTCAGTAGCCTCTGCCTCCCAGACTTGAGCAAGCCTTCTGCCTCAGCTTCCTGAGTAGTTGGGACTACAGGGACCCACTACGATGCGCAACTAATTTTATTTTTATTTTTATTTTTTTTTGAGACACAGTCTTTACTCTGTTGCCCAGGCAATGGCGCGATCTTGGCTCACTGCAGCCTCCACCTCCCGGGTTCAAGCGATTTTCCCACCTCAGCCTCCTGAGTAGTTGGGATTACAGGCATCTGCCATCATGCCCAACTAATTGTTTTTGTATTTTTGTAGAGACGGGTTTTCACCATGTTGGCTAGGCTGGTCTCAAACTCCTGGCCTCAGGTGATCCACCCACCTTGGTCTCCGAAAGTGTTGGGATTACAGGCGTGAGCCACTGCACCCAGTCTTTTGTAATTTTTTGTAGAAACAAGGTTTTGCCATGTTGCCCAGCAAATTCCTGAGGTCAAGCAATCTGCCTACCTCAGCCTGTCAAAGTGCTGGGATTACAGGTGTGAGCCACTACACCTGGCCCAAAAAACTATCTTTAATTAAAGAATACCCCTTGCTGTTAGCATAATTCTTGAGGAATCCTGCTAACCATCATGAAAGAAATGTCTAAGCAGAATCTTTGAGCTAGAAGGAAACTTAGTGACTTGGGCCACTGCTCTCTGTTTATAGTTAGGATAAAAGGATAACAGAGAAGGTGAGTGAGAAGTTTAGTGACTTCTGAGTGTCACACAGCAGTGATGCGGGGGCATGTCTAGCTTATCAGTTCCGTGTTATCACCATCAGACCTGGATGACTCCCTGGCCAGTCCCATAGAGACGATAGAGCAGAGTTGAAAGACGCTAATGCTCAAGCCCACTAAGTCAGTGGTAGACCCAGAGCTACCTAAATTCTTGACTTAAATCTTATCTTTAATTAACTCACTGTTCATAGGCCAACAAGTATTTGTTGACTAGTTAGTATGGAAGGGATGCTACCCCAATTATTACACATGCAAAGATAAATAAAAGGCTATTTTTCTCTCCAAGAGGCACGCAGCTTAATTTTTCAGATTAACTCATTACAGGACTGACAAATACTGACATAATTATGAGTATATAGTATATGCACACATAAATCAATGAGGCCACACAAAACATTGTTCTTTTCATTTTTCTTTTTTTGTCTAAACTAACTTCCTCCTTCCCTCCCTCCCTCTCTCCCTCCTTCCTTCCTTCCTT
>NW_016107325.1:2201514-2222120 GCF_001604975.1 Cebus imitator | reverse complement strand
CCCTCCCTCCCTCCCTCCCTCCCTCCTTCCTTCCTTCCTTCCTTCCTTCCTTCCTTCCTTCCTTCCTTCCTTCCTGTTACCTTATTCTCTCTGCACAGAGGGCAAGAAGTTTCTAGACTAGCTTTAGAAATGCCTATATGCTGGTAGGCAATAATAATTGAACCAAACAGTTAGAAAAGTAATGTTGATTGTCTTTTGTTCAGTTTATTCTTGTTCAATTTTAATTAGGAAATGTGATCTGGTGAAAATTTTCTTAGCTTGGTAATGACATGAATACTTGCAGGAAGGTATGAGGGTGTTTGGTCCTTCTTGCTACTGCTTCAAATTTAAGCCTAGGGTAGAAATTTAGCCATAGTGATAGAGAAGTTTCTTTTTCTTTGCCAAGTTTATGAGCTTGAAATTATTAATGCTTTTCGGTCTTCCCTTCCTTCCTTTCCTTCCTTTCTTCCACAGGGTCTTACTCTCACCCAGGCTGGAGTGCCGTGCTGTGACCATAGCCCACTGCAGCCTCTACTTCCCAGGCTCAAGCAGTCCTCCCGCCTCACCCTCCTGAATAGCTGAGACTCCAGTTACGTGCCACCATGCTTGGCTGTTTTTAATTTTTTTGTAGAGATTAAGTCTCACTGTATTGCCCAGGCTGGTCACAAACTCCTGGGCTTGAGCAGTCCTCCTGCCTTGGCCACCCAAAGTGCTGAGAGCATAGGAATGAGCCACTGTGCCCAGTCTGTTTTTTCTGTAATTTTAAACTTCATTCACTCCACAGATATTTAAATCGTCAGGCATGGTGCTAGACCAGCATTGGAGATAGAGCGGCACATTGAATACACAGAGTCCCTACTTTCAAGAGGCTCCTCATTGAAGTTTTGCTAAATATCTGTCTAGTGAAGGTGAATAGTACAGCTTAGGAGAAACAAAATGCCAGACACCTCCATTAGAAAACCAGAAAATCTGGTCCTGGCCTGGTGGGTGGCAGTCTTGCGAACTCTCGTAAAAGTGCCTGAGATCATGAGCTGATGAAAGCCTGTACAGTCTTATGTGTGAGTGTAATCACCAAGGATTACCACATTCCTGCCAGACAACAGTTACAACACGGATGTCTCATGGTAATGAGCAGAGCTGGAGCGCTGTTGCAGTGGGGTGTAGACACACGAAAGCTGAGCCAAACAGAAAGGCGAGCTAATTACCAGAGAAGTCTGATTCTGTTTAGGGAGTCGTGTGTTGGGGGAATGAACGGAAGAAGTGGCCGGTTCCTCCTTCCCTTCCGCTTGTTCTCAGTTCCTCTCCACTCAGGATGCTCACTCAGGATGCTCCCATTCTTTGCTGAGAACCATCTGGAGATGCACATACAGCTGGAATAAAGCTACTTGGGGTTAGCTTAGGACAGCAGACCAGTTTCATGGAAGACATTTTTTTCTACGGATGGAGTAGTGGGGAGGAAGAGGGATGGTTTCAGGATGAAACTGTTCACCTCAGATCACCAGGCATTCGGCAGAGTCTCATGAGTGCGTAACCTAGATCCCTCACGTGCGCAGCTCACGATAGGGTTCACTCCTGTGAGAGTCTAATGCTGCCACTGTTCTGATCTAACAGGAGGCAGAGCTCAGGCTTAATGCTTGCTTGCCAGCCGCTCACCTGCTATGCAGCCCAGTTCCTAACAGGCCATGGGCCAGTACCCATCCGCAGCCTGGAGTTTGGGGATCCCTGGCCTAGGGGTTGTCATGAAACTCATTTCTCACTCAGGAATTGATCTGACTCCGTGGAACCGCCACAGACGTGTTAACTGGTTGAGGGCTAACAGGACTTGAAAAAAATGAAGGATAATTAGAAAAATAGGGGGAAAATGTGATGGATCCATTGGATGTCTACATTGAGCTACTAGCTACTCTAAAAGGCTTATAGAAAGGCCTCCTTTCTATAAGGAGGTAACATCAGTTGACCAGAAAGGCTGTGTTTCTTTCTTTCCTAAACTGCTTAATCAAAGATTTCAGTGGGCCTTACATAGGGAAAGAAATCAGGATAGAAAAGGGAGGTAGCAGGAATAAAGAAAAGAGTGAGAAACAGGTAGCTGGATGCGATATTCTCTCAATCCTCTAATCCCAGCACTTTGAGAGTAAGGCAGGCAGATCACTTGAGGTCAGGAGTTTCAGACCAGCCTGGCCAACATGGCAAAACCCTGTCTCCACCAAAAATTAGCCAGGTGTGGTGGCATATGCCTGTAATCCCAGATAATCAGGAGGCTGAGGCAGAAGAGTCACTTGAACCTGGCAAGCAGAGGTTGCAGAGTGGAGATTGTGCCACTGCACTCCAGCCTGGGTGACAGAGTGAGACTCCTCAAAAAAATAAAAAAGAAAGGAGTGAGTGATATGGGCTACTTATAAGTGAGGAGTGCATGTGTGTCTGTCTTTTGCGGAATCTGATCTTCTCTGAAGTCACACCTCCTATCTGGTGAGGAGTTGACTTAAGGGGGTATTCTATTTTAGTCTGTAGCCTTCCTGCTTGGTGTCTGGGTTTTTTCTAAGTCATCACCAGTGGAAGAATAAGTATTGGTCTGTTTGTCTTTCATGTTCTCTCTTTCCAGGCGTCCTGCAGAGCCCTTTATAATATTTATTTCAAAGTTGCTTATTATTATTATTTTTTGACAGGGTCTTGCTCTGTTGCCCAGGCTGGAGTACAGTGGCGTGAGCATGGCTCACTGTAGCCTCAGCCTCCAGTGCTGAAGCAATCCTCCCATCTCAGCCTCCTGAGTAGCTGGGACTACAGGTGTACGCCATCATGCCTGGCTAATTTTAAAATTATTTGTAGAGATGGGATTTTGCCATGTTGCCCAGGCTTGTCTCTAACTCCTGGGCTCAAGCAGTCCTCTGCCTTGGCCTTCCAACGTGCTGGGATTACAGGCATGAGCCACCGTGCCTGGCCCAAAATGGTTATTTTGATGAATGAAAATGGTCAAATCTCAGCAGCTGCATAGGATTCAACCTAGTAATTCAACTGCAGTCATTATCACCGTCTCTTCTTGTAGCTGCTGCTTAAATATTGAGTTTACAAACTTAGCTACAATTTATTAATATCCACTGAGTGCCATGTACTTCATACGTTGCAACTCTGCAAGGAAGTCATGATGCCTGTTTTGCCAGAGAAGATTACATGGGCTGGGGCAGGGGTCCAACTCAGAACCCTTTGGTTCAAGCATGGAACCTTCTTTATGCTACTGTAGCCCACTCACTGCCTTTGTTGCCTCAAGTTTTCTCCTTGATTCCCTTCCTTTATATTTCTGGCAGAAGTAAATGAGTCATTGGCTGGACAGATGAAAGGGATTTTGATGGACCACCAAACCACTTCACTTGAGGGTTTACAGGTTACAGAGTGTAGGCAGATTATCTTTACAAGTGTTGTCTGGTACTTAATTACCCTCTGTAATTAAGTTATCCACAGCAGGCCCCTTTTGTCTTAGCCAACTTATATTTCTTTAAGTTCTGGAGGAGAAAGGTGCTCTAATATTTGGGCCAAAACATTAGGAGGACCCATCTTCACTGTATTTCCACTTTGGCCTGGTCTTCTTTCTAGGCTGTGAGGCAGACCTGAATGTTTTTCTTAAAACCTCTTGGAGCTTTTGTTTTTTCTTATGCTCTGCCCTCCCTCCCCAGCTTTTTTTCCTTCATTCTCTAGAAGTCTAACATGTTTGATTCCTACTCTCTCTAGACATACACCTGGAGAGAATAATGTTTCCTTCACAGAATTCCTCCTTAGGATTTCTTGGGAAATATATGTGTTTTTCCAGATCTCTAGAAAAATCACTTATGAGGTAAATGGGAAAAGTGTTATAATTCTCCTGTGAGAATTGTATGAGTCAATGCAAAGACAGCAGAAAGAATCCAGTGAGGTCAAGTTGAAAGCAAGAACAGGAAAAGCTGACTTGGAGAGTTGAAGGGTAAGATCCACCTTTTTCAGACCCAGCACAGGATAGGAGCATGTGGGAGAGAATGGGTCATGATTTCTTCTCGCGGTTGCCATGTTAAAAATGTGTCTTTGTGGCCCAGTCTGCTACTACCATTAATGTGTCATCCTTGCAAGTAAAATAAGCTTATATGCATAGCATACTGTATATATATATCCTATGCTTGGTATTACAAGAAATAAGTTTTAGAAGTAAACTGAGTCTCTAAATTGGCAACTTCAACATATGATTCTGTGTAGTATTGTTAATTTGCTTGTAGATCCAAATGTAGGTTATTGTAGTGGTCAACAAAGTCTCTTTCTAAAGGGCCAGATAGTAAATATTTTAGGTTTTGCAAGCAATACGGACTCTGTTATAACTATCAGTTCTACCATTTCAGTGTGAAAGCCGCCATAGACTATACATAAAATGAACAAGTAAGCTGTTCCAATAAAACTTTTATTTACAAAACCAGACTGTGTGCTGGATTTTGCTTGCTACTGGCATAACATCCAATAATGTTCACTGGCATTTTCCAGGATCTTAGTATTTGCTATAGGCTACAATGTATTGTAACTACTACTAAGTGTGGTATTTCCTATTTAACAATGTTTTTAGATATCCATAATAATGAGTAAACAATGGAAGTATTTTAAGAACAATATATTCTGGAGAAATCCCTGGAAATTCCCATTTCTCATGGTCATTCACATTTTTTTAAATGTATAACTTGGGAATAGAATAACCTCAATTTTGTTGTTAGGATTATGTCAGACAATGCAAGTAATGTGGTTAGCACAGTTTTAGAACTAAAAGCTCACTAAATGATAGCTGCTATAATTAGTAATTCTCAAAGATGAAGAGTATTTATCCCATTTCATGGAAAAGGAAACTGATGAAACTCAGAGTTTAAATGAGTTGTGGAGGTCACATTTAATAGGCTGGAAAACTGAGTTGGACTGCTTAAGTCCATGTTCTTGCCACCATATCCTGCTTTCTGAAGTAGTTCTGGTTAAGGGCAATTCCACAGCAAGATACACCATAGTTTATTTGGTTTATGGGCTGGGTGAACAGACAGGGAGAGTATGGAATGGTTCTTGAAAGGGCAAGGACTTGCAACGTTTAGAAGCCACAATTTCTAGAAGCAAATGATATGGTTATAACTAAAGAGCTGAGAAAACTTGCCTTGACATTTTTTTTTTTTTTTCTTCCTGTGTGGACTGCCAAGAGCTTGTTTGATTTTAAGTGCTTTTTATGCTTGCCTGTTACTCAGGTCTCATCATATTGCAACAACTTTTAAGAAACTATGCCTGTTCTTTTAAACTGGATTACAGAAAACTGTACTGTAATGTTAAATGCTTAAAATTACAGTCAGAAAATTTGATTGCATTTTTCTTCCCCTTCATAGTCATCCTCCAGCCCCCTGCACGGGAATGTGCCTTTGACCCTTATGAGTCAGACTTTTACACAGTTTGATTAGCTGCCAAGAATTGAAACGCCATCGCCAGATAAGTTGGCTAAATTTTTGGGAAAAAACTCAGCTCAATGAACAGTTTTTGAAAAGCTGCTAGAGTTTATTATATAGATATTTATTTTATAACACTGATTTTTTTTTTTTTTTTGATGAAGAGTCTCCCTCTGTTGCGCCGGCTACAGTGCAGTGGTGCTGATCTTGGCTCACTGCAACCTCCACCTTCCAGGTTCAAGTGATTTTCGTGCCCCAGACTCCTGAGAAATTGGGGTTACATGTGCCTGCCACCACAGCCAGCGCATTTTTTATTTTTAGTAGAGACGGGGTTTCACCATGTCAGCCAGGCTAGTCTTGAACTCCTGACCTTAGCTGATCTGCCCACCTCAGCCTCCCAAAGTGTTGGGATTACAAGCGTGAGCCACTGCACCTGAACAATAGCACTGAATTTAATTAGTGCGTATATCTTTTTAGGGAGATTGTTTTTATATTTGCAGTCTCTCTTGGGGTTTTGAAGACAACAGTTTTTTGCTGCCTTTTAGGTCTGCCGAACTTGCCTATTGATATGAAGGGTATTTGTGGGAAGACAGGTGCCAAGTAGAACATTTGAAGCATTAAGTATCTAGCTAAACATGTTATTTCCCATTTTACCAACCTGGTCTTTCTTGTAATACACCACAGTTTTGATTTTAGTCCATGGTTTAGTTGAGAGTCCAGTGAATTTTAAAACAAATGTTAAATTATATTTAACTTGGAGATTTAATTTTTAATCCAGTTAACTCTTGTGCACCAAGGGTATGCTAAGTATCGTGAAAGAGAGCTAAAAACTGTAGAATAGTATGTGATTTTTACCTAGTTTTAAATTGGTTTTGACAAACCCTGTGCATGGCCGAGAATTAAGTGCCAGGTTGAGTCATATAGCATATAAATACCAGAGGAAATCGAAAGATCTGGGAAATATAAGAATCTTTAGAGAAGATGGACAGAGGCAGGAGAACCCAAACACTGTCTTAAAGGATGAGAAGGAATTTTGTGCAGTGTAAGATGACAGGGCTGGGATATTGGATGGCAAGTTAGAAGCACCTTCATAATGGGAAAAGAAAAGTCTCTGATTTTCAAAAAGAGAATCAGAAATATATTGTACCAGTGTTTATTTTTTGGCTTATCTGAACCTCTTCCTTCCCACCAATACAGTAACTCTCACTTATAAAGACATGGTTGACCATAGGCAGCACAGCTGAACACTGGCCTCCTCTTAAAATGCAGTTAGTTTTTGACAGAGGGGAGAGCAGCTTTAGTGTGAATCTGCCAAATTTCCCTGGCCCCAGCATCTTGGAAAATACCAGTATTTCAACCGTTTGTTCTGAAACTCAAAGGTTTGTGGGTGCCGCTCAGCTGATGAGTTTGTTTTTAAGGATGCCCACTTTAGAAATGCATTTTTGCTCTTTAACTTTGCTAAGTGATTGCTGAAAAAGACAAATTTCTGGTTAACCTGTCTATGGAGGATAGTTGTACATGTCTTATTCTTACTGTACCTATTATATGTTTAGATTTTCTTTTCTAATAGATTGTAAACCTCAATTTAAGCTGAAGTGAGGAACGGTTTGATAGTATCTGTAAAACTTTTCCCTTGAATTCCAAGGTGGATGGAAAGATTTTTCCCCATAATTATTGCAGAACGCAATAATTTGGGGTTTATTTTCTGCTTAGATTTATTTACGTGAAGGTTTTCTTGACAAAATGTCCTCTGAGGTTAAAAAAACGTGCTGTTTTCTGAAGGTAGTAAGTTCTTTAGTATTTTGTGTTACTTAACGATTTGAATGGGAAAGTTAGGTTCTAATAAAAATTTCCTCTTCCTTTCGCAAATGTTGATGTTTTTCAAGTCTTCCTAAAGGAAAAGGGAGCCTGGGTGGGTTTTTGTTTTATATTAGTTATCTAGAGCTCCCCTCCTCTTCCCTTCCACTTTGTGCTCTTTCCCCACCATTGTTTTATGAGCCTTTGAACCAGATCTGTCTATGCCAGAGATTGTTGCTGGAAAATAGACCAAAATCAGATCAAGTGGATGTGCAAGCAATTGGTTACTCTGGTATACTGGATGCCTCTAAGAGGGGCCAGGGATCTTGGAAAGGGAGGAAAACTTTTCATTCTATAGTTTGTACTGCTCAGACTTTTTTTAAAAAAAACTAAATGCACCTAATAGTACATGCAGAGTCAAACTTTTATTTGACTTTGTGTGTGGCAAGGGAAAGAGAAGAAAGGTCGGAACTTGATTTTGAAAAGGGCCGACTGCAAATCTTAATGGTTTTTGTGTTATTTAGAAAAAATATTTAAAGACCGTTATAGATCCCTGACCTCTGCACTCTTCTTATCAGTGTTTTCAAACTTTTCTGTACTTGCTGCACTTGTAGATAGGCTTTGTTTTGTGGTCCTAATTGAAAGGCGTGCCAAATGTGCACTTCCTTCAGCCACCGCATTCACAACTGGAGATTTTTCTTCTGCTTAGCTGATTTTCTTTCTTCTTTCCCCCTGCAGCCTGGGGCGTTGTTAAGCGTCGCATTGCCAAAGTGAGAACCGCTGGAGAACTCATAATCCCAGCAGCGCCTCTTCTACTCCCCGGGTACCCCAGTGACCAGAGTGAGAGAAGCTCTGAAGGAGGGCACGTGGCTTGAAAGACGGTGGGCAGATGTGACCAGGAGCCTGCGTTAAGGTAGCTGAGTCAGCTTTACCCAGGAGCTCTCAGAGCGGCGTTGCCAGAACCAGCAGTGCAACCACATCAACAAATCACTTCTTTTAATACTCTTTGGCAGAGATCAAATCTACAGGGTAAATTCTTTGCCACAAATGATTATTTGTTTATTTTTTTAAATATGAATTCAGTATAAGAAAGCTAGGACTGGCCTCATAGTTCTTAGTTTCAGCATTGCTTTCATAGTAGGCTTTGTTGGGTGGATCTGCACAGCTATTCTTTAAATTTGGCCAAGTTTTTCATGTAAATACTGCCAATGTTTCCCTACCTGTAAAATGCCTCTGCCATCCTTTTCACCTTACAGGGCCACTACATTAATTTTTTCTTTTAAAATAGACCTTGTTTCTTTTAGAGCAGTTTTAGGTTCACAGCAAAATTGAGCAGAAAGTAGAGAGAGTTCTCATCTATCTCCCCAACACCTCCCCTCCTGTCAATATCCCACACCAGAGTAGTACATTTACCACAATCAATGAGCTACATTGACACATCATTATCACCCAAAGGCAATAGTTTACATTAGGCTCAATCTTGGTGTTGTACATTCTGTGGGTTTGGACAAATGAATAATGACATGCATCTGCCATTATAGTATTCTACAGAGTAGTTTCAGCGCCCTAAATATCTCTGTGCTCTACCTATTCATTTCCTGTTTCCACTAGCCCTTGGCAATCACACTGGGCTTTTTACTGTGTCCATACATTTACCTTTTCCAGAACTACATTTTAATAATATATTTCCTGTGAAGTGCTTTAAAAGCATAAAGAAGCCTTGAGCCAGGCATGGTGGCTCATGCCTGTAATCCCAGTGCTTTGGGAGGCCAATGTCGAAGGATTGCTTGAGCCCAGAAGTTTGAGACCAGCCTGGAAAACATAGTGAGACCCCATCTCTAAAAAAAAAAAAAAAAAAAATTAGCCAGGCGTGTTGGCGGGTGCCTGTATCTTCAGCTACTTGTGAGGCTGAGGCACATGGATTACTTGAACCTGGGAAGTTGAGGCTTCAGTGAGCTGCGATCGCACCACTGCAGCCCAGACTGGGCAACAGAACAACACCTTGTCTCAAAAAAAAAAAAAAAAATTCTTGCTTTCCAGGATGAAATGCTATTAAGGGTGCAATAAGTTATGGGAGTAACAGGAATACCTACTTGGAATAGGGTCAGTAAGATGTTTCTGTGAAGCAGGCCTGAAGTGCAAAATGTTGATGTTTGTGTCTTTCTGAATTTAGTGTTTAGGTTGCTTGATAGTGGTTTGAACCATGTATATGGAGACAGAAGCAAGGAACTCAGGATTAAATTCTGCCAGGATTGGTCTATGCAGCCTTCTTAGATTTAATACTTTTGAGGAAAGTCTCTGATATAGTTGTTAGGTGCATTCTTTTCAAACAAAAGTCTAATGTATTATTATAAAACAGTCTTCTTCTTCTTATTGTTATTATTACTATTTTGAGGCAGGGCTGTTGCCTAGGCTGGAGAGCTGTGATGCAATGATAGCACACTGCAGCCTCAAACTCATGGACTCAAGGGATCCTCTTGCCTCAGCCTCCCAAGTACTTAGGACTATAGATGCTCATCACCACACCTGGTGGTGGTGGTTATTTTTTTTAGAGACAGGGTCTCACTATGTTGCCCAGGTTGGTGTTGAACTCCTGGCCTCAAGTGGTCCTCCTGCCTTAGCCCCCCTATAGCCTTATATTTTATGTGAAAGTTAATTTTGATTATTTCATGTTAGATAATACAAAACAGTATAAAGCATAGCCATATATAAAGATAAAAGTTATTCCTTTCTCTCTTTCACCTTTGGCTAAAATCTTGGAATACAAACTTTCCTGTTTACAAACCTTTTTATATGCAGATACTTTTATATACAAACAAAATATACATATTAATCATGTTAGAAATTGGTGGAACATGACCACACATCCTATTTCACAGCTTGCTTTTTGGCTTGACTTGGTATATTACAGATATTTTTCCTTTTACGCGGAATTTAATGTCAGGGTGAGTAATCCCTGCATCGTCTCCCTTATATGGCTGTAATGTAATAATCACCAGTCCTCAAGTGAGAGGTTAGTCCATAATTTAAAGGGGGTAGGCGGGAGATCTTTCACATTAGGGACAAAACCAAGGCCATGACTATTGACATTGGACTTTTGGTCACTAAGGATGTTTTTATTTTCCAAGGCAGACGATACACTGCTTGGGGCTGTTGCCAAGGCGTCAGTTGTGTCAAATTTTTATTTTTTGGAGGCTGTGTTAATGTATTAGCATAGTTGTTAGTTCTGGCTACCATCCTTTGAGAATTTTGAGATACCTTTTATGCCCGTTTAAGGTGGTGTGAGGTTGAATTCGTTTGAAGAGGAAGTAATGAATAACAGAGATGGAATTAAGAGACAGACTTTATTTTATGTATATATTTATTTGAGGGAGAAGGAGATGATGGCTGTAGTTAATCCTTACCCCTGTGATTCTTAATTATGAGACAGGGTTAAAATTGTTCAGCTCGGTAGTTTCCTAATGTGGTTAATGGTAAGAGTCACTAGAGAAGTTTTCAGGTATCTGGTGTTGGCAATGAATATTTGTATTTTTGTTATTTTTTAAAGCATTTGCTTTTAGAAAGGTAGTATTATCAGTGCATACAAGATTAAAAAGGCATAAAAGAGTGTAGAGGGAAAATTAAGTCTCCCTCCTCAGTCTCCCAAGTACCCAGTGACCCTTCTAGAAACAACTACTGTTACCATTTTCTTGTGTATTCTTCCAGATAGTTCAGATATATATAATATACAGGCATATAACCTATGTTACAATTTTTCTTTTTTTTTTTTTTTACACACATGGTAGCAGTATCCACAGTTTTGTACCTTTTTTCATTGAAATAATATTTCTTGGAAGTTCTTACATAGTAGCACTGCATTCATTTTTAGTAGATACTTGGTATTCCATTGTGGAGGTGCGCTATCATGTATTTAACGATATTGATGGGCATATAGATCATTTCCAGTTTTTATTATCATGAACAGACCTATAGGGAATAACCTTGTATATAGAGTATCATTTCAAACTTGTGTTAGTGTATCTATAGGATCCATTTCTAGTAGAATTTCTAGGTCAAAGGTTACACACATTTTAATTTTGGTAGAAATTTATTGCCAAATTGGTCTGTTTGTAGACCTTGACAAATTTTAGATTTAACAGCAGTGAGTGAGAACACTGATTTCTCCTGCCCTTGCCTGTCAAATATGACTGCCAAACTGATTATTTTATTTCTTGGCCAAAGCAATAGGTAAAAAATGGCAGTTTAATGTGTTTTCATTTGCATTTTTCATAGTTTGATTGAGATTGAGCATTTTTTTTTGTTTAAAAGCCACTTTTATTTCTAGTTATTTTCTTTCTGTATTTGTGTTCTTTGTCTATTTTGCTACTGGGTTATGATTTTTATATCAAAAATACCACATCAAAATTATCGGTTCCCCCTTTTTTATCCTTGTGATATGTGCTATTTATATTTTCCTCAGTTGGCCATTTGTATAGAAATAATCATTATTTTGTTGTGCAGGTTATTAAAAATGCGTAGTTAAAATTGCCAATCTATTCACTCAACCATTATTTATTGAATGCCTCTTGTGTATGAGAACTTGTTCTAGAGACCAGGCTGTAAAATAGTTTAAAGAAAAAAAAAAAACAGACCCAATTCTTGCTCCACGGCAGAACTTACATTCTTACTTACATTGGAGGAAATGGTCAATATCATAGTATCATACTTAAAAGACCTTTTTCCATTTTTAGATTTAAAAACTTACTATCTCCTGGTTCATTCTAGTGTCATGTGGGCTTTTTTAAGATTTAAGTCTTTGATCCATCTGAAATTTTAGGTATCAATTCAACTTAATTTTTCTCTAGATGCTCTATTAATTAGGGTTAGGTTGAATTGCTGTAAGCAAAGGACTGAAATATGCTATGGTTCAAAGAACACAAAGTTTCTTGCAGGCCTAGAAACAGTATATTATATAGTATTACACTATAGTAATTGCCTCCTTGCCTTTCTTTATGAGTCCATCAACCAAGTGTTCAGACCTACAGATTGGTCTTGCATTACCTCTGTCTTGTAAGTCTCTTAAAACTGGGGCTTCCCCCTCCAGCCCATTCTTTCCCTTATAGTTTCTCTGTTGAAGAACCTGTGTTTTTTTCTTCACTTAACAGTCCCAGTGTAAGCAAAACAGGTCAGCGGAACAGCCCGTATCCACTGATCATTCAGAGGCTGAGTTCCTTCTCTCTCGTGGCTCTAGTAATTGTTGCTGTGATTATCTGCATGGCCATATCTGAGTTGCTGCCATAGCTGGGTCCCCACCATGGGAAGGGCAAAGGAGAAAGTCCAGGGCTGGTGATCAGAAACTACAGACATCACTACAGATGAGAACTATAGTGATGAGAACTTCATTATAGGGGTATGTCTAGCTGCACTGGAGACTGAAAAGTGAAGTCTGTGTGGGCTGCCTTGCACCCAAGAAGAAGAAAAGAAGGAATTTTAGTGGAAAAGGAGCAGTCTCTACCACATTGGCTAGTCATTCCAATTTTACTGAACAGTCCCAACTTTTCTCTTTTGGTGTCTTTTATACTGTAAATTCCTATATAGATTTTGGTCTATTTCTGGGATAACCGTTTAGTTTCATTAATCTGTCTGCCTAGTGATGCAGCAGAATTGCATTGTTATAACTTTTGAGGCTTAGTTTTTTTTTTTTTTCTTTTTCATAGGGGTAAGTCTCCCCATTTTAAGTCCTATTTCACAGAATTCTAATATATGTGTGTGTGTGTGTGTGTGTGTGTGTGTGTGTGTGTGTGTTTAAAATATGAACTTTAAAAGAACTATACCTAGTTACCACCCTGTCCCCTCCATGAAGAAAACCTATTATTA
This sequence comes from Cebus imitator, assembly GCF_001604975.1. NCBI lineage: Eukaryota > Metazoa > Chordata > Mammalia > Primates > Cebidae > Cebus > Cebus imitator. The sequence goes on along the minus strand of NW_016107325.1, from coordinate 2,209,068 downwards.
TTGGGATTTTGTTAAATATAAAGACTTCATTAGTGAAGGTTCACATCTTTATGATGTTCATTTTTCTTATTTGACAATAGCGTTGCACAGTTCCTTTGAAAAACACCGATCTGAACCCTAGACTTTCTATATCCTTTGACCTGTGGCACTTACTGAAGTTTATGGGAGGAATGATCGCTTTATATGATGTGTTAATTTTATTTCAATGCATGATTTCTGATTATGACCAGAAGACATACTTTTTTCACTATTCTGTTAAAAATAAACTTGGAACTTGTAAAAAACAACTTCTTCAGGTTGAAGATAAGAAAAGAGTTGATATTACAGAAGTTTTTTGCATAAACTTATTTGTAATATATAAACCTGGGCTCCTTGTTTGCATATATATGATGCAGTGCTTGCTACTTGCTTAGTGTATGTGTATGTATGTATATACTTGTAACAACATGTATTCAGCTTTTGTCCTTTCTTTTTCACCTTTTAAAATATAAAACATAAATTTACACAAGCAGTGTACATAGTTTAGTTAATTACAAGGTGAATATTTCTGGTGCTCACCATGCAGGCCAAGAAACAGTATATTATATAGTATATGCACTGTAGTAATTGCCTCCTTGCTTTTCTTCATGGGTCCATCAACCAGGTGTTCAGACCTACAGGTTGGTGTTACATTATCTTTTTATGTCTTGCAAGTCTCTTAAAACTGGGGTTTCCCCCTCCAGCCCATTCTTTCCCTTATAGTTTCTCTGTTGAAGAACCTGGCTATTTGACCTCCACGTTCTTATTTGCTAGGTTTTGGTGATTGCATCCACATGGTTAATTCATTATTTTTTAGTGGCATACGTTATGTGAACACCTCAATCTGGGCACCAGGGTTGCTCACTGCTACTGAGTGGGTCTTTATATCTAGGCCCGCTTAGTGGACAGAACCAGGAATTAAATACTTATAAAATACTTCCTGAGTTCATTCTGAGACTTACGATTCAAATTTGGTTTATAGGGTTTTAACTTAACCTTTTCTGTATAACATCTTTATCTCCTTCATTTGACACAGAATTCTAGTCCTCAAAAACAGCAGAGGATGATAGTCAGAATACTCCATAGATACTCATTTGCTTTCTTTTACATCATACACACAGCATTCTCAGTAGTGCCACAATACTAACACTATACTGCTAGTTATGAAAACTGAAAACAATTTCTTTTTTGTATGCTATTTCCATTCTTCTTTTGATTTTGTTTTTTTTTGTTGTTGGAGGGTGTTTGTAGTTGTTGGAAATTGGGCAGATTTAAACACTGATTAGCTCTTAGATGATATTTGAAGGAGGAATAATTTTAACTTTGTTGGGTGAGATGTTGGGTTTTAGTTATGTTTAGAAAAAGTCCTTATCTTTCAGAGAATTTGTGGGTGAAATGATATGACATATGTGATTCTCATTAAAATACCTCAGGAAGAAAATGGGAATGGAGGAAATTAGGCTGCTTATTTTTGAAGCTGGGGGTAGAATGTTGCTTATTTTTGAAACTAGAAGGTTTTAAAAGAAGACATATTATGCTTCCTGTTTCTATGTAACTTGAACTATCTGTAATATAAAATATAAGTATTAATTTTATAAACAGCGAAAATTAAAGAACACATGGGAGGAGAGCAATAAGGAAGGAACAGACAGTGAAGGAGGAAATGCCTAAAGAATGGGTGATTTTATTCTCAACCTGGTGGTCCAGCCTGGTGACTATAATGGTTCCTGAGTCTAAAAAAATGATAACATCTTGAGTGAAAAGAAAAGGCTGAGCTGTCGGGCCTAAACCAAGATCTAAGGCATGAGTGTCAGAAGAGGAAGCCTCTACCCAAGGAAACTGAGAAGGATCAAAGCATAAAAAGCAGAGATACCAGAGAATGGGGCCTACAAATCCCAGCTAGGGAAGAAGCCAAGGGAAGAAGGTGGTCACAACACCACATCCTACACAATCAGGGAGTGAGACCTCCTCGTCATTTTTAGCATCACCCAATTTGCTGGGGTGTGGGGGATTCCTAGGCCCCATCATGGACCACAGCCTCTAGTGGGTGAGGCTTGGGAATCCATAGTTTGAAGAAGCTCCCCTGTGAATCTGAAGGATAAGATAAGGACTCAAACGAGGTAGAACCTTAATAAGGGGTATTTTAGTGGATTGTCCAACACTATGGACCGAAGACTGGCTGGAGGATGTGGAGGATGCCTATGTAGGTTGCTCTTCTAGAAAGTGTTCGGTGAAAGGGTGAAGAGGGTGGATACTGGAGACCTCGGGGCTGAGGAGGTGGTGGTAGCCGAAGCTGTTGCTTATGACGATGTAAGAGAGATTGCCTGTAAATGAGAAGGGTGTGGATGGTTTTTGGTGCAGGATAACTGAGTAATTGGGCTATGTATGTCCTTAGGCCCACCATTGCCAGAGAGATTATTTTTTGGAAAGAGAGATTTTTGATGGTTCAGGGAAAGCTTGGAAATATTCATCATGGATTAGATGTTTCTTTCACTTGTTAGCATTTTGAATTACATATTAAGGGGAGGAGAGGCATCAAAGTCTTCTCAGTGTCTTTGCTTGTCAAGTTCTTATTGGGCCGTTCTGGCCCATCCTTGAGAAAGAAGGAAGGAATGGAGCCTGGCACAATGGATACGGGGATCCCCTCCCTGCCACCATCATGATCTTACAGTTTTCTCTTTTGCCTGTTTCCTTGCCTTTTGTTAAATGGCAGTCTTATATATGTAGAACCTGCTAAAGGGGTTGCCTGGTACAGAGTAGTGTTTTTCAGTCCTTACGCTTTTGGAGTATTGGAAGGATTCCAATGTTTCCACAATGATTTCATAACCACAGTGTTTGAAGTTTGTGGACAAGGACTGAGGTGAGAATACTGTTCTGTTTTCCACTGCCGTGGGGTCTTTGTTTTGTTTTATTTTTAGTTTTAATTTTACTTGTTTTTTAGAGATAGGGTCTCGCTCTGTTACCTAGTCTGGAGTGCAGTGGCATGATGATAGCTCACTATAACCTTGAACTCCTGGGCTCAAGTAATCCTGTCGCCTCAGCCTCCAGAGCAGCTGGGACTACAGGCCCACACCACCACGCATGGCCAATTTTCTTTCTTTCTTTTCCTTTTTTTTTTTTTGTAGAGATGGGGTCTCACTATTTTGCCCATGCTGGTCGTAAACTCCTGGGCTCAAGCGATCCTCCTGCCTCAGCCTCCCAAAGTGCTGGGATTACAAGCATGAATCACTGTGCCTGACTACATTTTATTTTTAATAACAGATCACATTCACCATTTTCAACTCTTAGTGGCTTTCTACCTTTGTGTTCTTGGGCACATCACCTATTTTTAAGACTTCATTCTTTCTCCCTACTTCATAGAGTGCATTTATTTTTACTTTTAACATTGTTTTCTTATTTAGGTCAGTGAGTGTTTCTGGTTAGGTGGGTGGTTTTTTGGTTACATCCGTTCTCAGGTCTCTCTCCATCTGGTATCCATCCAGAACCTCTCCCTGCCTCCCCTCCCCGTCGCCTCCTTGTTTCTGTTGTGGTTACTTGGATGCTAACCCATTCAACTTGTGCACTGACCCTGGTACATGGCTCGTTTTCTTTCTCATGATCATATTTATACTTTTGATGGATATATTTAAATGAACAGCTGTGTGTTTGTTGAGTCATACCACAATTATCTGATTCTGCTTTAGCTGCTTGACTGGCAAAAGCATATTTCAAGCTAAATTGTGAGAGAATTCCATTAATCACATTCTATTCGGGGGAGGGGGGAGGAAAAAGACCACTAAGAGAATTCTTTTCCAAGGTTAATGTTAATTAGTGATTCCATTATTTAGAGTAGGTTGATCTGGTTGCTATTTAATGTGTCACTTAAGAAACTTTACAAAGTTTAAATAACTATAAAAATAACTATAAAAGGTTTAATGATATCAGCCGTATAGGCAAAATTCCCTGGAATAATTGATGTGCAGATAAAGTTAGTTGCTGCTGGTGGTCTATTTAAATAGATAAGGGGGTCTTTCAAAGAGTTCCTTTATGTAAAGACCAGGGTTCTTGCTATAATTAATTGGCTAAGTATTTTGTCTTAAGCCTCCTGGAAAGGTAACATCCAATTCAGAAATGTTACAACTTTCCTTTTTTTTTTTTTTCTTTAAATGTATTAATTACTAACTGTAACCTCTGGTCGAGTCTTTGGCTTCCATCAACTGGATCTGTTTTTCTCCTGACACTTCCTTGGGGTTCTTTCTAAAGGTTATTAATAGGCATGGAAGCATGGCTTTCCAAATAGTGTCAATAACTGTTAGAAGCCTTCAGGGGAGATAATATGTCAATTTCTGACTTGTAGGAGATGTATTTTCAAGATACAGACGCTGTCTCAGAGGTCACTAAGGATGGCTCTGGGCCTGTCAGCTGGTGTCTGCAACTAGAGATCCAAGTAGTCCTTTCCAACTGGGATATTGTCCACCAGGGAGTTGTCTGGTACACCCAAGGTCTGCCAGCCGTCTTTTTGTTTGGCTGCTTCTCTTGGATGACACCCTTGAAAACTGGAATCCAAGTTACAAATGATATATTTTAATTTATCTCAAATATCTGCTTGCTACTATGTTAAATCAAGGACATACAAACCTACCCCAGTCCCCCCATTTCCTTGCTAGGCGGTATAAAGCTCAAACTTCACCTTCCTCTCTCCACACCAAAGTGTAGCCTAGGCTAAGATGCTAAAATGAATGTGCTTTAATTTATATTATGCACCTGGTTGGTGCCAAGGTTGAAGATATAGTCATGAGCCAGGCAGAGGTCTTACTCTCATGTTGCTTATATGTTGGTATGTGGAGGAGAGAGAAACACAGTAAAAATAAATTACACTAATAAGTAAATGACAAATTTCACCTAGTTGTTAAGTTATATGAAGAAGATATGATGGGGTAATAGAGTTCATGGGGGTGGGGTGAGAACATCTGAGACAGGAATGTGTTTGGAGTGTAGGAGTGAGACGGAAGGCTTTGGTTAGGCCAGTGTATAAAGGGTGATGTTTCTCACTATCCCAGAAAATTGCTGCAGTGCCTGTCATTAACAACAGAGAGACAGAGACAGAGACAGAGAGAGGAATGTATCTCTCTGGCCTTGGCATTCCTTTCATCTTATACTCACCCCCGCCAATTATTATAGATTAATCACGTTAGCTGTGTCAGTGCTTCTAACACCATTTGTCTAGTCATGGGAGGAATAGAAAGGTCTGCACTGTTAGGTTACAGGGGAAACTTCAGGTCAGACACAGCTAGAAATGAGACAGAGGGCTGAGACAGTGTCTACCTGAGGACTTTGGGAAGAAGTGGGATTTTAAATGAACTTCAGAGTTACATCTAGAAGAGCTTTATGGGAAGGAATAATGGGGCTTTTCCTGCCAATAGGTAAAAAAAAAATTGTTCCAGTCACAGTTTGCAGAGGAGGGACAGGGAGTGAGCTGTGAGCTACATTGGGGAATGTAACAAAATAGCTGGGTGATGTTGGAGTCCTATCAGTTGAAACAAAGCAGGCAGACCATGGCTATTTGAAACAAAGGAATGAAGTGGAAAATGAGGGACAGTCTCCGTGTAGTCAAGCCTGGTGAAATGAAACCTAGTTTTGAGGTACAAGTAAGGCGTGCAGCAGGTGATCAAAACACTGGATTCTCAGAAGTTTAGCCTAAGTATTCTGTGTATATCTGGCAGGGGTGTAGCAAAGTCAGTTTCATTCTGTGTACAGTTAAAATAAATTTACTGGGAAGCCTTTGATTCTTACGTAGTAGCCTAAGCTAAACCTTTCACTTTCTTTCAATTAAGTCTATCTTTTTTCATTTTACGGATCTTATTGTTTGCTTCCCTTCCTTCCCAAACCGTATCTAGGGTCCATCTGTTACAGCTGGAATGTTTATAGTGTAACTCAGTCAAAACCCATTCTTTCCTGAAATAATCCATAATTATTTCCTCTAACTACAGGATAAACCGATCCAGGGCCTGGTTTTCAGTTCTATAGGACTTGTCCAAGAAGCTATTTGTATTCATCTATCATGAAAGATCAAATTACATGCTAATATTCTGAAAGTAACACCCCGCCAGAAACCCTCCAGCAGCAATGAAGTCTATATAAAACCAAGCCTTGGCAATTTACACATTGCCAGTTCAGACAGAGTGTGATGGTAAAAATATTTAACAGGTCATTTTTGAACCGTAGAAAAGACCCTGACTTAACTTATATGGTATGATAGCTTCAGTTTAACCTTTCTATGCAGCTATCACTGATAGCCCATGTCTCATTTCACTCTTCCCAAAGGCACAGGTAGTTTGGCACCAGCTGCCTTTGGGTTAGCTCATTGCCTTTAGAGTATAGAAGAGATAGACTATTCTTATATTATCTAATCAGCTACAGTGGCTGATATTGGCCCCGCTTGGTGGCGGTTGATGTAAGTCTATTTTCCTTCAAAGTTTCATGTCTAGAATTTGACTTGTCGGGCCTAACTCTGCCCCCACATGTGCCTTTCTGTTTTTATTTTGGGGGGTGAGTTTATGAGAGAACCAAAGAGTAGGGATAGAAGATGGGAACTAGAAACCAATGATGCATTGTCAAAGAGGCTTGTTTCCTATGATACCAGTATCTTTTCTAGGGGCAGAGGGAGGGAGGAGATAATTGGAGGTCACAAAGAAATATGAAATTGTCTAAGGTTAGAGGAATGGAAAGAAGGCATGATTGAATGGTGTACTAAATAATCATCAGTAAATGTTGTTTAAGATGAAAATCAAGATTGTCGAAGTTCAGAAGAATTGAGGCTTGATAATATGTTAAGGATGGCAGAGTGTGGTGGCTCACACCTGTAATCCCAGCACTTTGGGAGGCCGAGGCAGGTGGATTAATTGAACCCAGGGGTTCGAGACCAGCCTGGGAAAATGGCGAAACCCCACCTCTACCAGAAAATATGGAAAGAATTAGTCAGACATGGTGGCATGTGCCTGTAGTCCCTGCTGTTTGAAGGGCTGAGGCAGTAGGATCATTTGAGCCCAGGAGTTTGAGGCTGCGGTAAGCTGAGGTCGTGCCATTGCACTCTAGCTTGGGCCACGGAACGAGACCCTGTCTCAAAAAATACCAAACAAACAAACAAAAACTGTTACGGATGACAGAACAAGATTGCTAAACTGTGGCTGGCTAGTTAAGTGAAAATTGTATAGAGTGGTGGTTGATTAAGGCCTTTTTGACCTGACACAGGTAAGTTTCTTCTACCTTCCTAGATGACTAAGAGAAAGCAGGATTCCACAAATTATTTTTCTGCCTTTGCCTCTGCCTTTTATATTAAAGAGAATTATTTTTCCCTTATGGAAGGCATCATACAGAATACATAAATATATATAAAGAAAAAAACTGTCCTGGAATTGTAGTGATAGCCCTTACCAATGGTGAGCAAGTATAGGTTAGAAAATGTCTTCAGGGGGCTGATGTAAAAGTCATTCAAAATAGGGGTGGGTGATTGTATGGCCTGTCTTCCAAGATTCTTTTTCTTTTCTTTTCTTTTCT
>NW_016107325.1:2190645-2201315 GCF_001604975.1 Cebus imitator | reverse complement strand
GAGACAGAGTTTTGCTCTTGTCGCCCAGGCTGGAGTGCAGCGGCGCAATCTCGACTCACTGCAACCTCCACCTCATGGGTTCAAGCAATTCAGCAATTCTCCTGCCTCAGCCTTCTGAGTAGCTGGAATTACAGGCATGCCTCACTATGCCCCGCTAATTGTTTTTATCTGTAGTAAAAATGGGGTTTCACCGTGTTAGCCAGGCTGGTCTTGAACTCCTGACCTCAGGTGATCTGCCCACCTCGGCCTCCCAAAGTGCTGGGATTACAGGCGTGAGCCACTGCGCCCAGCCCCAAAGTTTCTTACTAATTCAAAGATTGTTAGAAATTGAATTGAGAAGAGTATCAAGAATGTTCTTATTGAATGAATAGGTACTCAGTAAAGTATGTATTGAAGAATGAGGTTAGGCCACCAGGCAAGATAAATGAACATTTTGTCAAATTTTTCCAGTGGAAAAGAATTTTAGGGTTCATCTTCTAACTTTCCCCTCATCCTCAATATTATAGATAATGAAATATATGCTACTCATAAGTCTAGTTTTCAGAAACATCCTTTATTGCTGTATTATAGATTAGAATTAGATTGCCTAATATGGGTTCTGAAAATTGTATATAGAAGTATATTATATTCTCAGTTATTCTGTGACCAATATCAGGATAATTTTTGGGGTAGTACATTGTGGGGTATCTGTAGCTTTATCCAGCTGTAAAACTGTGATGAACAAAAAAAGTGCCAAACTTGGTCTCAAGCCCACACACATTAGAAATTGAGCTAAACGCTAGCTCCTTAACTACAATGCAGTCTGATCTATAAGTGGAATTTGAAAAGTACCATGGGATTTGGAAAGTCATTCTGTACTGCCCTGGTGATGTGTCTGCTTTTAGTAGAATATCATGGGAATGTTCTGTCTTCTGAGAAGGTAGGCCTGAGACATTGTAAGAGACAGTATTGATTTAAAGAGAGTACCTTAGTTAAGGCAGGAGGTCTCTAACCATTTTCTGAATAGCGGTTTTTCTTGTGTCTGAAATATTAAGATCAGTTACCAGGGATAGAGGATCTTATCCAAGAACAGAAGGGAGATGCATGTACACAAGAGGCAGAGATTCATATTCTGAACCCTTCAGATAATATTTTGCAGTCCCCAGTAGCCTGTGATTTTTCAGTTAGAGATTTTGGCATTGCAGCCTTGCACAAGGATTTAGTTGAACCCAAACAAGATAAGCAGTTGTGAGTACCTTCATACAAGTTTATATCCCATTTCAACAATATTTAGATGCTTACATAAAATATTATTCCAACATTAAAAGAAAATAATGCTTTCTTCCTTGACTATTAGACTTGCTGACTTCTGTGACATTAGAGAGGTTAGTGAGATTTCTAAAACTGTAGAACGGTGTCATTTTTATCAGGTATCCGGTTAGTGCTTAGTCTAAAATATCTGGTACCATCTGGTTATCTGATACAGTACATAGACTGAGCATTTATGGACTAAGGCAGTTACTCAGAGTGTTGTCCAAGAAGTCTTAAGGCGCCTGAGACTTTCTCAGGGGTTTCATAAGGTCCTTCTTCTTCCAATGATATGTGTGATACTGGATTTCCTATGTATACTGCAGCCAGTACAACATATTGTAACAGAATGAATATAGATCATATGTGAGAATCCAGCTGTCTTTTATTAAGTCAAACAGAGATTTTTTTAAAAAGTGGGAAAACAATGCCACTTTTCTCACTACATGTTTTTAAAAAATAGGTCATACTTCTTCTAAAATAAAAAAAATAAGGTAGTATGTTTATTGTTATTTTATTATGAATAGAATATTTTAAAAATTCTGTTTAAATTTTTAACACTGTAAATATCAAGGGATGTAGCCTGCATACATACAATTCTCAGTAATGTTCAAGAGTTTAAAGCAATTCTGAGGCCAAAAAGTTTAAAAAATACTGGAGTAAGGCAATCCCGGAACTATTGAATTATTGCCACTCCCATTTTCTACTACTAGTCTCTCTTTCTTGCCAGCTTACATATGAAAACTTCTTAGCCAAAAATATTTGACAGCAGGAAAGTTGAAATTTTACTTTTAAAAAAATGATATTTTCTTTTTAGTATGTTTTAAAATTAAAAATAGATCCTTGGGACTTCAGGGTGAGATTTTAGCATATTGATGTTTCTTATAATTGAAATATGGTCAGGAGATAGCAGAACATTCCCTTTTCTGCATGCTTTTTTTCTTTCCTTTTGGGGGTGCTGTTTTTAATAGCTGAGTTGGCTGGTCAGGAGAAGTGCTGCAGACCCTGAATAAAATGGCAACCAGTAAGTAATGTTGACTTTTTTCCCAAAGATTTTTGGCAGATTTTGAGCTGTCTTTAAACAGTAGAGACCGAATTAGTCCCTACTGTTTGAGGGTCTGAATTTATAATTCTTTTTCTGTCTTCTATTTGTGAGCCTAAATTATTGTTTTAATTTTGTTCACACAGTGATAATCGGTTAATAGGTATTTGGGACGTGGGCTTTTGCTGGCTTTGTGACATGGAAAATATGCCAGGGGTGATTGTTTCTTAGTTTTTTTTTTTTTTAATAGTAAAAGAAGTCTTGATTTTGAAGGTTATTAACTGTTGGCTTTTACTATTACTTGAGCTAAATTCTACAGATTAAAGTTATAGAGATGATAAATCTCTTAATCTTGCCATTTCTTTGCAGGTCTCCATGTATGTGGTGGGGTGGGAGTGCTACTAATTCTTTAGAATTTAATCTTAAATTGAGCTGATTAATTCAGGAAAAATTCTAATTAAACTGTTATTAAATGTGTACCTACTTGGCTCTGGCAACGATGAACAAGATGGACTATAGATTTTGCTCCTATGGAGTGTAGAGTCTAGTGAGAGAGACAGGTGTTCAAAAGCACACACAGGTATGAATGCACAATGATTAATTAGGATGATTTCTATGAGTGAAACTTAGAGTGGTCTATGAGAATGAGCAGAGAGTATTTAAGGGTTTAGGCAGACTTCTAGAAGGCGGTGCCTTTAGAGAAGCCACTGAGACTTATAGGATGAGTAGGAATTCCGTAGGTTGGGCCCTGAAAGAAGGGAGCATCACGTGCAAATGTCCAGAGATAGGCAGAAAGCGGCCTGGTGGGGGTGACAAGAATGGAAAACGGGGACTGAGGAACTAAGGAATGATGGTGTGAGCCAAGGGGGCAGTGAAGATAGGTGAGTAGAAGGCCTAGAGTGCCTCACCTCTGTTCTGACCCTTGCCTTCCTCTTTAGCCTTGTTGGGTGTGCTCCAACTTTTTTATAACTCCTCCAGACCCTTTGTGTCCTGGCCAGTCCTGCGTTTTTTCAGTCCTGAGGTTTGCCTTAAGTCCTCAGGACATGCCATGCTTGCTCTGGCCACAGGCACCTCCACAGAAGTGCCTTTTCCCGTAAGTATTACCCTGTCTGTATCCTGTGTTCACCCTCTCCCACCACACTCCCCACCACACCCCCCACTACACCCCCCACCACACCCCCACCACACTCACCCTTTTCCTTGAACCTCTACTCATCTTTCTGGTTCCTGGTTCCTTTTCAGATGTTGCCTCCCCAGGGAACCTCTCCACCCCCCAGAAGATCTCAAGTTGTTTTGTTAGCAGCGTGATTTTAACTATGTTTCTTCCCAACTGTTAATTCAGTTTTTAATGATGCAATCTTTTGGATGATTATTTGATTACCACCATAGACATATTTTGTAAGTGCCACGATAGCAAGACCGCATTTGATTTTGTCGTTTTAGGTTTCTAATATGTAGCACATAGTAGTTTTTGAATACATGAAGGACTGGGAATTCAGAAAGACTGAGATAAGAAACAATTTAGTTCAGCAGTGTTCAATCGTTTGTGATGACATATCCCATAAAAAGTTTTTTGATGTAACCTTAATATGTAAATTGGCTACACATTTTATATAAAATAAATAAGTGTATATTATAAAGCGCACGTAAAAAAGAAATTAATTAAGGATAAAATACTTAAGGTGTTGCTAATGACAGTGGAATCCTATTATCATCAATGAAAGTCTCAGGCCACTCTGGATAATGTTTTTTTTTTTTTGAGACAGAGTCTCACTCTGTTGCCCAGGCTGCAGGCTGGAGTGCAGTGGCTCGATCTTGGCTCCCTGCAAGCTCCACCTCCCAGGTTCAAGCGATTCTCCTGCCTCAGCCTCCTGAGTAGCTGGGACGACAGGCGCGTGCCACCATGCTTGGCCAATTTTTGTGTTTTTAGTAGAGATGGGGTTTCACCATGTTGATCAGGCTGATCTGGAACTCCTGATCTCGTGATCCACCCGCCTCAGCCTCCCACGGTGCGGGGATTACAGGCGTGAGCCATCACACCCGGCTGATAATGTTTATTATATATGACAGTGGTTGCAAATCCGTTTTTCAAATATTTTCAGATTTTGAATTTGAGGGACTGTTTCATGTCAGATTAAACTGAGTATTACTACTTTTCTCTAGTAAAGTGGTTAAGGAAGCACCAATAGAAATGAGCGATTTTAAGTTCACTGTTTTCTTACTCTTCTCTGGTGCTTGCATTAATAATGTATGGTATCTCTAGTTTCTTTAATGGTTTTAGAGCACTTGTCATTTGGGAAGGCTCATTGCATTGTAAGTACCCAATGTAACCTGTAATTCCACTTAAACGGACCTTCAGAACTACAAGTATACTGCTGTACTCTATAAACAAATCATGTCCACTCTTTATTATGTAGTTCCTAGTTTTTCTGAAAGATACCTCCTATACTAGACTGTCACATAGAACTGAGATAGAGACCAGATTAAGTCTCAAGTTATTTTCTACTTTATTAGATTAAAACATTCTTATGAAAAACCATCTTAATATTTTCATTCCATAACTCAATGCATGACTCTTGCTTGGTCCTTGGATGCCCATACCTGTTTTGGAGATGAGTGAACCAGTGCTGGAGACTGCCCCAGACAGATGATTATGATTCCATGCCGGAGGCTGAAATTACTGCAGAAGGAGAGGTGTTTCACAACGGTCTTACCTTTGAGCTGGTATCATGTATGACAGGAGGTGGCATTGGGGTAGGAGAGGGGTGGAGGAGGGGGCTCAGGACAATTCAAGCAGAGGGGAGCAAAAAGCATATTCATGTCCAAAGGTACAGAGATGTGTTGGAGGAGTCACATTCTGGTTGTGAGGGGTCAAGATGAAGGATTCGTATGTCCCCAAGAGGACCCACTATAGGAAAGATCTATGTGAACATGGAAATAACAAAAACAACAGTACTAGGGTCTTGCTCAAGTTTCATATGCTTTTAAAAACAGAAAAGGAAGGTACATAAAAATCCCCTTTATCTCTTCCCTTACCTTGCTTTTAGGAAAGGAATTGACTGAAATATAATTATGGAACCAAAGAGAAATAAATTTAAATGAAGGGTGGTAAGATATGATGGAGGTATGGTTTGTAAACAGACCGCCAGCCAAAAAAAAAGATTAAAAAAAAATTTTTTTAACTAATTAAAAACAAATAGAGATGAGGTCTCACTATGTTGCCCAGGCTGGTCTCAAACTCCTGGGCTCAAGTGATCCTCCCACCTTGGCCTCTGAAAGTGCTGAGATTACAGGTGTGAGCCCCTGCACCAAGACTAAATAATTTTATTTTAAAGGTCAACACTTCAGACATTCTAGAAAGCAATGGGCTTTCGCTCTTTGCTTTAAAGCTGAAAGAGTTCAAGCACACTAACCTATCATTAAAGAACTTTACCAGCTTTTTCTTTATTTTGCCATCCAGAGAATTGCAACTGACCAAATTGTCATCACATTTCTGATATTTCATATTATTCAAATGGAAAAGTTTTTTAGAATTTTTACATGATTTTCGTTATTGTCTATCCTTGTTAAGTTTCTTTAATGCAGAAGTGCATTGCTTTGCCGTAGATGGGGTATTTTGTTGTTGTTGTTTTGTTTGCTTTAGGTCTGTATGTTGATGTAGGTTGCTCCACCTCCAGTCCTTTTAAAGGAGAAGTAAGGCTCTAGCGTAGTAATTTGACTTGAATTATTCAGCTGCTTAATCTTTAACATCATTTTAAAATAGCCTATTTATGCTTCTCAGGGTTTTTAATCTCGTGCCAATTGTGCATTCAATGGGGTGAGATAAAATTCAAACCTAAAATCTTTTGGGACTGCCTTGCTTTGTAGCTGAAATTTTTTTGTTTTCTTATTGAGTTCTTCGTAAGAGAGTAAACTTTGAGAAAGTACCCCTGGAGTGACTACTAGTTGGAAGTGAATATGACTGACTCTTTAAGGTGATGTGTTTAGGTCCACGTAAAAGGTATATGTTTAAATGTTGTAAGAAATAAGGCAATATATCTGAGGGTGATTAGTAAGAAGGGCCTTGAGTGGCAGTTTGAAGGTGGTATGCTTAATTTGTTGTCCTGCAGTTAGATGTTTATGTTTTACTTACATCTCGTCTTTTCCCTCCACAGTTGTACAATGGTAGATGGAGTGATGATTCTTCCTGTGCTTATAATGATTGCTTTCCCCTCCCTTAGTATGGAAGGTAAGTGACTCACCATCCTTTTGGGTTAAGATAAGTATACTGTGATGTTTTTGACTACTGTAAACTGCTTCTTAATCCTATCAAATGTAACACACTTTTTATAGTAAGTATTTGGTGATTACTGACCATTTTGAAGTAAAATTTTATATACATTATATCTGAATTTTTACATACACTTTTTTTTTTAAATTAAACGTAACTTTCTACTTAAAATAAATATAGGGCCAGGGACGGTGACTCACACCTGTAGTCTCAGCATTTTGGGAGGTCGAGGCAGGTGGATCACCTGAGGTCAGGAGTTTGAGACCAGCCTGGGCAACATGATGAAACCCCATCTCCACTAAAATACAAAAATTAGCTGGATGTGGTGGTGGGCACTTGTAATCCCAGCTACTTGGGAGGCTGAGTCAGGAGAATTGCTTGAACCCTGGAGATGAAGGTAGCAGTGAGCCAAGATCATGCCATTGCACTCCAGCCTGGGTGACAGAGCAAGTCTCTGTCCCAAAAATAAATAAATAAACAAATAATACATATAAAGGAGAAATAAGAGAAAATTCTGTAATTAACAATAAAACATTTGTTTAAACAAACGCAAGGCCAGGTGCAGTGGCTCGTGCCTTGTAATCCCAGCACTTTGGGAGGCCGAGGCGGGCAAATCACTTGAGGTCAAGAGTTCAAGAACAACCTGGCCAACACGGTGAAGCTCCATCTCTACTAAAAATATGAAAATTAGCTGGCCATAATTGTGTGGACCTGTACTCTCAGATACTTGGGAGGCTGAGGTGGGAGGATTGCTTGAACCTGAGAGGTGCAGGTTGCAGTGAACCGAGATTGCGCCACTGCACTCCAGCCTGGGCAACAGAGGAAGACTCTTAAAAAAAAACAAAAACAAAACCAGCCCCAATGTATATATTACAGTGTAGCTGGGCGTGAGTCTACAAGAAGACATGATGAAGTAGTACATGCTTGCACCTGTATAGGTAATAATCTTCAGCATCTTTGAAAACAGATTGGTACTGGTGTGTTGTATTGGTGGCTTAGTCGTCACACATGGTCTCTTACCTTCAGTGATTGAATTTTCTGAATTGATGAACAAATTTTGGTAGAATTAAAAAAAAAAACAAACCATTGGCCCTTGATTTATATAGTAGTTATGTTTTTGGAATATTTAGTATACATTAAGACAGTGTAAATTGAAACTTTGTAAATTGAAACCAGTACCTAACTCTGTCATACATAAAAACACAATACATACATGTATGACAGAGTTAGGTACTGGTTTCAGTTCTACAAAGATTATTCATGAAAACGAATGCTCAGTGGGAGAGTTGATAACTTGTGGGGCATAGGCTATGTCTTGGCCTATTTGGGATGGCATAACCAAAAGTACCAGAAACTAGGTGGATCAAAAACTAAACATTTATTTCTCACAGTTCTGGAGGTTGGGAAGTTGGAGTCTGAGGTGCTGGCAGATTCAGTCTCTGGTGAGGGCTCGTTCCTCATAGACTGTGGCTTCGCTGTGTTGTCTCATGGTGGAAGGGGCTGGGTAGCTCTCTGGGATTGGTTTTATAACAGCACAAGTCCCAATCATGAAGGGTCTGCCCTCATGATCTAGTCACCCCAAAAGGCCCTTCTTCCTAATACCCTAACCTTGAATTATGATACTGGCATGAATTTTGGGGTAACACAAACATTCAGGCCATAAATGGCTAATTCTTAATTGTGTGACACCACCCAGGCATTTCAGGGCCTTTGGCGTCTCTGACCCTTGGTTACTTACTTTCATTACTCACCTTGTCATCCCCTCATTTCCAAAAAGTTGCTCAGGGATGGTCCTGCCCTACTTGAAAACAACAGAATAGATAAATCAAGAGAGAAAGGTAGTAAAAGTTACTCCTAATTCCCTTCACTTACATGTAATTGTTTTAACATGTTGGTATATATTTTTCTAGATACGGAAAGTCTAAACTCTACTTTATTGTGCACTGAGCAGTGCCCATTTTATTTTACAAGTGTTCCTCCATTAAGAGTGGTGCTTATTGTAGGAATCTCAGCCTCCTTATGATTGGATGGGACAGTAAGACTAATGCCCCATTACAGACTCTTTGGGGTATAGTGGTCTTCTTTAGATAATTGATGAGTTTCCAAGGAGGCATACAATTTGACAAGTTGCTATAGCCAACACTGTGAAAACATCAGTACTTAAAATACTGTATGTCTATTTCATTATATATCAGGTTAATAATATTTGATCTCCTTCCCATACTTATTGACATATATTATACTTCTCCATTGTCCTACGTGGTAGCTGCTCATTACATACAACATTTGAAATGTGGCCAATGAGTGGAAATATTCTGTAAATATAAAATATAAGCTGGAGTTTGAAGACAATAAAATGTAAATTCAGCTGTTTTTCCCTACTGCTCTGAGAAAACTTAGAATTACATTGGGTGGCTCACATTTTGTTTCTGCTGGACAGTGCTGTTATAGACCATTTTAGATATCTAGCCTATACCCTACTCTAAGCAGTGTTGTTAAAGATATTCCCATAATATGGCAGTTGTGTCAGTTAGTGCCAAGAAGGTATGGAAAATGATTCTGAGTGGCAGTGTTGAAGGAATTAATAAGAGGAAATGGGCTTGTATTAAAGCTGGGAGGATTTGATGAGTTAACAGTGGTTTTCAGTTGGGGGGTATTTTTATCCCCCAGGGAATACTTGACAATTACTGGAGACATTTCTAACAGTCAAGTTTCTAGGATTTTTTTTTTTAATGTCTTTTAAATTGCTAAATCATATGATTATTATTTAAAAATCTAAGGAGTGTTGAGAATTAAAGTCCCTCCAAATTTCATACTCTTCCATAGTTGCCATATCAATTCTGTATGATACTTTTGTTGTTGCTATTTTGGTGGTGGTGTTTGAGACAGGGTCTCAGTCTGTCACCCAGGTTGGGATACAGTGGTGCGATCTCTGCTCACTGCAGTCTTCACCTCTCAGGCTCAAGTGATCCTCCCACATCAGCCTCTTGAGTATCTGGGACCACAGGATTGTGCCACCACAGCTAGTTAGTTTTTTTGTATTTTTGGTAGAGACGGAGTTTTGCCATGTTGCCCAGGCTGATCTCCCAACTCCTGAGCTCAAGTGATCCACCCACCTCAGCCTCCTAAATTGCTGGGATTACAGCCTTGAGCCACCTTGGCTGGCCATCAGTTCTGTATGATATTCTGCCTTTTAATTTTATTCATTCATTCATTCTGAGGCAGAGTTTCACTGTGTCATTTGGGCTGGAGTGCAGTGGCATGATCGTGGCTTACTGTGGTCTCAACCTCTTGGGCTCAAGCAGTCCTCCTGCCTCAGCCTCTCAAGTAGCTGGGACCACAGGCAGGGCACCATGCCCGGCTGATTTTTGTGTTTTTTGTAGAGACAGAGTCTCTCTGTGTTGTCCAGGCTGGTCTCCAACTCCTGGGCTCAAGCAGTCCTTGCACCCCTGTGTCCCAATGTGCAGGGATTACAGACCTGAGCCACCGCACCCTACCTCTGTGATATTTAGCAGTTCACATGATATCATAGGTGGACCTGCAGGGTAGGCAGGGTATAAAAAAAGAGAGAGGAAGAGACAGAGAAGTGGAAATGTAGTCTAAGGAGAGAAGGAGAGGTGGAGAGAGAATGGGGAAAAGTCAGGGCGGAAAAGGGCAGTTACGGAGCAGTGTTAATAACCATGCCGTTACTGTTTTTTTCCCTGCTTTCAGCTCTTAAGCTGTCCAAGAATTTGGCAACTAACCTCTTAATGCCACAGTGAACACATGTAATAGATATAACAACTTAGTTCAGGCTGAAATGGAAATGGAAATAGATTGACACTCAGGTTTTGCTGTTTAATATACCACTACCACTAGGATGTTTACAAGTATGGTAAAGAGTGTATAATCCTTTAATTGCAATTGCTGGGTTTTTTTTGTTTTTTAAATAGAATATCCAGTGAGTGCTATCGCCTGGCGTACTCCAATCATAATAGCAGTGCCATTTTTCCTCTGACTCAGCTCCCTATTGTGTATGTGAGTATGCGTGTGTGTGTGTGTGTGTGTGTGTGTGTGTGTGTGTGTGTGTGT
>NW_016107325.1:2151298-2190590 GCF_001604975.1 Cebus imitator | reverse complement strand
CTGCAGTGCAATGGCACAATCTTGGCTCACTGCAGCCTCTGCCTCCTGGTTTCAAGTGATTTTCCTGCCTCAGCCTCCCGAGTAGCTGGGATTACAGGCGCCCACCACGACACCTGGCTGTTTTTTCAATTTTTAGTAGTGATGGGATTTTACCAAGTTGGCCAGGCTGGTCTCAAACTACCAACCTCGTGATCCATCCACCTTGGCCTTCCAAAGTGCTGGGATTACAGGAGTGAGCCACCACGCCCAGCCAGCATTTTGTTTTTATATATTTAGTAGGAAAATTTTAAAGACCAAAGAGAAACCCTATTTATAATACACTCTAGTATCCTCAACATTGGTTCAAAAGCAAATGTTAAGTACAGATACTCAACTAAAAGAGATAAGTGATGGGGCCGATAACAAAAATCTGTATAGCACTGAAGTTTGTCTACTACTAAGTGAGCTTTAGGCTACTAGGTTCAAAAGGAAATAGATCTATCTTTGATATTTATAGAACAGTTAAGGCATCCTATTGTCTGTGCCTTCATGAAGCTAGATCACATTCTTGGGGCATAAATAAGAGAGTTGTAGAGATTTTGTTCTAATACATTTTATTGGGTAGTGTACTTCTCTTAGTCCATTAAAAAAATAACTTTTATCCCTTTGTCTCCCAAATGTCTCATAAATATTGATTAGAAATAGTAGTAACACTTCAAAGATTAGTTCTAAAACAGCAACTTTTTTTTGTAGAGTTTGAGTGTACTTCAGAACATTTCTCAAGTTCTATGGAATCCTAAATGCTCTGGGCAAAAATTTTTTCAGCACTTAGATTTGGAAAATGCTTTCCAGTATAGCTACCTGTTTGATGATGATAGGCAGTATTTAATGAGTGCTTAATATGCACCAGATGTTGGGCTGGCTTTCATGCATTATTTCCTATAATCCTTGCAAGTGTCCTCAGAAGATAGATTTTTTTGGATGTGCGTTTGGATGGGTTAAAGCTCCTGCTTAAAGTTACGCGGCCAACAAGAGGCATCATATTCTTTGAGGAATGGTGTTTAAGAGCTTCAGTCGTTATCAGTCCTCTTCAAAATTTTGCAATTTTTTTTGTGCCCTAAATTAGCTACATCCACATTCATATTACGTCTGGTGCATGCTAGAATCCAGCTCAATCCAGTTTGTTTGAGAGGGTGAGAAGAGAAAATTGTAATAGCAAATGATGAGGCCCCTTCACCTGGGGTTGTGTTTCTTACTTCTCTTGTCTCTCCTACCAGTAATCATTTTTCATGTTCATTATATATACAACTCTAGCTGCAGGAAGAGTTTTATTTGCTCTCATAGAGAAGAGCACTTGAGTCCTAATTACCTGTATATCCTTCCCTTTCCTTCCCATTAATAAGACTAATCATGCTCTAATACTACTATTATGCCACCAGGGTGAAGGCAGAGCCTCCATGTTTGGCTTTTCTTTTGTCCCTGTACGCATTTGCTGGTGAAGACTATGACACAATTACTTTAAAGGGAATATTGCTCCTTTGGAAATATTTCAAAGCTGAGACAACCCACATTTTATTAAATTTGTAAGCCACCATTAGATTTTATTAGCAAGGAACACCAGACTTAGGCAGAGTTTTTTCACAGGAGATTTTGGCCTGTCCTAGAGAAGACTGCTAGGTACTAAATTATTTTCTGAGTTAACTTGATTTTAGTGTTTCCAAAACCATCACTACTCAGACTTTCCAACCCCACTACCCAATGAGGGAAGGAAGGAGATAACTTCAATGGACTTTTTGTTAGGGTTACAAAGGTGCCCCTCTTTGCTACTGGGGAGAATAGAATAAGCC
This sequence comes from Cebus imitator, assembly GCF_001604975.1. Taxonomy (NCBI): domain Eukaryota; kingdom Metazoa; phylum Chordata; class Mammalia; order Primates; family Cebidae; genus Cebus; species Cebus imitator. The sequence continues at coordinate 2,188,764 of NW_016107325.1, read as the reverse complement.
TTTCTTTGATTTTCTCATTATTAAAGATTCAGGAAGTTCTTGAAGGGGTGAATAAATGTAAGAGAAATAGTATTAAATTTGTTGCTCTTATTTCTTGTTACTGTCATTTATCTCTTGTTCAGAATAAAATCTTTTTCTTTGGCATAACATCAGTTGGAAGATGTTTTTAGGAAGAGAGAGATGACATACACTAAGCCATTTGCTACTTCTGGGACCTAGAATGTAAATATCTGCTGAAGCATCATACTTTTTAAGACACTGCTTTTTTATTATCCAATTTTCTTGTGTTACAAAATGATCCTATATTAGTTGGTGCAAGGTGAGCTGTGACAAAGCTTCCTTTTAGCCTTTCCTTCCTGAAAAGTGTTTGTTTCAGCCATAGGTAGTTAAACTAGCACGACATTCTTTTTTTTTTTTTTTTTTTGTAGACAGTATAAGAGGGGTATGGATAGCAGTAGGGTATGGAGGGATGGTAAAATCCATTCAAAGAAAGTCAAATATTGAACAGATGAGAAAACAAATTCAACAGCCGAGATTTCCTTGTCGTCAACAGTGTGCAGTGCAGTCACTGCTAAGTGTTCTCTTTTATAAAGACAGGTCTCCAGCATGAGAGGATGAATGCCATCTCCTCTTTATGGAAAATCTTGTAAAGCAGAAGGTTTGTAGGCATGTCGTATATGCCACTTTCACTCTTGAGAAAGGAGAACAAGGAAAATAAAACACACTTAAAAATTAATTTGCAACTCTTAAAAAAAACTGCCCTCCGGAACTTTCCTCTGCAGCCTGGGATGACCTCAGGCAAGCTTCCATAGATAATGGTTATTCCTAATGGCCATAATGACTCAGAACTCATGTTGTCATTCCAGGATAGTATAAGACACAGGTGAGGTGGCTTTCAAACTTTTGACAGTGACTCACAGGAAGAAACATTTTGGAGTAAGACCCACTGCATAGAGAGTGCCCACACACATCTGAAATGAAAATTTCATGAAACAGTAATCACTCTTACTGTGTTTAATGTGCACCTATTTCTTGTCTTTTTAAATGTAATTCAGTTTTATTTCACTTAAAAAGACAGAAAGAAACCTTGTCTTAAACTACGGAGTTGATTTTGCTAGCCAGTAGTGGGTCATACCCCATATAGAAATTAAGAAAGACAACACCAGTCTGCTTCCAGGGTTCACTACACAGAAGTTCCTGCTGCCCTCATGTGATAGCTCTGACACCTGACCGTAGGTTATTGGTGTGTTCCCAACAAAGCTGGCCTAGAACCTTTTATTTTTTTCACAACTCCGCGTAGCCTGACCATCCTTTCTCTCTAAGCCAGTGGTGATTTGGCAGGAAGAGGGAAGTCTACATTTGCACCTTCTCAGCCTGTGTCATAACATGGGAGCAGCTGCGGCCTGATTCTCATCGGCTGAATCTGAGCTCTGCAAGCAGGGTGTTTCTTAGAGCCGTGGTTAATGCTACATCTAATTCTTCGTTGTGGGCTAGAATAGAACATGGACTTTCCTGAGAATGTGTATGTGGGATGTGGGAAGGAGAGATGTGGGAAGGAGAGAAACAATAAAAGGAAGAATGAGAAATTGCGCTTGGGCGCATGGTGGTGATATTCACCTTAAAAAAAAACCCTGCCAGTATTTTTTGAAATTGGTGATTTGGGGACTTGGGGTGGGGCTGGCCCCTTTTATGTTTTGCTGCATTTGTTTTGTCTTCTGAATTAATGGTACCTACACCAAAATAGTTTCAGTTGAAAAACAACAAGAGTAAAACAGAGATTCATTCAAAAAAGTTATAAAGAATGGATAGGAAAAAAATTACAGTGCAGTTTAGAATTTGACTCTTCTGATATATATAACACTGCAGTGTACCATGTAGACTTACAGTCACGATTTCTTTTCATCTTTAACTTCACGTCCTAGTTCATACGCTTCACAATTTCAGTTTTGCAAAGGGTTAGGATAATGTCTGACATAGTATTGATGGTCAGAGTCAAAGAGTATGTTCGTAAAGGAAGGCTTTGGCCATGCATAGGAATCAAGCCTTTCTCAGGAAAGAGATGAGGCCAAAGCACCATCATTAGTCATCCTCTGTTTCACTGCGTCCCTGTGTATTTTCTCCCTCACCTCTCTGTGCCTGTTGCCACCTGGTACTATGGAGACAATAATGGTCCCACCATAATTGCTGTGAAGAGTCATAAGACGACATGCAGAGTGCCCAGCACATAGTGAGCCCTAGAGCGTGAGAGGCCAGAACATGGAGGTGTCCATTGTTTTATCCCTGGCGTCTAAGACATTGCCTGGTATGCAGTTGGTGCTCAATAAGTATTTGACAACTGAACAAATAATGTTGGCTAGGATAATAATTACGGTAATAGAAAAAAGATAGTATAAGAGACACAGGGACTGATCTGGGCTAATCACATGCACTCTTTCAAATAATTATGAGTTTGGGAAAAGACGAACTTGCATTCTTTTAATCAATTTAAATTAACAGAAGTATCAGTTGACAACGCTGGTGATATAAACATAAACAAGAAGTGGTTCCTGTTTCAAGAGGTCATGGTCCAGCTAGATAAAGCAGAGGTCACAGCATAGCATGAAGGGTATGGACAGAAGAGGCATTCATCCCACATGGAGCTGGGTTTGGGGCTGGTGATGCAGGGAAGCTGAGTTTTGAAGGATAAATAGCCATTAGACCAGCAGAGGAGGGACTAAGAGGGACGTGGCAGGCAGGGAAAGGGTGAAGTCCAGAGATGTGAGACCACGAGGGATCGCCAAGTCATGAGACGGAATTAAAGTTGAGAGTTGAGCTGGCAGAACCTTGTGCAAAGGTGTTTGTCTTCTATCCCGAGGGCAGTGGAAAACTGTGGAGAGATTAAGTAGGTGCAGTTTCTATGTTTTGAAAGAGTGGTGTGTGATGAAAGTGGAACATAGAGTGTGGCAAGATGAGAAGTAAAGGGATGGGAAAGCCTCATCCTCCTGCAGTTTAGGGGCAGGCAGGCACACACGCTCCGTTTTCAAAGGCATCCCAACTGTAGCAACACAAAACAAAACAAAAACAAAGCCTTAGTGCGAAAGTAGAACTGTTACAGGTGGCTCACAAATGACAGTAACAACAGTGACAAAATAACAATCATCTAATAATAATGCTATTGCTAGTTTTGTTCTGAAAGCAGAAGCCAGAGCTGCTGACTTTTCTAGCAACTTTTGCAGGACATTTAAATCCCTCTAGCTGGCCCTTTGTTCCTGTGTTGCCATGGAGTGTCAATAAGCCCAGCTCAGAATAACCCAGGCAGTGAAATGAGAGGTGCAGCTTGCTCACTGGCATGTTGGCTGGCCAGGTTACACTGTTTTCATTGCTCCCGTCTTGGGAGGAGCACTGGGCAGCTGGTTGCCCTGGCAGCTGTGAAGGTGTATGTCTCTTGGCTGCCCAGAGTTTGAAACGGAACCAAAACTTGGCTGCCTATTGAGCATGTGCAGCTTCTGACCAAGCTGATAGCAACTGAAAATAGCCCACTGAGCACCTGTCCCTTGTACACCAGCCCCTGGCCGACTGCCATTTAGGACAATGTGGACTTACTCAGTAGACAGGTGAGGTGCTGAGCAGAGTTTAATGGTTCTTAGGAAGATCTTGGGAACTGGCCTTACTTAAAAGAAAGAAAAAAAGCAGCAGGCTTCTGATCAGCTCCATTTGGTGCTCCGGGGTTAATGGGTGGCCGTACTGGCCCTGTATGTACAGTATGTGCCTGAAGACTTCATAGCCTTACTCAGCCAAACAGCGGTCCGGTAAACTAAGTAAGTTTTCTCTTGGAGGGAAAGGCTTTCCTAAAAGTCTCCTAGTGGTAGCCATCCATGGTTTATACAGCCTTAGCTTTAGAAAGTTTTGGAGTTAAACTGTTTAGTTTAATTTTATACCTGCTCTTTAATCCCCAGTGATTATTAGTCAGTCATTTCTACAAGGTGTCTCTTTGCTAGATTGTTATTTCTCAGTAGTCCAAATGTGGGCACAAGTAGAACCACAGAATAGAATCCCAGCATGTCAGGAGCTGTCTGTTCCCTTTTGGGATTTCTTCCATTTCCTTCCGGACTTTCATCTCTTCGGTGGGCTTGCCATTATTGGACAGACTTGGTGGCCAGTGTGGATGGAAGCAGGCTCTGGAAGGAAATGCTTCTGAAATGACTGGTGGCATTAAAGCTGCTATTTAAAAGTGACCCTTTGTAGATACTTGGGTTATCTTTAGGTTGTCAGTGATCTGCAGCTACAGGAGCCAGAGGGAATCTGCGGAAACTCTTGCTTGTTGCTCTCGCCTGGATTTGTGTTTAGATATTCTTGCTCCCCAGCCAGTGGCCTCGTGACACATCTCAGATTTAGCTGGCTTTCTTCTGCCAAGGTTCAAGATGATTGTGGAAGCTGGGAATGGTTTGCCATGGCACAGATTGAAGAGGAGAGATTGTGTGTTTGAAAAGCCAGTTCTGGTTCACAGCACTCAAATGAGACGCTTTCTGTTTCTACCTGGAGTGTAGACACCTGGAGTCTTTCTGTGGGCTCAGGGGTAAAAAAGAACAAGCTCAACATGACTCACATTTAACTGTTTCGTGGAGACTGTAGGATCTTTATTCTGTGACCGATAAGCCAGTCTTGTTCAATATGTTAAACTGGAGAATTAATGAATTATTTTGGACTGTATTAATTAGACTGATAGGGGAAAGAAGACACGTAAAACAAAGATCAAGTTATAAAGGCTTTCATACAGAGGCACAAGCATGTCTTCCTGAGACTGAAGACATGGGATTCCTTTCTTCATTAACCTTTCATGGAGTTCTAGACTTGCTAGGGCCTTGGGAAATGAGTGGAGAAATTGGAGGATAGGGAAGTAGCATTATCAGAGGCTTGGGCTCTGCCCTGTTTTTACCCTTTTTACTTTTATTTTAAAATCTCTTTGGCTTCCTCTAGGATGAAAAGTAAGTACAGTAGCCCCCTACTTATCCATGGGGAATATGTTCCAAGACCTCTGGTGGATGCCTGAAATTACAGATAGTATCGAACGCTATATATACTATATCTTTTCCTTTGTCTAGGATAAATTTTAATTTATAAATTAAGCACAGGAAGAGATTAACAACAATAACTTAAAGTAAAATAGAACATTTATAACAATATGCCAGCATCACCACTCTTGTGCTTTGGGCCAGTTATTAAGTAAAGGAAGGGTTCCTTGATGGCAAACGGTAATACAACGGCAGTGGATCTGGCAGCCGAGACAGCTGCTCAGTGACTAGCAGGAGGGTAGCATCTGCAATGTGGATACGCCGGACAAAGGGCTGATTCACGAACTGGGCAGGACGGAGCTGGACAATGTGAGATTCCATCACGCTGCTCAATCAGCACGCAACTGAAAACTTAGGAAATGTTCATTTCTGGAATTTTTTGCTTAATATTTTTGCACTGTGGTTGACGGCAGGTAACGGAAATAGTGGAAAGTGAAACGGTGGATGAGGGACTACTGTAGTCTGGAAGTGACTTTGTTCCCTCTGTGCTTATCTCTGGGGTAGGAAAGGTTGTAGAACGAGGGAAGGGGAGTTTACCTAAGGGAGGACATTTTCACCTTTAGCTGTGGGTGCCACAGTGCCTAAAGGCTGCATTTCAAGACTTGTTAAACACATTGAAACCCTGTACAACTTTTGAAGGATTTGTCTCTGTGGTTTGAAAGCTTCCAGAAAGGCTGTAGGGGTGTGGTGGAGGCTTGCCGATGGTAACCAGAGCCAATCTTGGCCACCTTGGAGGAGGCGCAGTCCCTGAATCCCAGAGAAAGAGGTAGAGTAGGACACAAGGAAAGAGAAATCGAAGCAGAGGACTAAGCGCAAAAGCCATCGGTTTGTTCTTTCTCCACTGTTCTGTCTATCTAGAGCCCATTGTTAAGTGTTTCCTGTAAAACCAAAATTCTCACTGGAGAGCCCAGGTAGGAAAGCCTCACTGAAATGCCATACACTGTCTGGTTAGCCTGAGGAGGTGGGGGAAACAACGAAAAGTGAGTCTGCAGAATCAATATTTCTTCCTGTAGTGTGAACAGTTTCCAGCCAGAGACATTCAAGAGATGGAACCGCATTCCTGGCTCTCTCCTGAGACTAAACAAGGAATGACTTCTGAAATGTTTACAATTCACTGGGACTTTCTTCCCTTGTCCTCCAGAGTATGCTACTGTCTCTTACTCTCCCTGTAACGGGAGCTTCACTGAGACATGGGCATTGGCACATATGCTGAGGAGACAGTATTTTTTAGTTTCTAAAGTATTCCGCAGTAGGCAATTCCCGGTAGGCCTTGTAATCCTTTGTTTCTCTGAAGCAGAGATTCAAGAAGTTGAAAGACAAAATGAAGAAAGGGGTCATTATTTTCTCCCATATTAAAGAGTTGTTTTACAGACATGCTGCATTTGTTAAAGCCAAGTCTTGGCTACATTCAGAGAATCATAAAAAGCATGGAAAAGACAGACCAATATTGTCTTAGGTCATTACCCCACAGCGTTCTTTAATTTGTTAGTCACTTGAACACAGGCTGAGTTTTTTGGCTTCTAAATAGAAGGTGTGGTTGCTGCAATAGGCTTAATTTACAGGGATTATTTCAGAGACAGGGAGTCAGCCCAGACACAAAATAAACAGATGGCACTTTTTTTTTTCTTTTTTCCTCAGCTTCAGCAGTTCAAATGCAGGATGACTTAGGACTCCTTATCACCTTCAGCAGAGCAAGAAGGGGAAAATGATGTAATTCACTCTTCCCCACTCCCTACTGAAGGTGCCATTATTTCACTGATAGGGAAAAAATATGGCAGCAAAGACCAAGGAAAAAATGACAGCAAAGAGCAGGGGCAGCTTTATCTCTACTAAGCAGCCAAGTCCTGCACTGACCCCTCCAAGCTGATGAGTTGCAGGCATGTGTTGTGTTTTGATGATTCTAATCATCGTAGCCCAAAGTTCTCAAATCAACCATCCAGAGAAGGACCACCCACAGAGCCCAGCTGTCCTATTAATGTATTAAATAGTTCCTCATTTTTTAAGGAACATTTGTATTTTACCTGTTTCTTTTAACAAACTAACAAGCAAACAAAAAACCTACCACACCACATAAAGTACTGATTTTCTATATTCGTGAGCCCAAGTAGGTGAACAGATGTGACGGTATGGCAAGCTCCTCTAGGAAGAAATGGTTTGCACAGGCACGCCGGCTTGGTGACTAAACCTTACCTTAAGATCTGTGCTGACATTTAAAGACTTCATGGGCTAAACCTGCTCTGAAAACCAGCATCAGGTCTCTTCCCATCTCTAAATCCTTTCTGTGAAGGGAAAATTCATTCCGAAGCAAAGAGTCATCAGGCTTGGACTCCTGCCAACCACTGAGGCTGTTGTGGGGCATGTAATGAATGGTGAGCAAAGTGTTAATGGATGCAGCTCACCCTCATGGAGCTTACAGCCTATAGGAAAGGTGACATTCAATGGCCATGCAGACACAAGTATGGCTGTAACTAACGGGGGTTCCTACTTTAAATTTGGGTGTGTGAACAGAGGCTTCTCTGAGCAAGTAACATGTCAGGTGAGATCTGCACAGTAGATTGGCACTAAGTAGGTGGAGAAGTGTTGGCTGGAGGGAAACAAACTTTCAACATGGAAGGAATTCCATACTTACAAGGACCTGAGATTCCCTAATCAGAAAGAAGAGGCCTTTTAAGAACTTTCAGTAACTGAAGAGGAGGCTGAAGAGCCTGCAGGGATCAGGTCAGCCAGCACTTGTAGGCCAGGTTAATGACTGATCTCCATTTTGAGCGTGATGGAAGCCCAAGAGAGTCAGGCTTGTGCACCTGAATGAAAGGGAATGCCATTTCCTGAGGCAGGGAACACTGGAGGAGGAACACATCTGGAGTTCAAAATCTTCGAACTTTTTGTTGTTGCTGTTGATAATCAGTTCATATGCAATCTTAGTTGAATGACTCTATTTGCTCTCATAACTGCTGAAATACATTTTCGTCTTGGCTTTACAACTTAACTGTCAGTCTCTCAGATAAGGAAAAAAAATGATTTGAGTTCCCTAAATGAATGTTTTATAATGAGAGATTATTTAGGCACTGGGTGTATTTTATCCCTGAGCGTGTAGCCAGTCCTCTTGTCAGAGGATCAAATGCCCTTTACTAGGCACTCCGGATGGACCTTTGTGTTTCTGTCTTAGGAGCAGGCTTGCTGGCAATGATACCTAGCATTGCAAAATCCTTCTTAAAGCCTTTGTTTAATGCCAGAGATCTCAAATGCTTTCAGATTCTGGAGAGGTGCCAAACCGTGCTCCCGGATTAGGAGACGATGGAAGGACTCCCATAATCTATAAACCTCATATAAGCTTGCCATTTCAAATGAATGAATTGTTTAGAGTTATTGGAAGGAGTCCAGGGATACTTGAGTTCCTTTTTTAGCTCTACAAATTCTGAGCTATTGGACTTTTATAATTACAGTCTAATTTCTGCATTATGATGTGTACTACTTTGAGAGGTGAACTTGTAAAAAATTCAGCCTGTTCCCTTTAGCTGTCCTGTAGGACAGATCATGGCCCTGGGCCGGTTTACTTGTACCATTTTCTTATTTGTCTTTTATGTCAAAGACATTAGTGGGACATGTTGGTTTTTGTGCACCGTTTAGAGACTCAGTTTCAGTGCCTTAAAGCATTGCAGAGTGCATAACTGGGCAGGCGTGAATAGGTAAATCCATAGGGTTGTGATTGCTAAAGTCCCACTGAAACAGAAATGTGAATACTTTTACCGTGAAATACAAGATGATACCAAACTGTGGACAGTGTCTAAAAGTCCACGATGCTCTTTGTTCTGCTGCCCCGTCGGCCAGTCTGGCATTAGACTTGGAGGAGGTGTGCCCAGATGGTGAACTGAGTATTGTTCAGAGCAGGAAAAATCTTTTTAACGAGATGGCCATGGTGAACTCCTGGGATTCCCAGCCTGCACTGCTGGTTTGCAGAGCCAGCCTCGTATTCTCCCTGGTGGCACCGAGGCAGTCTCTGTTTGTGGTCAGAATTCCCTGCTGTTTCCAGCCAGCCCAGGCTGTGAGTGTTTTCACACGGCTCTGGCTCTGGTGATACAAAGGGCACACAGTGCCAGCCATAACACTGAGTAATGCCGGGAGGTGCCTTCTAGAACAAACAATGTGGGTGAGCTCTGCAGAGAGGGAATACCTCTGGCTTGACATTTAAATTACTGAATTATTCAAATGAATGTCAATTTGGTAGAGTAGACTTTCTGCCTTCTGCCAGGGCACTTCCTGGATATTCGCACAGGCAAGTGTAAAATACTTTACATCAGATATGGCGCTTCCTGTCAGGACTGTTGAAAATCAGTCACAGAAATGTGATTATCTGTTCCTTAGTGTTTCTTGATGTCTGCTGTATTTATATCACAGTCTGAAAGATTAGGAATCTACACACCCATACCTGTGGCCCTGAGAGTGGTTTTGGGATCATTCTTGAACCCCACCCCCACTCCCACACCAAATAAAATATCACAGGCCCACACATGTCATGCTTATTCCTAAATTTGACAAGACTAAAAAAGTGAGTCATGGGCATTTTGAGTCCTGCTGTCTTCTTTAGAAATACGGATATTAAGATCTGAGAATGCCATGACTACCTTGCTTTTAACCTTGTTAACTTAGTAATTCTAGTTCAGAAAATCCTTCCATCTACTCCACTCTGTCAGATGAAATTGCCAAAGTGGCATGTAGCGAATGTGAGTGTGTGCATGCATGTGCGTGCACTTGTGTGGTCATTCTGTCATTCTTAGGAATTTAGGGTCTTCATTTATATTTGGGTATATATAAAAAATAAATACATGAAGGACTTTTCTAATTAATCATATGGGAATATACAAAGTAAGAAGATTGAACGGTAGATGAGGAACAAAATAGGAAAGAGAAGTTAGTGAAGGTTTTGTACTTCCCCGTTAGCTAACTATCGGACTCAGCTCACGGTTCTTTCATATCAGAGATTAAGTTAATTATTACATATCATTAACCAATGTTGTCTTTCCTTGCCTTTTTCTCGACTGTGGAGGGTAGGGTAGATGAAAACCCTGGTATTTGACATCTTACTGAAAAGAATCACCAACTTACAGGTAATTAACTCCTGGTTGTCTACATACAACTACAGGAAGTATAGAAAGAGTTTAAGTAGAGTGCTTAATAACCAAATGAATCCCTTTGACTTAGTTTGCGACCCTGAAGGATTAAAGCCTAGGTACCCCACAGAGTTAGGTATAATGAGTTGAATTTTACTGACGGGGATATTTACTCGAGGCTGTCACGTCAGGCAAAACGCTTTAGGTTATAGTCCAAACGTTTGTCAGGCCGCCTGCATAGCCTGTCAAAAACTAGAGACCCTGGAAAAGCAGTGCCTCTTCCTGCATCTGTGGACTTGGAGTTTAGTTTGGGATGGAACTTTAAAAACAGAGTTAATTTTGAGAGCACATTAGAGAAATGATTGTTGTTGTTACTTTATTTTTTTAAAATTTGGCATTTTTAAATTACAACCACAGGTGTCCTTAATCCTTTGGTTCCCTGGACTGTCCATTTCTGGAGGACCACTGAGCGGGCTCTCTCTAGTCTAGGGTTGCTGGTTTATTGTTATTCTTAGCAGCCCATACGTGCAGCGGGCTGAGTAAATCATACTCGTCAATTCATTATCAGTCCATGAACAGCTCTCTCCTACTTTATTTTTATTTTGCTCCATCCCAGCACTAACGCCTTACTCCCCAGACCAGCGTCCACAGGCACATACTCTTAAATGGGTTAGGTATCTGTCCTGGGGTATCTATGATCTTTGAAAAATACTCAGGATTTTAAAATCTGTATTTGTGTTTCAAATTTACATAAATTGCATTATTTCAGTTTTTAGCGTAGTCTTTTCAGTTCCCTGCTGTAGATCACAAGTGAATTAGTCTGACACCATGAACTCTCCCTGTCACCCCACCCATCCACTTCCCTCCAAAGAATCATCACCTGTTGGGCAGCATAGTTGGCAGCCCTCAGCGTGCTTTGTGCCATTCAAGAGTGGCAAGCATGTCTAGACTCCCTGGAAATATTATCTTTCAGCTCTCTTTTGGCAAGTGTAAACTTTTTGCTGGATTATGTCAACAGATATATATGTTTCTCATCCTCATAGAAATAGATTGTTGCTGGAATTTCCTTCGGATTTCTCCAAGCAAAGAACATAAAGACTATCTCTTTGCTCATTAAAACTTTTGCTCATTAAAAATGTTTGAGGGCTCTTGATTCTCAGGGGTGAGACTGGTGACATACATAGACTGTCAGCGGCTATTTTGGATTTTCTGCTTTCAGGCATGTCTTTGCTCTTAGATGAGCCCCTTGTGGTTTTCAAAAGAACTGGCAAGTCAATTATAAATAGAAGGCTGTGTCTGTGTGTCTGCATGCACTTACTCTGTGGGCCGAGGCACCCACATTATAGTGGGCAGTGAACTATTTTTCCACTTCTTTGAAGAGGGAAGAAGAAAGATTAAGAATGCTTTTCTCTTTTTGAGATAACCCACATCTCTACACACACCCACACAAATCTGTGTAAATGAACTTGACATTTTCAAAGACCTTACCTTAACGTCTCCTCTGGAAAGCACAGCCACCCGACCTGTTATTTTAAGAAAGAAGCATTTATCTCACAGACTCACTACTGAGGGTTCAGGGATTAAGGCAGCTTCTATATGCCATAGACCTTTGAAGGGAGCTCTGAAAGCTGAGTTTCCTTATATGAACAGTGCTTCGACAAAAGTGGCCTCAACTAACTAATCAGTGGCCTCTAGGACTTGGCTGTTTACATTTTATCCACACTTTCCTTCCCCACTAGTAGAAACTGTGAGACCAGCAAATCTAAACTAATCATTCTGACAAGGGAAGAGGAAAGAGTAACGTGAAAATGAAACTGCAAATTCCTATTCTCAGAAAGAGACAATTGAGTGGAGTGATTAGGTGTGCTTCCCTCTTCATCCATTTCTGCTGCTCTTGCCACTGCACCTTGAGTGCACCAGGTGTGGATTCTTCCTGTGGTCCTGCTTGTCACCTTATTTTTCAAACATTGTTCAATTCTCTTTGTCTCCTTGTACCCTTGTTCTCCATATTTGGCACCAGTTTTTTTGTTCCTGCTAGTCAAAAACTCTGAAGCAGCTATTAATTTCCACTATCATCTATGTAAACTTCAGTGTTGCCACTATTGAAAAAGTTAGTCTAGGCATCTAGCTGGAAATACTGGTACCATGGATTGTAATTATAGATTGTGAATTCTTGCAAACTCTTTTTTTTTTTTTTTTTTTTTAAGACAGTCTTGCTCTGTAGCCCAGGCTGGAGTGCAGTGGCGTGATCTTGGCTCACCAAAACCTCTACCTCATGAGTTCAAGTGATTCTCCTGCGTTGGCCTCCTGAATAGCTGGGCTTATAGGCACGCACCACCGCACCCAGCTAGTTTTTGTATTTTTAATAGAGATGGGGTTTTACCATGTGGGTCAGGCTGGACTTGAACTCCTGACTTCGTGATCTGCCCCCCCCGGCCTCCCAAAGTGCTGGGATCGCAGGCGTGAGCCACTGTGCACAGCACAAACTCTTACTATATTATACGTTGAACATCCTGGATCCCAAAATCTGACGTTTGAACTGCTCCAAAATCCAGACCCTTTGAGCATTGACCCAATGCTCAATAGAAATGCTCATTGGAGCGTTTTGAATTTTGGAGTTTTGGAAATGAGGTGCTCAGCCGGTATAAATACAAATATTCTCTAATCCAGAAAGATTTTAAATGGAAAACATTTCTAGTCCTAAACATCTTGAGTAAGGGATACTCAGCTTGTCGTAGATTTCTGTCATGTGGCTTCAAGAATGTCAGCATTCCTTGTTTTACTAGTTGGTGGGGATTTGTACAGAGCTAGCAAGAATTGGTATTAATAGCTGCCATATATTTAGGAGTGTTTTTTTTTGGAATAGAATAAAGGTGATAAATATTATGTTCCAGTAAAACATTTTATTTTGATGCAGTAATTGGGATCTGAGAGCCAATCAAGCGGAAGGTTATATGAACACCATAGGGGGAGAAGCTCATTTTCAGAAGTCTATGAGCAGGTGATAGCCAATCTTTGTCTTAATATGATCTAAAAGGGTACACAACTTATATAAATGAATTGCTACATTGAGAGGCAAGTATTATTTGTTGGTTGGTTAAGCGACAATCACAGAATGTGGACCTCTTGGTCAGTGATGATGCTTAGCTTGACTTTCTGTTTGATAGAGGTGTTTGGAATGATCATTCTCTCAATGAAGGTGAAACTCATGCAGTAATTCTTGTTTCCCCTACCTTTCTCTCCTTTGCAGATGAGATGCCCAAGGTCAACCCCAAACTCTACATGTGTGTGTGTGAAGGCCTCTCCTGTGGTAATGAGGACCACTGTGAAGGCCAGCAGTGCTTTTCCTCACTGAGCATCAACGATGGCTTCCACGTCTACCAGAAAGGCTGCTTCCAGGTTTATGAGCAGGGAAAGATGACCTGTAAGACCCCACCGTCCCCTGGACAAGCGGTGGAGTGCTGCCAAGGGGACTGGTGTAACAGGAACATCACGGCACAGCTGCCCACGAAAGGTTCTTGTGGACTTTTCTATTTTGAGATCAAGGGGTTTTGTTAGTGTTCTCCTGAGTCTGTGTGGGTTAAAGATCTAAGTAGCTACGAGGCATTCCACCTACATTTCGAGCCAGAGGCGAAGAGCTACAAGGAAGGTAGCCTTGGGTGAAGAAGAGAAAGGACCACCAGCCTTTTGGCATCTAAAAGAAGGATGGGCATTTTGGGGAATGTAAACAAGGTGACGTCCATCTTCGGGACAGCTTGGCTGACCAGTTAGCTCTCTCTTGGTTGCTGTGACTCAGGTGAACAGCTCCCAGTACCTTTTTATGTTACGAAGCCATGATGTTATTCATAATTTTTGAAACAATTCTGCTCGCACATACTCATCTCTATGTCAGGTGTGTAGGGAGAAAGTGGAACGGACTGATGACTGAGTGGAATGCCTTTCCTGTTTTATGAGGAAGGAGACAAAAGAAGGCTCACTGACCTCTTCTCCCATATCTGATGCCCAGTGACCTATCACTGACACTAGAAGCAGGATGAGATTTCACACAAACCCTGTAGTTTATGTGGAATCTTCTCTCCACCATATTCAATACAGATTGTATATGTATATGGAAACCAATCCTCCTTTGAAACTGTTTCCCTGTTAAATGAGCCCTAAATTGCATAAATAGTCTGCAACTATTAATGTAGACTCATTCTAAGCCAAATTTATTCTCTTACCATATAGTACATTTTTAATAGGTTTAATTATTTAATTTTGTACTCGGAAAAAAGAAACAAACCAAAAAGTGGAGGAGTGGTAACAAGCAGCATCCAAACCAGAAATGTCAGCCAGCAAGGAAGGAGACAGAAGAACAAAAAAGCTGATGCAGGATCATGTTCTAGTAATTTTGAAGTTATGGTGATGACTTGAAGGCATATAGAAAAGGTTAAATTTTGACAAGCAAATAGGATTGAATAATAAAAAAAAAAGGATTTTAAAATAGATCAAGTATTGCTTCTTGGCCTTTTAGCTAAGATCAAGTGTAAAATAGATCAAGTATTTACATGGTTAAAACTAAAAGCGTCCTTGATGGAATAAAATTTACTGTTTGTGAGTTAAATTTTTATTAATTGAGTGGATAGACATGAAGAAATGTCTGAATTCATACAAAAATTATTATACCAACATTGTGAAGTTTCTAATCTGCAGATCACTCTGCTAGACCTTGAGTTTTAATAGCAGATTTTTTTTTTTTTTTTGAGATGGAGTTTCACTCTTGTGCCCAGGCTCCATGGAGTCCAATGGCATGATCTCGGCTCACTGCAGTCCCTACCTCCCTGGTTCAAGTGATTCTCCTGCGTCAGCCTCCCTAGTAGCTGGGATTATAGGCTCGCGCCACCATGCCTGGCTAATTTTGTATTTTTAGTAGAGATGGAGTTTCTCCATGTTGGTCATGCTGGTCTTGAACTCCCAACCTCAGGTGATCCGCCCGCCTCGGTCTCCCAAAGTGCTGGGATTGCAGGCTTAAGCCACTGCACCTGGCCGATTTTTTAATTTAAAGACATTCTCATTTGATTAGGGAGGCCACAGTATTTATAATTCAATGTTGCATTTTGTTAGTTTTTCACTTTCTCATAAAAATGACATATGCCATCGAGTATGATATATGCCAAGCTGTTGATTAGTTGGGCTTGGAAAGTTAAAGAAATACTTACAGGAATTTTGGCTTGTGATTGGGTGACTGAAGAGACCAGTAACATGGAAATGAGTAAGGCATATGTAGGGAAGAAAAGGGCCTGACGACATAATGTTATGAAGAGGCCTGAACCCAGGGAGTGAATCAGTGAATGAATGTCTGAATAAGTCAGTAAATGAAGAGAGGAATGAATAGGTTCCTAGGCAGAAATTGTGATGTAAAAAAAATCAATGAGAGATCAGCAGTAGACACCCAGGATATACTGAAGACAGAGACCACAGATGGGTAATTTAGTTTTAGCTCAGATAGCCCTTTCTCCTAAGGATATCAGTGTAGTATCTGTAAGGGCTTGATGGTGAAACATACCAAATCCAGGTTGCTAAGACTAATATCAAAGATTTGTACAGTACTTGATATTTTAAAAGCACTTTCAGATTCATGTATTAATACAATTGATTCTCAGTGGAATTTAAAAAAATTCTAGTTGTGTCTAATTGAATGATGGTTAAAATGGCTGCACCATTGGGCAGGTATTAGGAAGTGTTTTAGTTTTAATACTTCGTGAGTTTTGACACTGTGTGGTTGGGATCAGGAGCTACTCGTTAGGATAGTAAGTAATAATAAGTAAGCAGTGATCCTTACAACCAGTTCCCCCTTTTCCCCCCAACTGCAGGAAAATCCTTCCCTGGAACACAGAATTTCCACTTGGAGATCGGCCTCATTATTCTCTCTGTAGTGTTCGCAGTATGTCTTTTAGCCTGCTTGCTGGGAGTGGCTTTCCGAAAATTTAAAAGGCGCAACCAAGAACGTCTCAATCCCCGAGACGTGGAGTATGGCACCATTGAAGGGCTTATCACCACCAATGTTGGAGACAGCACTTTGGCAGTAAGTCATGACCCCACAGGGAATCCCAAGCATAAGGAAGATGTCTGGAGACACATTCTTATTTCAGCATGAAACGCTAACCAGTAATGAGTGACTGAACAGCGTACACACATGCTGTTGGTTACTTATGTCCTAAACAAGCACATGCTGGCACCTGTGTAGTCTTCCCATATCAGAACAGCCATTTTAGACAGACATTTAAATAAGGGATGGGATTTATTTTAGTAGTGTTGGTAGTTAGTTACTTTTCTTTGAAGAGTAAAGCAAAAGAGACAGGAGAATGGTTGCCTGCAATTTTGGAGAGTTGGAATTTGTGGTCTTCAGCTACTCTATTTTTAGCCACGAAAGTGCTCTTTTAAAAAGGCACCTTTTGCTTACTATTAAAGATGAATTTCCTTTCTAGATTATTTCAGCACCCTGTAATTTAAGGCTTAAAAACTTGACATCCAAAAAAGAAGCTTTTAAATTTTGTATGCTCCTGTGGTGCCCCCTTGTGGAGTGCAGTCATTTGGTTAAACCCTTGTTGTCCAATAGAAACGTGTGCATCACATATGTAATTTTAAATTTTCAAGTAGCCACCTTAAAAACAAACAAATGAAAAAACTCCAAAAGTTTCTTAAAAGTAGAATTAATTTTAACAAATATTTAACCAAATGCATCTCATTTTTGTCATTTCAACGTATAACTGATTAAAAAATTATTAATGTACATTTTACATTCTTTTTGCTTTTGAAGTAAGTTTTCAGAATCTTGTGTATTTTACACCTATAGCATATTTCAGTTCACACTGGCCACAGTTTACTTGTTCATGGCAACATGTGTCTAGTCACTAACCCATTGGATTGCACAGTGTTAGAAACTATTGTATTTATACATTAAATTCTTTTGCGTATTTTTAAATGATTAATTCACATTAAAAAGTGACTTTCTCCTTTTATTTACCTTTTAAAATTGCTTACCAAGTGTTCATTTTAAAGAAACTTTGAACTTTAAATGGGGAAGGGATATCACTTGCTGTAAATAGAAGGTTATCATAAAGTGCAAAAGAAAAAAATAATAACATTCTGCGTGGATGTTATACTGAGTCTGATGCTTACTCTGAGAATAATTTGAGATTTATGAGTGTTAAGCGAGTGTAAGAGTCATGCTAATACCAATTTGAGACTCTCTCCTTGTGACAATCTGATGAATTGAAAGGCAATCAAAGTAATAACTTTCTAATGTGATTCACTGTTACTTAATGCCGTTGCCCATGTGTATTTGAAATCATTTCGCAGTAAGACTTATTCTGCTATAAAACAAGTTTCAAAGTGCCAAATAGTTCTATAGTTACACTTGCCCTGCAGCTTCCCTTATGCTGGAGAAGACTTCCCCTCACCAGTGGCCGTCTGGGTAGCTCAGATGCTACACCTGGACAATTGCAGGATCCACCTGTGACAAGCTGTCACAACATTTGGTGGTGCCTGATATGGACTGGGAAACATCCCATTCTACTGCCTGCCCCATCACTGGGCCACTTTTTGGTATGTAAAAGGGGGACGTAACCTTCTGTAGCTTCCACTTACCTACTGTTTAAACTGTGGTATAGTGGAACTGGGGAAAGCGAATGCAGTATAAGGACATTTCATTTCAAAAAGTAGAGAAATACAATTTTTTTGTTAGATATATACTTAGAAGTCTATTTCAAGCTTTAAGGAAAATTAAATGAGTTTATTGAGTTAGTAGCAAGAAGATGTGAGGATGAATCCTGACAAAGCTTTAGCAAAGCAAGATTCTAAAATAAGTTTGTTAGAACTTCATTCTTCAGAGCTGCTAACGTAACTAATTACCCAGGGCAATAATAGGAATATTTGATACAAATTACCATTTAAATAGCTTTTAGAATTTTGAAAGAGGAATAGAGCATATGCCAAAATAGTCTTTTAAACTCAACCATGTCATATGACAGTATATCATGATATAATAACACAGTAAAGAACACTATTTAAAACAAGTTGTCATTGTTGGTCTGCATACTTGCTTATTTAAGCAATATGCTCATTTGTATGTTTCAACAAAACATACCCTTACTAAACTGCACATCTACATTGACAAACAAGCCTTGGCCATGCATAGTGGCTCACACCTATAGTCCCAGCACTTTGGGAGGCCAAGGGGGAAGATCACTTGAGGCCAGGAGTTCGAGACCAGCCTGGGTAATATTGTGAGACGTTGTCTTTAATTTAAAAAAAGAAAAGAACAAAAAGAAGGCTTGGTATCTGGCAGTTGAGATATATGCTTATTAGTCTTGGGTTGATGGTTTTTTTTTTTCCTTCCTTAGGTCTATGAACTGCATTTAGAAGCAGGTTTATACATTATGAAAAAACAAAACATTAGTTTAATTTTCAGAATTATTCTTCTTGAAAAAAAACTGAATGAATAAGGAGAAAAAAGAACCGCAAGAGAGAAGATGGTTAGGGAGATATGAAACTCTGCTTCATCTACACTCATTTTCTTGTTGATTATCCCTTTTGTGGTTTTTAAGGGTTCTAAATTTCTTCCGTTGGATGTTCAGCTTTTGGTAATTTTGCCGATCAACAGTACTTCACAGTGGTGCTCAGAGGAAGTGAAAGAAGATGAAATTCACACAAATCAATGTATTGCTTTAGTAGGCCAGCCAAATGTTTGGGAAAGGATAAGCTTTGATGAATATTAACTGAATATTACTGCAATCCTACCTCTGTCATCCATGGACACAGTATTGTTTATTATTGATAACCTATTCCTGATACCAAAAGACATTCTGGTTCTTGACTTATGCTGAGAGTAAGAAGGAAAACTTTATCAATGAACTAACTGGGAATCTTTTTGCCAACACCTTCTTTTGTAGACGTTAACTTGGGGCACTGGTTTTATGTTTCAATGAAGGCTTTATTTGTTTCCTTCTCTGATTTGTGAGTGATTCATATTAAGAAATGACAAGTAGGTGTTAATATAATTTTGCTTCTCACCTGCCTAAAAGGAAACCTCCATCCAGGCAGCCCGTTTCTGCCTGAGCCTACCAATTTAATGATCCACATGGTCATTGGAGTCTTTTGTTACAAACCACATTAGAGTTGTGTGTTCCTTATTTCTAGTTTGTTTGTTCCTAATTAGAGTTCCTTAGTTGGTATGGCAACTAAAGTGAATCATTTGACAGATACTTAGTAAGCATAGCAGAATATGGTAAATTACACCCAGTTCTTGAAGTTGAAAGGACGTCCCCCCCTTTCTGTTCCACCTGCTATTCTCTCTACTGTTTCCTTGTGCTCGGCTCTGCTTCTTGGACTTTCTGATTTATACCTTCAACTTTGTCTGCTCAGCTTCTTTTATTTTGAAACTCTGAATATAGGAAAGGACTACTTCTCCTTCAGGAAAACTTACCATATATTAGGTAAGGTGCTAGCTTCTAGTATTCTAAAGAAATAAAACCAGTCCTTCTTCCTTCTTCCAGAGGAGCTTTACATGCACACTAACAGGCCATGCGTCCCGGGTTGCTGCCCTTCATGTGAGTTACAATGCCATGCATGCTAGTACTCCAAAGTGGGGGCTGTATTGCTCAATAGTTTCTTTTCCCCCTTGTCTTAAACTACAGGATTTATTGGATCATTCGTGTACATCAGGAAGTGGCTCTGGTCTTCCCTTTCTGGTACAAAGAACAGTGGCTCGCCAGATTACACTGTTGGAGTGTGTTGGTAATTCTTTTTTTTCCTTTCTTTGTGGGTAATATGCAGTGTCGTGGTTTTCAAAGTAAGATGGAACTTGGAAAATCTGCTTTTTGTTGCCTGTTATTTTCTTATTAAACTTAGGAGATGTGGTCACTATCCTGTCTGACTCACGCTGGAGCACCTGAGCTTGTTGAAGCTCTTATCAAAGGAGTCTGTCACTAATTAGTACAGAGAATGCCTAGTCAAAAGCTTTCAGTGCAAGTAGACCCTTTGGGAGGATGAGAGAATGATTTCATACGATTGCTCTAAAATACCTATAGTAAGGAGCAACCATATCAATTCATTCTAAAAAATGAATTAATTCATTATAAAAAAGCCCCAAATGTGCCCATTAATTTCAACTACAGTTGTTCTCTTCTAAAAAAATGAATTGATATGGTTGCTCCCTACCATAGATATTGGGTATAAATTTATGTCCTTACCATAGATATTGGATATAAACTTGCGTCCTTTCTTTCAGTTTTCAGCTCATGAACAATTTCGTGTGTTTGTGCACATTACACATATTTTTAAAGATTATGGAGCAGTCCATGGCATGGTAGTGTAACGATAACCATACTGCTTGAGAAAGACTTTGCACACATTGCTTCTTTCTTTTGAGTTCTCAGAAAAAATTTCCAGGAATTGGGGGTTCCTGGATCAAAATTTGTGAAATTTTTTTATAGCTTGTTTCATATGCTGCTGATTAGCTCTCTAGGAAGATGGTACAAAGTGCCTATTCCCTGATTTTTGTTAGCTTTACTTTTATGTGGCAGGTATTTGCAAGTTCCATAACCATTTTCCTAAGTTTCTCTTTAAGATGACTTGCAAGGATGGCTGCAGTAGTAATAATGGGTTGGCAGCGTCTCTACACCTTCCTCCTAGCACTCCTGATTTCTAAGGGATGGACGTTGCAGCTCCTGCCATTGCATCTTTTGTTTTTGGGAGGTGACCCATAAGCGGCCCCTACCACTTGGCTGCTGTTCTCCAGATTTTTTCTTTTTTTCATGGAAGGAGGGACACCCCAAGCTGAGAAGTAGAAAGGGGGATGGGCAGAGGTAGGAAGAGCAGTGGCTGCCACCCCAAGGCACAGGAATAGCCAGCAGGAGCTTGGTTGTTCTTTCTCTAGGTCTACAACTATTGCCACTGTTTCCCCCTTCTCGCTTCTCCTCCACAGCAGATTGTGAATAGAGAAAGATGGAAAAGCCCCAAATGTGCTCATTAATTTTAATCAGAGTTGTCCTCTTGTATCAACTAGTATCTTATTTGATTATGAACAAGATTATCTGGGTAGTGGTGGGAAGACATTGAGGGGATCCGTTTCCCTGTCTCACCTCCTGTCTCTTCTCCTACCTCGTGCCTGCTATCTCAAGATTAATCTTCAGAGATTGGCTCCAGAGTCCAAAGAGCAAATAATAGTGTACCTTTAAAATATAGAACCACCTTTCTGGTTCGTAGATATTCTTCAGCATTTTTTTGAAACAGTATAAATATAATTATTGCATTTTCTTGGGTTAGGACTAAAGATTTTACTGAAAGGAATGCCTTTCAGTAGCTTGTAGTTTGTTCATATGGTTCAGCTTTTAGTAAAAATATATATGATAAACTGCATGGATGCTATGTTACCATTTTTGGTTCGAAAACATGGGAAGTTGGGTTAGGGGAGTCAATTCTGGATGATGATCACTGAAACTACAAATTTCAGGTGCCTTACGGGAGCCTTTTGTGGGGCTCCATGACCAGGGCTTTTGGGCAGCTCTGCTTTTGTTTTAGGGGCTTCTGCATCATGATGCATTTGCAGAAAGCATTGAACAACTTAAAAGCATTTAAAAACTATTGAAAAATATTTCTATTTCAATTTACCTACCTCAGCATCTCCTGCTTTCTTTAAAACAACAGCAACAAAAAGGATTTGATGTAATTTTATGTCCATAATTCCCTGGGTTATTTTGCTCTCATTCCTAATGAGAAAATGAGGGCAAAGAGAAAATAAAGATATAAAATAGAACCAAAAGCAGGAAAAGATGAGCATATCATTTTCTGGCAGCCAGTATTTGTAGTATTTTAGCACTAGCCCTCACCTTGAGCTGTAAATGCCGGGCAAATTGCTATGACTTTATTAAAAGGAATCCTGTACTAAATTATATTTGTGTGACCTAACAGTGGCCCACAAGGAGCACTTGTTAGCCACATTCAACATCCTTTTGGGTTAGTTGTTGGTATTTAATAGGGACATTATTTTCTTGTCCCGTAGTCTAGATTTAGTGGTTGTGGTTATGATTCAGGTGTGTTTCCTGGACAGACCTGCTTCTTTCTCCATGTTTGGGTTTTCCGTGGCTTAGTGTTCCAGCAAAGAACTGTATTCCTGTAGCTGCAGGTGGTGCTGCAGCTGCTAAGTAGAAGCCATGTGATTCCAGCAGCCACTTGCCTGGGTAGAAAGCCCCACTCCCCTGCAAGTTGTATGTCTTGCTTTGTTATCTAGGCTGATTATACCCCTTGTTGATCCTCATAGTCTTGTGGTAGTTACCTCCTCCTCCAACCTCCCTGATCACCCCTACCTATAATTAAAGAGAAGAATGGAAGAGGGAGCATATAGTTGACGAGCTGACAAGTGTGTTGCTGCTGCAACGGGGGCCATGCACCAAACAGATGAGATCACAGGTAGCGTTGCCACATTTTCCAAAATGTATTCTGCAAGTGACCTTTTCAGTGTAGACCACTGGTAGCATCACAGGAGCTGTCTGACAAAGAAATACCCATGACCCGTGTCAGAAGAAGTCAGAACTGTCCTGGGATTATGTGTGTATTTAAGACTTTGCAAATCCTCTTTTGAAATACATCTTCCGCCAAGAAATCTTTGTGGATGGCAGTGGCTGCTTGTCGATCCCCTACACAGCGTCACAGCATTGTGTTTTGTTTTGTTTTTGTTTTTTAATCCTTAGAACACACATTTTAAACTTAATTGATCTCCTTTGTGGAAAAAATGCGTATCTAAATTCACCAATTTGGACAGCTTAGAAAGTGCCTATGTTGATCCTGTGTGGAGGGAAGGAACCAAGGAGGGAATTCAATTTACTGATGTACACTTTTTTGGCTTTCAGAACACAATTGAAATCTAATCATCTGCACCATTTCCTAAGTTTTACTTTCATGTGTTTTAAAAATCATATGCATTTTATACCTTTCAACAGGGGAATTTAAATGTAAACTGAGTAATTAGCAGCTAATTATACAATGCAGATACAGAAGGCAGTTTGTTACCACAATATGGTAGATGAGAGGGGCAGCTTCCACCTTATTTTTGTATGTCTTTATAGGCCAAAAAAAAACCTAAACTAAAAATTAAAGGTTGTGCTATTTATATTCCCAAGCTGAGTTTCTTCAGTAAGGAATGGAGGGGAGTAAGAGTTGCATGCACTAAATTAATTGGCTTATTCTTAATGATAGGCTGGGTACCTACGAAACGCCTACTGTTCCGTGTCACCTATGCTTTGTTTTCCATAGGGAAAGGCAGGTATGGTGAAGTGTGGAGGGGCAGTTGGCAAGGGGAAAACGTTGCTGTGAAGATCTTCTCCTCCCGTGATGAGAAGTCATGGTTCAGGGAAACAGAATTGTACAACACTGTGATGCTGAGGCATGAAAATATCTTAGGTAAGTACAAGGATGACTCCCTCATTAATTGTATCTAGAGAGAAATAATTCTGTGCCTTTGCTCTCTCTGTTTTGGTGAATGTGAATTTGAGAGTGTCTCCTAAAAAGCAATATAGGGATCCTTAGCATTTACATGCTGTTTAATTTTCTCACATGCAAGTTTCTTATTTAAATCTGCAGATAAGTTTTAAGACTCTCTGGATGATGAAAAGGAAATCCACTATTGCTAATTCTTATTCCTACATCTGCAGATCGTTATTTAAATAACAAAAATTTGCCCCATATTGTTCACTTCAAGGCTCATTGGTTGTTCTACTTACCCCACCCTTTTTGAATATTTATTACTTGAATCAAACTAAGAAAGATCTTTGGACTATTTCCTAGAGATTCACAGCTCCCAGGGATATCGTAATTAAATGCACATTCCCTCAAACTAGGCATCATTTTTAAAACCCAGATTTGCAGAGGGATTCAGGATACATTTTAATTTAGAAACTAAAGCTTAGCAACATTTGTGAAATATGTAAAGTGCCCGTTGAAATACTGCTATGGCAGTATAAAGGGTGAGCATACTCCTTAGGCCCATTGACTTCTGTAGTTTTGAAAAGTTTCCCTAAATGTGTTTATACTGTTATATGTATGCTGAATGCTGCCTGGAGTACTTCTCCTATAGTGGATATAAAGTTTGGATAGAATTTAACTCTGTATGGGATAGTGTTGGCCACTTTAGGCTATTGGATTAGGTCTGGCTCATAGGAAGGCCATTGCCAGAATTTATTTCTATTTTAGCACTGCCAATTTAGTATTTAAATGAGTCAAGTTGTCTGCAAATAATGATTTGACAGTTGTCCAAAGCTTCAAAGCTTTGCTTCCGTAGTGTGGTGGTGATGTTCCATCTCAGAATTGTTTCAGTTTCTGTAGTTGATTTCTCACTTTTGCTTATCCATCAGGTCCTAGTCATCACTTAATCCTCCTCACCTCAGCTGTCAGCTTTCCCTTTCCAATTCATCTCTCCACTTGGAGTTGTCTTTCATTGGGGAGCAGAGATCATCCTGCTCAGTGTCTTTGATGGCTCCCAAATTAACCTTCAACACTTGTGACTGCTATTCAAGACTCCCTGTTTTGGGGCTCCAAGGAATCACTTAACCATCCTTTCCAAGTATGCCCCGTTCAGCTACTACTCATACTGGCCGTTCCTGGGGATTACCACAGACGTTTGAGTCTCGTTGTCCTTCCTCAGGTCGCTCTTGATCACTCACTCTCCCTTTCACATCCTCTAACCATTCCTTCCTCCGTCAAAACCTCTCAGCCCCGTTTTAGTTTTGCCCAGTGGAAGCAATTGTGCTTTTCTGCACTCCCTCACTTTTTACCTGTGCTCTAACTCTTATCGCTCACTGCCTTGTGTTGCAGTTAAATGTCTGTGTGTAAACAAGAATCGTGACAGCAGCAACAACAAACGTGTAATGGATAGTTACTACGCAGTAACCACTGCTTTAGGTACATTATGTGCCTTTTTTCATGGAACTTTCACCACAACCGTAAGAGAATAGGTACTCTTTATTTTCCCAGTTTTAGATGTTGTAGTAACCAATATACAGAGAGGCTAAATAGTGGAAGTGGGAATCCCACCAGGCAGCCTAACTCTTAACCACAGTGTTGTACTCAAAACACAAACATTCTTTAAAAGTGCCTTTGCATTGTAGCTATATAATTCACACTTAAGCGATAAACAGTTGAAAAAAAAAAAAAAAAAACCCTGCTTATTTAAAAGTAATTTTTTTCCTGATGATCTAGAGCATAATTAATGTGACAGATAAAATTCTTCCCTAAGACCTAAGGGACTTAGCGAAGGTAAGAGAATAAAAATGTATTTGTTTATTAAATTTATTTAATCAGAAGCTTCTCTTTCTTGGGGGAAGAAATCAGTAGAGGCCACACACATATAGAACGGTAACTTAATTTCTTTTTGAGTGGTGCTTTTAGAGTTTGGGGTATTTTTGAGAAAATCATTAAAGATTAGTAGTATTTGGTTTAAACGATTAAAGCAAAAATATTTTCTTTATTAAGAATACCTGATGTCCAAGAACACATTTTGATTCATATTATGGCCAGCTAAGGGCTCCAAGAGAAACAGCTTCAAGGGGAAAAAGCAGATTGGAGAGTAGGGAAGGAGTGGGAGACTCAGGGCTGGCCATGGGAATAGGCTCAGAGGAAGAGAGAGAAAGAGGTAGAGGGTGAAGGTGCTGAAATATTTTTCAGTTTGCTTTGCATATGTCTCTTAGGTGAAAATATCACATTATTTTTTCCTCTGAGTAGAAATCAGTTTGTCTGGGGACACTATGGCATAGTTGGTAAGATCCTGGGTTTCTAGAATCAGACCTACAGGGACATTACTGACTTACTACCGGTGGTGTGACCTACCTACTTTGTGTGGTTTTTGGAGGATTGCATATAAAGTTCCAGGCACTTAGTATTCAGTACTCAATAATTATTGGCTGCTTCTGTTGTGGTTGCTGATAATGAAGATGATGATGATCGAATAGGGGACCTTTCTTGGCTTACAGAGCCTTCCTGTGCAAGGTGTCAGAAAAGCTAGCACCAAATTCAGAGCTGATAGCAACTTAAATAGCTGTGTGATCCTTGGCATCTCCCAGCAGCAACTTTATTATCTGTAAAATGAGCATAATGATGTCTATCTTACCAGCTTGTTGAGAAAAATCTCATGAGAAAATATATGTGAAAGTGACATAAATTTTATATAAAGTACTATGCAAGTATAAAGCATTTTAATGTATTTTCTCTTACATTTTCATAAGTCATTTAATTTTTCCTCAAGCCATATCTGTCTTTAAAAAAATTTTTTTTCTCACCTCTTTTTAAGTCCCGAGCTTCACTGTCTACCAGCGTGGTACATATATGTGAGAATAATCCTAGAAAGGCACCTCTGTAGCAGAAAAGGCAAGCACACGTCACAATTTATTTCATAAGATAGGAAGTGCCCCTAACTTCCAGACAATCTTGTGCATGCTGAAAAGTTCCCTCCAAATGTCTAGAAAAAAATCTCTTCTGGGCTGGGCATGGTGGCTCATGCCTGTAATCCCAGCACTTTGGGAGGCCAAGGTCAGGAGCTTGAGACCAGCCTGGCCAACATGGTGAAACCCCATCTCTACTTAAAATATGAAAAATTAGCCAGGTGTGGTGGCAGGTGCCTGTAATCCCAACTACTCAAGAGACTGAGGCAGAAGAATTGCTTGAACCCAGGAGGCGTAGGTTGCAGTGAGCTGAGATTACGCCACTGCACTCCAGCCTGGGCAGCAAGAGTGAAACTTAAGTCTCAAAACAAAGAAAGAAAAGTATCTTCCAACCTCTTCATCCACATATGTCAGTCTCTCACTTCACTTCAAGATCAGTTTAGTTGCTACTTCCTGATGGAAGCCTCTTGTAACATCTAGTCTGAATTACTATAATTTCCTGCTCTGGGCTCACATTGCCCTTTGAAGATATATATTATAGTACTTTTCACATTTTTTTGTAATTTTTTCATTTTTACATCTGTCTTTAGCCAACAAACACTATCATCTCGGTTTTTCTGTGTGTGATTGACAGAGAGTATCATAAATGCTCGTTATATTTGGTTGGTTACTTTTTGTATTTGGTGAATCAATGATTTAATGTAAACTCACCCCCTTTATTTCACATCTGAGCCGACGTAGGCTAGGGAGCCTAACTGAGTTGCCCAGTATTACACAAGTAAATCACAGGCAGTGTCAGGACTAGAATACAGTATTGAGGTTTTAGGTTTGATGTTCTTTTAGGAGAGCGGATGAATGGTCTGTTCCTGAAATATCAACTTGCTGAAGGGCTTGGCACTGTCATTATGAGTGAGCACAGAGATATTATTGCTATCTGACTCTTGAGGAATGTGAAATATTTTTTAAAATGTTACTTACAATGAAATGAATATGAAAATTTCCCATTTATTAGCAGTGCCCTTGTAACGAATAAGTGCTATTATTTTTCTCTGTTGATGCTTCTGTAAACCCCCTCTTATGGAAATTGATCAGTTTAGTTGCTTTTTGTTACAGATGGCATTTACTCTGCTAGGCACTGTTTGTAAATACTTAAAGTTATAATGTGGAATTCTCATGTGTATTAATTTTGTTCTTGCTCTCTCCAGGTTTTATTGCTTCAGACATGACATCAAGACACTCCAGTACCCAGCTGTGGTTAATTACACATTATCATGAAATGGGATCTTTGTATGACTATCTTCAGCTTACTACTCTGGATACAGTTAGCTGCCTTCGAATAGTGCTGTCCATAGCTAGTGGTCTTGCACATTTGCACATAGAGATATTTGGGACCCAAGGGAAACCGGCCATTGCCCATCGAGATTTAAAGAGCAAAAATATTCTGGTTAAGAAGAATGGACAGTGTTGCATAGCAGATTTGGGTAAATTTCTAAAAATATTTTTTTCGTTACCAGTTTTACTTTTGTTTCAATGTTTAGCTGAGTTATATTTCTCCCCCACAACATGTTATGAAAAATTTAAACATGCAGAAAAGTTGAAAGTTTACAATGAATACCTTTATACCCACCACATAGATTCTCACATTAACATTTTATATCCTTAAGCATTATTATGTATTTATCCATCTATTCACCTCCCCATCCATCAGTCCATCTCAGCCTTTGATAGAGTTCAAAGTAAATTGCAGACAAAGGAATCCTTTCTTCTAATGATTTCAACATGCACACTAGTATATCATTGACAAGAGTGCATTATTGGCTTTTTCTTTTTTCAGGTAAAATTTATATACTGTGAGATATACAAATCTTAAGTACCTTCTGAGAGTTTTGACAAATGCTGTAAAACCCAAACCCCTGTTGAGATACAGTTTCCCATTACTGTTGACAGTTACTTCAAGCTCATTCAGTCAGTCCCTGCCACACGCCATCTCAGAGGTAACCAATACTGTTGCATTCTGATTTCGCAAACCTTCACATGATGTAGGTGCACAATAAATACTCTGTAGAATTAGTTTGTCTTAAAAGTGGTGTCTAAAATCATTCTGTAACCAAGGGAAAAGAATCAAGTTAAGAAATAGGAAAATAATCCCCAAACTGACTCACTCTATTTCCTGTTAGGATAGTTCATTCTTATGGTGTTAGAGTGGTACTCAGTGTAGCTTTAATTGCATTATAAATAAGAGTATTTTCATTTATAGTGGCATTTTATATAAAACCACATTCATCCTGGATTCCTAGAATATTGGTTGAATAATTGTGCTAATGAGAACTGAACTGTAGTAACTATATTCAATTCAGTGGACTATTCAGAGCCTTCTACTTGATTAAATGTAGTTTATGTGATATTCATATTATCGAAATTATTGTTAGACTGATAAAGGTTTAGACAAAAATAGCTTTAATTATGTAAATAGTTATTTACATAATTATTTATTTTTGTTTGTTTTTAAACATAAGGGATTTCACGTGTTAGGAAAATTTACTTACTTTGGATCCCTTTAAAGTCTTTGCTTTTATATTGAGAAATTACAGTGTTTCCCAAGTAGGAGAAGAAAGATTTTAGGATAAGCATCGAAAAAGCATGGCCCTAAAATTTTTTGCAGGCATTCTTAGTTGTGGTGGAGAGGTCTTTTATGGCTTATTCCATGGCTCTTAGAGCCAGGGTGATTTGTTTTTAAATTCTGGCTTTCTCAATTATTAACCCTGTATTTTTGTGCAAGTCTATTTATCTATTTACCTGGCCCAAGTGCTGGCACTGCTTACCCTCAGTGAGACAGGGACAGTGAGGGCGAAGGCGGGTGGGGCTGGGAGTTAGCCAAGAGGAATTCCAGGGCGTGGCATTGTGCCCTGTACTTCTGCATTGCTAGAAACTTCCATAACAGTGTGATCATATATTATTCATGTAACTAAAAAATTATGAAGCCCACGTCACAGGATTCTGGTAAGGCTTAGAAATATTATAAATGTCTGGCAAATTATAAGGATTCAAGTTGTAGCTGCTGTTATAATCCAGTGGTCTGGGAAGGGTGGACAAAATTGAGGCAGCTCTTGGTTTTGGTTTATGGGACTTGGTGGGGAAGGAGTTGAGGGGAGCTTTGCAGTAAGTCCAGCTAATTAATTCTTCAACTGTATTTCTTTTGGCTTGTAACCTTCCAATTAGATATATGGGTTTGTATAAAAATCTGTTAAGGAGTTATTATTCAGGATATGGTAAAGAATGCAGTACTCTAAGACCATAATTTGTATATAATTTTTCAGTGTATACCTAGCAATTAAGCATCACTTATTAGAAGTAGTGCTCTATGATTAATCCTGCTGAAAGGTCAGTATTCTATTGATTGATTGAGAGAGGGTCTTACTCTGTTACCCAGGCTGATCATAGGTCACTGCAGCCTTGATCTACTGGGCTTAAGCAATCTTCCTGCCTCAGTGTCCCGAAATAGCTGGGACTACAGATGTGCACCACCACACCTGGCTAACTTTTTTCTTGTTCTTAGGAAGTGAGGTCTCACTATGTTGCCTAGGATGATCTTGAACGCCTGAGCTCAAGTGACACTGCCATCTTGGCCTTCCAAAATGCTGAGATTACAGATGTGAGCCACTGTGCCTCACCTATTTTTCTAACTTATTATTAAAAAATTCAAATGTTATAATGATCACTTAAATTCTGAACACCTAGATCCAAAAATTGTTAAAACGTTGTCAGGTTTGCTTTATCAGTCTGTGGTTGTGTGTATAGTTTTGCCAATCCGTTTGAAAATAAAGTGTTACAGGCATCACAACACTTTACTCCTCAGTACTTCCAAATAACATCCCTTGAAAATACTTTAAAATCCATCATCTGCATAATTGGTTTATCATATCTACAGATTCTTGATAATTCTCTAGTATCATTTGATGTTCATTTTCAAATATTTCCAGTATTTTCAAAAAAGAACTCAGGCATGGTTTACAAATTGCATCTGGTTGTTTTGTCATCTTTAGTGTAAAAATTATTTATTACTAAGAACAAATTACCTGTATAATTTAGCAGCTTACAACAACACAGATTTGTTATCTCACACAGTCCTTTGAAAGTCAGGAATCTTAGAATGACTTAGCAGTATGGTTCTGGCTCAAGGTCTCATGGAGGTTGTAGTCATCTGAAGGCTCAACCGGAGCTGGAGGATCCAACTCTATGACGACACACAGCCATGATTGGCAGCAGGCCTCAGTTCCTTGCAGTGAGACCTCTCCATAGGGCTGCTTGAGTGTCTTTATATATGGTGCATGGTGAGTGAGCTGAGAGGGACAAACAGTAAGTCTTTTATAATTTTATAATGCCTTTTATGTCCTAATTGTGAAGATACCCACTGTCACTTCTGCCATATTCTATTCAATAGTCCAGCATACACTCAGGGGATGGGGAATTATGCTTCACCTGGAGAATCTAGCTGTGGTGGCTTTAAAATGTGTCCACAAGTTCTTTGAAGCTTCTCCCATCTTCAGAATATCTCCATGTTCTATTTAAACTGCACCTTTTACATATTCTGGTATTTAGACTCTTTGGTTCTGGAAATGGTGAAGGGGTGTATTGAAGTCTCCTCTCATTCATGGGGAATACCTTCCAATACTCCCAGTGGATTCCTGAAACCCAGGATAGTATCAGATTCTATATATACTATGTTTTTTTCTATTACATACCTATTATAGTTTAATTTATAAATTAGGCACAGTAAAAGACGAACAATAAGTAATAATAAAATGGAAGAATGATAGCAATATGCTATAATAAAATTATGTGAATATGGCCTCTCTGTCTCAAAATATCTTAATTGTACAGTACTCACCTATTTTTGGACTGCAGTTAACTGTGGGTAACTGAAGGATAAGGGAATCTATTGCATAGGATTTGGGAAATGTTCACAGTATCCATAGATTCTTGGGGTTGATTATAAAAATAGAGGAAAGAGGAACCTGTTTTAGTTGAATGCAATTCCAGTATATTTGCTAATGGTTAAGGATGAGATGAGGTGTGCTAACTCCCTGATGTTATATGAAATTGTCATGCCCTTCATTCGAAGCCATGGAGTGGAAGGTGAAGCATTCTCTGTAGATGGCTTGAGAGATCCCCAAGGGATACTTGGATTGCAGTGGTTTACAGGGACTGCTTGTTCCAGTTCAGCACTTTTCATTACAACAACTGTTATAGGAATCATTTTCAGTCAATCTGCCTATGCATCAATAACATAAAATCATCCTCAAAGCATGCATGTATCTGTCTGTCCCCGCTGGCCAGTGATGAAGGCCCATTCCCTAATTGACTGAGGAATTCTGGAATGAGTCATGCTTTAAGAAAGCATTTGAAAGCCATTTAACCTGAGAGTTGTGCTTTCAATTGAGGTCCAGTTAAATGCTCTGTGTTTCCATGATTCTAGAGAAAGGCCTGTGGGTTTGGTCGGCATTATTGCTCAGATAAGCAGCTCTTCCTTTAGGAATAAAGCAGTGCTTATAACAGTCTGCCCTTTATGTGGTGATAAATTACTTCAAATACTCTATCTCACACTGTTGGAAATTTGTGTTTGGAGACTAGTGAGAGCAGTGGTGGAACTCGAGAGCTTAATTTGCTTCTTGTTAAGCCAGTTTGAGGCTCACATTTAATATGTGAGCCTGTTTTCCTGTGGACTTCAAACACTGGCCACATATTGGCTTAGTGCATTGGTCTACCATTTACCCAAAACTTTTTGTCTCTTACAGGTTCATATATTAACCTAATAGCCTCAGAATGTTTCTGACAGTTAGTCGCTTTTCTGCTCTCCCCCCAGAAATAATCACAAAGGGCACTCTAGGGATTATTCTGAGTGTAACGCAACAGTGACCCTGGGTCCACAAGAGGGCACTTTTGATTGGGGTTTGTTTAAAATCCTTCAGCAGCCTCTTATGAGAAAGGAAATGAGTTGGTTACATTGTTATCTTCTTTCTTTCAGGCTTGGCAGTCATGCATTCCCAGAGCACCAATCAGCTTGATGTGGGGAACAATCCCCGTGTGGGCACGAAGCGCTACATGGCCCCCGAAGTTCTAGATGAAACCATCCAGGTGGATTGTTTCGATTCTTATAAAAGGGTCGATATTTGGGCCTTTGGACTTGTTTTGTGGGAAGTGGCCAGGCGGATGGTGAGCAATGGTAGGTATCTGATCTAATATAATATTGTCTTTAACCAAGTTCTCTTGATCCAGCTACCTTTACAAGGGCAGAAGGGACTATTGAAGTTCACATTGTTCCTTGAATCATACTTGTCAGGTTACAGGCTTTCATATTTGATTTATGGCTGGTAGATGGTGTGTAATGGCTTTAATGTTTGAAATACACAACAGCAAGTGATGGTTGAAAAACAGTATTTCTGGAAGAGACTAGCCATTCCTTGGTTTTTCTTTGGATTTGCTCCCTATTTCTTTTCTTTTAAATTTTAAAATTGATACATAATACTTGCATTTATGGGGTACATGTGATACTTTGTTAAATGTATGTAGTATGTAGTGCTCAAATCAGTGTATTTAGGCTATACATCACCCTGAACATTTATCTTTGTGTTGCAGACATTTCAAATAGCCTCTTCTAGGTATTTGGAAATATATAGTATATTATGTTAACTATAGTCATACTACTGTGCTATTGAACATTAGAACCTATTTTTTCCATCCAGCTCTATATTTGTATCCATTAGCCAGCATCTCTTCATCCCACTGTCATCCTCACCCCCATTCCCCAACCTTCTTAGCTTCGGGTAACTATCATTCTACTCTCTACCACCATTAGATCAACTTTTTTAGCTCCCATATATGAGCAATAAGAGAATGTATTTGTCTTTCTGTACCTGACTTATTTCATTTAACGTAATGATCTCCAGTCCCATCCATGCTGCTGCAGATGACAGGTTTCAGTCTTTTTTATGGCTGCATACTATTCTATTATGTGCATTTACCACATTTTCTTTATCCATTCATCCATTGATGGTGTCTTAGGTTGATTCTGTATCTTGTATATTGTGAATAGTGTTGCAATAAATATGGAAATGTAGAAACCCCTGGGTATACTGATTTCCTTTGCTTTGGGTAAACACCCAGTACTGAGAGTGCTGGATCTTATGGTAGCTGTATTTTTAGTTTTTTTGAGAAATCTCTGTACCGTTTTCAATAATGACCCTATTAACTTACATTCTCACCAACACTGTATGAGTTCACTTTTCTCTGCATTCTCACCAGCATTTATTTTTTGTCATTTTGATAGTAGTCATTCTGATTGGGATAAGATGATATCTCATTGTGGTTGTGATTTGCATTTCTCTGATGATTAGTGATACTGAGCATTTTTGCATATACCAGGTGGTCATTTATATGACTTCTTTTGAGAAATGTCTATTGAGATCCTTTGCTCATATTTTAATGAAATTATTTTTGTTGTTGAGTTGTTTGAATTCATTATATATTCTAGATATTAGCCTCCTGTAAGATGAATAGTTTGCAGATATTTTCTTCAGGTTGTCTTTTTACTCTGTTGATTGTTTCCTTTGTTGTATAGAAGCTTTTTGTTTAATATAATCTTATTTGTCTGTTTTTTGTTTTTGTTGCCTATGCTTTAGGGGTCTTAGCCATAAAGTTTTTGCTTAGATGAATTCAAGTGCTTCCCCTGTGCTTTCTTCTAGTATTTTTATAGTTTGGGGTTTTAAATTTAAGTATTTAGTTTGTTTTGAGTTGATTTTCTTATCCGGTATGAGATAGGAGTCTGGCTTCATTCTTCTGCGTATGACTGGCTATTCAGTTTTCCCACCACCATTTATTGAAGAGGGTATCCTTTCCCCAAATTATGTTCTTAGCACCATTGTTGAAAATCATTTGGCTATAAATATGTGGATTTATTTCTGGTTTCTCTATTCTGTTCCATTAGTCTTTGTATCTGTTGTTATACCAATACCATGCTGTTTTGACTACTATAGTTTCATCTATTTTGAAGTCAGGTAGTGTGATGCCTCCAGCTTTGCTCATTTTGCACAGTACTGCTTTACTCTTTGGAGCCTGTTGTGAATTCATTAAAATTTTAGGATTGTTTTCTCTGTTTCTGTGAAGAATGTCATTTGTATTTTGATGAGTTTGCAGTGAATTTGTAGACTGCTTTGAGTATTATGGTCATTTTAACAATATTAATTTTTCTAGTTCGTGAGCATGGGATGTCTTTCCATTTGTTTGTGTTCTCTTCAACTTTTTTCATCAGTGTTTTATAGTTTTCCTTGTAGAAGTTTTTTACCTCATTAGTTAATTCTTAGATTTTTGTTATTTTTATTTTTTTGGTGGCCATTGTAAATGGTACTGCCTTCTTGATTTCTTTTTCAGTCAGTTTGTTACTGGTATATAGAAACAGTACTGATTTTTGTAACCTGTGTTTTTAGTTTTTGAGAAATCTCTACACTGTTTTCTATAATAACCCTATTCATTTACATCTTTTGTCAGTTCTAAGAGATTTTGGTGAGTTTTAGGTTTTTTTAGATCATGCCATCTGCAAAGAGGGACAATTTGACTTCCCTTTTTCAGTGTTGGATGCCTTGTATTTCTTTGTCTTGCCTGATTGCTCTGGCTAGGACTTTTAGTACTATTTTGAATAAGAATGGTGAAAGTAGGGATTCTTGTCTTGTTCCACTTCTTGAGAAAAGGCTTTCAGCTTTTTCCCATTCAGTACAAATTTACCAGTGAGTTTGTTGCATATGGCCCTTATTATGTTGAAATGTGTGTATTCCTTCTATACCTACTTTGTTGAGTTTATATCATGAAGAGATGTTGAATTTTATCAAATGCTTTTTCTGTGTCTATTGAGATGATCATAAGGTTTTGTAAGGTTTTTGTCTTTGATTTGGTTGATGTGATGTATCACATCAATTGATTTGCATATGTTGAACCTTCCTTGCATCACTGGAATAAATCCCACTTGCTCATGATGTGTTATCCTTTTTATGTGTTGTTGATTCAGTTTGCTCGTATTGTGTTTAGGATTTTTGCATCTATGTTCATTAGGGATATTGGCCTGTAGTTTTCTTTCTTTGTTGTGCCATTGTCTGGTGCTGGCCTCATAGAATCAGTTAGGGAAAATTCAGTCCTCTTCAATTTTTTGGAATAGTTTGAGAAGGATCGCTGTTAATTCTTCTTTTTAAGTGTGGAAGAATTCAGCAGTAAAGCCAGCCAGTCCTGAGATTTTCTTTGTGGGAATACTTTTTATTACTGATTCAGTCTTGTTACTCATGGTCTGTTCAGTTTTTAATTTCTTTTTGGTTCCATCTAGATGGATTATATCCATTCCCTCTAGGTTTTCCAATTTGTTTCTAATAATTTCTGTTGATTCTTTGTATTCCTGTGGTATCAGTCATAATGTCTTCTTTTTTGTTTCTGATTTTATTTACTTGGGTCTTCTCTCATTTTTTTCTTGGTTAGTGTAGTTAACAGTTTATCGGTTTTGTTTACCTTTCCAAAAAACTAACTTTTTATTTCATTAATCCTTTGTATTATTATTACCTTTTGGTTTCTATTTTGTTTAGTTTTGCTATGATCTTTCTTATTCTATTAATTTTGGGTTTGGTTTTTTCTTGCTTTTCTAGTTCCTTGAGGCCCATCTTTAGATTCTTTACTTGAAATCTTTCAACTTTCCTGATGTAGGTGTTTATTGCTACAAACGTCCCTGTTATCACTTCTTCTATTATTGTTTTTGTTATTGTTGTGTTTCCATTTTTATTTGTTTCAAGAATTTTTTTAATTTCCTTCTTAATTTTTTCACTGACCCAGTGGTTGTTCAGGAGCATTTTTTTTTTTTTTTNTTTTTTTTTTTTTTTTTCATTTCCATGTGTTTCTACAGTTTCCAGAGTTTCTCTTGTTACTGATGTCTAGTTTTATTCCATTTGTTGAGATTTGTTTTGTGGCCTAACATATGGTCTATTCATATGATGATGAGAAGAATGTATATTCTGTAGCTGTTGGATAAAATGTTCTGTAAATGTCTGTTAGGGTCTGAAGTACATTTTAAATCCAATGTTTCTTGGTTTTTTTGTCTAGATGATCTGTTCAGTGCTGAGAGTAGGATGTTGAAGTCCCCAGCTATTACTGTGTTGGAGTCTATTTATCCCTTTAGGTGTAATAATATTTGATTTGTATAAAAATGCTCCAGGCCAGTTGGGGTTGCCTCACTCCTGTAATCCCAGCACTTTGAGAGGGATTAGGCCAAGGCGAGCAGATCACGAGGTCAGGAGTTCGAGACGAGCCTGGCCAACTCTACTAAAAATATGAAAAAAAAGGTCAGGCATGGTGCTAGGCACCTGTAGTCCTAGCTACTTGGGAGACTGAGACTGGAGAATCACTTGAACCTGGCAGGTGGAGGTTGCAGTAAGCTGAGACTGCGCCACTGCACTCCAGCCTGGGTAACAGTGAGACTCCATCTCAAAAAAAAAAAAAAAGCTCCAGTGTTGGGTGTAATTATATCTAGAATCGTGATATTCTCTCTCCCTTTATCATTATACAGTTGACCTTGAACATCACAGGTATGAACTGCATGATTTTTTTTTAGCCACATGTGAACAACAACAACAAAAAATATAGTATTCATGGGCTACAAAGCTGAGTATACAGAATGCCTGCTTTTTATATCTGTGGGTTTCACAGGACCAACTGTGATATTGACTGTGTATGAATTTTGGTATAGATTGGGAGTCCTGGAACAAATCCTCCATGTATACTGAGGGACCACAGTACAGTGACCTTTTCTGTCTCTTTTTACAGTTTTTGACTTAATGTCTGTTTTTTTTTTTTTTTTTTTTTTTTTT